>NC_083114.1:12111244-12438723 GCF_949774975.1 Lagenorhynchus albirostris
TAAATGGAAGGGGGTGAAGACTATTTGCAGGAAACCGGGGTGTGGGGTGGTGGCCTGGAGATTTCTGAGCTGGACAGTGGGAAGCCAGGCCGTGGGTGGGATTGGAGACGGTGGGAAGGCAAAGAGCAAAAGGTCTCTGATAAGGCTCTGGACAGCTCACCGAGGGGGAGGAGCCAGCAAGGAGGCGGGAGGAAGAAGAGATGGACAGGGCAGAGGGGAGCGCGGAGTTCAGGGCAGGGAGCTCCGTGGAGAGCCCGCGGCAGGTTCTTGAGGTCTGCGGCGGCAGCCGCCACAGCCCGGCCTCCCTTTCTCCGGGCCGGGAGGACCAAGGGCAGCCGGGGTCCCCCTGTGCAGTGGCTCCATCCTGCGACCCTGCCTGCAGACTTCCTCATGCGCAACCTGACGGCCTTGGACACGGGAAAGACCTGCCTGATGAAGGCCTTGTTGAACATCAACCCCAGCACCAAGGAGATCGTGCGGATCCTGCTCGCCTTCGCTGAGGAAAACGACATCCTAGACAGGTTCATCAACGCCAAGTACACGGAGGAGGCCTTCGAAGGTACCCGCCTGCGGGAGGGGCTGTGCAGACGGCGATTTCTGGCGGTGGTGGGGCACAGGCACTGCTGTCGAGGAAGCCCAAAGCACTTAGTGTGGTGCCCGGCACCTTCCTTCATTCTGCAAACAATCTTGACCTCTGGCCGCGTGCCAGGCAGTGTTTTTGGTCCCAGAACACAGGAGTGAACAAGACAGATGAAGGCTGATCTTCTAAATAAGGCAATTTAAAAATTGATGAAAAGAAAATTACAAAAAATCCAAAAGATAATGTCATCAGAAGTAATTGGGGATGGGCAACTTTAGTGTGGATGGTCCGAGAGGTGAGCTTTGACCCGAAGCCAGCACGACGAGAAGGATCCAGAACAAAGCAAGGGCGAAAGCCTGAGATGGGACTGAGCTTGACAGGGCTGAGTGGTGGCAAGAAGGCTGGAGAGCTGGGCGGGGCCAACACATAAGTAACTACTAGTATCGCCATTATCCTCATCACTATTAACAGCCCCATTTGGGACTCAGTTTTGTGGCTTCTCTCTTAGGTGGTCTGGAGAGGGGGCAGGGAGACCAAACTCAGGAAGTCTGTTGTGAATAACCAGTAAGGCATGTCTTTGAGTTTTTGGAGTCAGTAAACATCCCACGAGGATCTTATGATGCGCTTGTGTCAAAAATGATTGGCCCAAGAATAACTGGATGCCATCTTACTGATAGGCCGAGGGTGCTAAACATCTCAGCTTTTTGCAGGTGGGAGTCCTTGGGCCCTTAACTTTTCTTGTGGGAGAAAGTTATTTTATTTGTACTTATTTATTACCATTATTATTTGTTTTTGCCAGTCTGGTGGGTGAAAAGTATGAACTCATTAGGTTCAAATTTTCATCTTCCCGATTACCAGTAATTCCAAACATCGTTCATTTCCTGTATTGTCTGTGTGTATTTTCTTCTCTGTGAGGTGCTTGTTAATAATAGTTTCTCAGTTTTCTTTTAGGTTGTTTGTCTTTTTATTGATTTGTAGGAGCTCTTAATCCATTATGGACTTTTTTTTTTAAATTTTATTTATTTATTTATTTTTGGCTGTGTGGGTCTTCATTTCTGTGTGAGGGCTTTCTCCAGTTGCGGAGAGCGGGGGCCATTCTTCATCGCCATGGGCAGGCCTCTTACTGTCGTGGCCTCTCTTGTTGCAGACCACAGGCTCCAGACACGCAGGCTCAGTAGTTGTGGCTCACGGGCCTAGCTGCTCCGCGGCATGTGGGATCTTCCCAGACCAGGGCTCGAACCCGTGTCCCCTGCATTAGCAGGCGGATTCTCAACCACTGCACCACCAGAGAAGCCCGCATTATGGACTTTTAAATGCATATTGCCTCTTTTATACATCTCAAATATTTCCCCCAGCCTATCACTTGTCTTTTAACTTTCTTTAAGATGTCTTTTGAAATACAGAAATTTTCAATTTTTATGGAAGCAAATATGTCAGTGTTTTCTTTATGGCTTCAGAATTTTGGATTTTGCTTAAGAAGTCTTAAGAGGGTTTTCCCTCCAAAAAGGTTAGTTATTCACAATTTTCCAGTTTTAAAAAATGCTTAGTTCTTTGATCCAGCAGGACTTTGTTTTTATGTATGGCATGTTAGCAGCTCTTTGGAAAATGCTGTTTCTGGTGTAATGTTCTGAGATACCGGCCCCCGCACCCCCAGCCCTCTGGTCTCTTCTGTCTGGAGGTTCTGTAGGCTCCACCAACTGTGTCTATGTCCCTCCCCCACCCCCCTCCCTGCTGCTTCTCCCCTGTTCTGTTTCTCCGTCACCAGAGTATCACCCACCCAGCACCCAGGCCAGATGCCTGGACCTTACCTGAGACAGCCCTTGTCCCCCATCCCCAACAGACCATCCTGAGGACTCTTTCTTCCCAAGGATCTTTGGGTCCATTGGATGGACAGCTCCTCACAAGTCTGAGCTCCTTCTAACACATCCTCCAATTTTGCAGCCAGAGTGCTTTGAAAATACACATGTACAAAACCCCAAACTCTGATCATGTCACTGCCCTGCTTCAATGCCTTCTGTGCCTTCCCATATCCTTTGGGATAAAGTTCTAACCTCTTAACATGGCTTACGAGGCCTTGAGTCAGCCCCATCCAGCCTGGCTAAACTTACCCCTTAGTTTCGAGGCCACTCTGGGAAGCCCCCCAACCCCTTAGGCTGTGTTAAGAGCTCCTCTGGATACCACAGACCCTGCACCTCCCCATATCATAACGCTCAATTCACAGGGAGACTGTGAGCTTCCTGAGGACAAGAATCAAAACTGCATCCCGTGTCCTGCTGTGTCCCCATTGCCTGGCTGTGGGGCACAGAGCAGACGCTCCACGAATAATCCTTGCTTCCACGCAAAAATGAATGAAGCGAAGAATGAAGCTGGGCGACGCAGACCAGGCAGGCAGCTAGCATTTCTCCACGGTTCGGTGGAGGATACAGAGGACAGAGAGGGGAATAGGCCAGAGAGGGTGTGTCACCCCCGGTCCCAGCCGCTGAGCGCAACCGCCCACCCCTGTCCTGTCCGCAGGGCAGACGGCGCTGAACATCGCCATCGAGCGGCGGCAGGGAGACATCGCCGCGGTGCTCATCGAGGCCGGCGCCGACGTCAATGCCCACGCCAAGGGCGTCTTCTTCAACCCCAAGTACCAGCACGAAGGCTTCTACTTCGGTGGGTGCCCCCGCCCCGGGTTGGGGTCTGGGGGCGAGAGGGGCGGAGGGCGAGGCGGGGCTTCTGCCCATAAAAGCGCTAGCAGGCAGGGGAGACCCCACTGCCAATCTCTGCTGGCTCAGTTGTGTCCGAGGCCCTGGAGGACAGAGTCGAGACCAGGGTGGCAGGGGCAGATCCACCTGAACAGGACCGCCAGGCTGGAGACCGGCACTTGGGAGGATGGGGAGCCTGCATTCGGGGAGTGTCACCTGGTGGTGTTAGAGGACACACAGACATTCACCTGAGCAGCCCCCGGTTGGGAACATAGACCTGGGAGGGAGAGCAAGGAGAGAGCCCTAGTTTACAAAGAGCAGACAGGTTCTGAGAAGGGAAATGACGTGCGCCAGTGTAGTAAGGAACGGATGTAGGCATCCTGCCTGCCAGCTCTGGCCTCTGTCCCCTGTGTACAGTGCCTCTCAGGGCTGCAAACAGGAGTCAAAAGTAAGGGGACAAAAACTCCCTGACTGACACTTTAGGGGGTCCAAAAGCAACTGGTGTTAGGCCATCCCAGGCGAAAAAAAATTTTTTTATTGTGTAATTTAGATACAGTGAAGTTCACCCATTTTAATGTACACTTCTGTTCATTTCCACAAATGCGTACAGTTGTATAACCATCACTGTGATCAGGACAGGGGACAAACAGCTCCATCACACCAAAAAATTGCCTGGTACAACTTTGTAGTTAACTCCTCCTCCTTGCCCAGGCCCTGACTGATGGCCACTGACCTGTTTTCTCTTCTGGATGGTTTTTTAGTCAGCAGGACTAAATGGGTCTGGGTGGCCTTGAGGACAGGGTCTTGTCCAGTCAGACCTGGCTGGGAAACATCTGTTGGGTGGGATGAAGAGAGGTAACAGGATGGAGATTGGGGGGGAAGCAGCAGGAGACCTGATGTCCAGCCCTGGTTCTGTCCCCGGTTTGCTGTGTGACCAAGTGTGAGTCACTTGCCTTCTCTTTTCTCAACTAACATTGATTGTTTACTATATGTGCCAGGCATTGTTCTAGGTATTTGAAATATATCTGTGAACAAAACCAAGATCTCTACCCTCATGGAACTTGCATTCTAGATGGGAGACAGACCATCAATAATGGATATAACAAATAAGAATGTTATGTAATATGTTAGAAAATAACAAGTGCTATTGAAAAAAATAAAAAGTAAAGCAGGGGGGACTTCCCTGGTGGTGCAGTGGTTAAGAATCCGCCTGCCAATGCAGGGAGAAGGGTTCGATCCCTGGTCCGGGAAGATCCCATATGCCGCGAAGCAGCTAAGCCTGTGTGCCACGACTACTGAGCCTGCGCTCTAGAGCCCGCGAGCCACGACTGCTGAACCCGTGTGCCACAACTACCGAAGCCCACATGCCTAGAGCCCGTGCTTCGCAACAAGAGAAGCCACCACAATGAGAAGCTCGCACACCACAATGAAGAGTAGCCCTGGTTCACAGCAACTAGAGAAAGCCCGTGTGCAGCAACGAAGACCCAAAGTAGCAGCCAAAAATAAAATAAATAAAATTAAAAAATAAATAAGTTAAAAAAAAAAAACCAGCTCAAAAAAAAAAAAAGTAGTAAAGCAGGGGAAGGAGATCAGGAATTCTGGGCCAGGAAGGAGCTGGGTTTCCATTTTAAAAGGGCAGTTAAGGTGAATGATTCATTGAAAAGGTGACATTAGAGCAAAGACTCACAGGTGGTGAGGTAGGGAGTGATGCAGGTATCTAAGGAACAGCACTACTGGAAGAGGGAACAGCCTGTGCAAGTCCCCTGAGGCAGAAAAGTGCCTGTGTGTGCTCGAGGAAAAGGAAGAAGGCCATTGTGGCTGGAGGGGAGTGAGTGAGGGGGAGAGGAGGAGGTGACGTCAGAAGATGTAGGGCCTTGTAGGCTGTCATTGGAATTTGAGCTTTTGTTCTGGGTGAGGTGAGCCTTATGTATTAATAGGATCAGTCTGGCTTCTGTGTTGAGGATAGTGTTGGAGGGCCAGGGTAATAGCAGGGAGACCGGTTAGGAGTTTGTTGCAATGATCCAGCTTCAGTCTCCCACTCCTGCTGAGATGGGCAGGATAAGCCCCATTCCTAGAACTTGGGGAATCACCGCTCTGGTCCAGGAGAGAACCGAGCCCCTGTGCTCCCCCTCCCCCAGGCGAGACACCCCTGGCCCTGGCAGCCTGCACCAACCAACCCGAGATCGTGGAGCTGCTGATGGGCAACGAGCAGACGGACATCACCTCGCAGGACTCACGGGGAAACAACATCCTCCATGCTCTGGTGACGGTGGCTGAGGACTTCAAGACGCAGAATGACTTCGTCAAGCACATGTACGACATGATCCTGCTGAGGAGCGGCAACTGGGAGCTGGAGACCATGCGCAACAATAACGGCCTCACGCCGCTGCAGCTGGCCGCCAAGATGGGCAAGGCCGAGGTGGGTGAGGCCCGGGGCTGGCGGGAGGGCGCGAGGCCCACTCCCCAGGGGCCCTTCTGAGTGGCCGACTGCACGGACCATGGACAGGCAGCACGTGGGCGCACCCTCTGGACTTCAGGCCCTAACATTCTGGGTTTCTGTCTCCTGCCCTGGGACCCCCTTGCCGGGGCCAGAGTGGAGGAGTCTTAAGGCTGCGGTGACTCAGGCTTTGCGGCCGAGGATTCCTGCGCGGTGAGGCACCCAAGCGGAGGCTGACTGTCTGACCCTGGGGGCCTTCAGCCTCTTATGAGGACGGGAGTCCCCGAATGTCTGCTCTGGATCCAGAGCCAGTTGGCTGCTGGTCCCTGATGCTGGACAGACCCCAGCCTGTCTGTCAGGTTGAAACATTGAGCCAAGTCCCCAGCAGAGTATGTGGCTGTTCGTGGCTCTCTGTGCCCTTGTGATGTGGCCGAGGAACTCAAGTTAACTGGGAGCTTGGTGAAGACTCAGCTGGGGTGGGCTCCCATCTCTATCTGTGGTGGGAGCCACGGCTTGGTCTGGTTTCAAGGTCAGGACTCATCATGGCCAAGCTGCCCCCGAGCGTCCATATCTTGAGCCCTGGGAGGGGACCGTGGCTCCTGGGAGGCTGCAGGAGGGCACTGGGTAGGGTGGGGACTGTGGAGCCATCACAGCTGTGCCAACCTCAGGGCAACTGATGAGGGAGGTGGTGCCCCGAGGGCCTTGGGTCCCGTCCCAGTGCTCAGGGCTGGTGCCCACAAGGGACCTTTTCATTCTCTTGTGGGAGGAGGAAGGGGTGCAGAACAGCTTTGACAGAGGAGGAATTGTGTGCCTGCCTCGCCCATCTCCTGCCCACCCCAAGGACACAGCTTCCTGGGGGCTTTGAGGAGAGTCAGACTGTGGTCACAAGTCAGAACTTTCTCCAAGGACCGCTGCGCCATGTGTTTGTCCCTGGGGAGGGCCCAGGGATGAAGCTTCCTGCATGGAGCATGGCCCCCTGACCCCTGGTTCCCCAGAGGATAATGTGTCCCTCCACCCACACCCACCACTTCTTGCCAGTCTTGGGAAACCGCCTGCACCCTTCCTGGCCCCTCCTCTCCTTCATTCAGTGTTCTTTGGAAACTTTTCCGGATGCTGCCCAAGTTGGCCACTATGCTGGGAGCAGAGGGTGCAGTCATACTTGAGACACAGACCATGTCCTCGGGCTCTTGTAGCCTGGAGCGCAGGAAGGGGAGACGTGCCTTATCCCTAGGAGCTCCCTGCCTGGGCTGTAGACACTAGGCTCCCGTGCGAGATGAGATGGGAACCCCACTGGGTCACATGAGATCAGGGCTCTGACACTGTCCTGCCCATTAGGACCCTCCTCCTGGGCCTTGGGTTGGTGCCTCAGGAAGTTCTGCCCCCATCTTATTGTACCCAGGGCTCGCTTTCGGGAACTAGTGAGCTCTCCATCTTGCCTGCACTTTGGAACCACCCAGGAAGCTTTACAAGATGCAGATTCCTGAGTCCCACCTCCAGAGATTTGGATTGAGTTAGTCAGTGGTGTGGGAATTCTAAGTGTTCCCCAGTGACCCTAACATGTAGCAGAGAGCAAGCTCGCTGACCTAGAGAGTGGGTCCCACGGGCCTCTCTGAAAGGCTGGTGTCATGCATCACCCCCTGAATGGCCAGAGCAGTGAGCCTCAGCTGGCAGGGTCTGACAGAGGGTGGGATGGGGAAGCTGGAGAAACTTCCAGCTGCTTCTCAAGTCCAGGCCAAACAGAAATTATTTCTCAAAATTGTCAGTTCCCGGATTCTTCCCGGAACAGACTCCCCAGCTGGTGCAAGGATTTGTGAGCTGATCGTGCAGCCCTCTTAAGCGTGCAAAAGGCCTTCACGCCTCTTGTCTCTGTTATTCACAATGCCTGGAGTGACGGGCAGGTCAGCGAGCTCTGTGCCCATCCCACAGATAAAGCGGGGGCCGGGGGTCACAGTGACAGGCACTCGGCCTGACTCAATCCATCCCTGGTGGGAGCCTCTTCCCAGGCCCTGTGTGCCTGGGGCAGGCCCAGCGGTCTTCGCCCCAAACCCTGTCCAGCGGCTGATGGTTGTGACTCTTCCTGTCCCCAGATCCTGAAGTACATCCTCAGCCGTGAGATCAAGGAGAAGCGGCTCCGGAGCCTGTCCAGGAAGTTCACCGACTGGGCCTACGGGCCAGTGTCGTCCTCGCTCTACGACCTCACCAATGTGGACACCATGACCGACAACTCGGTGCTGAAAATCATCGTCTACAACACCAACATCGATGTGGGTCTCCCGGGTGGGCTGGGGAAGGTCAGAGGGTAGCAGGCTGGGCCCCAGGCCAGGGAGGCCCTGGGAAGACCCCTTGCTACTAGCCAGACGTGTCTGCAGCCTCCGTTCCTTAGCCTTTGTGGGCGGGGCCTGGGGTGGGTGCTGGGGCCACCTGTTCCCAGCTGACCTTGTGGTGGGGGCCTCCTGGCCCCATAATCCTGGGCAGGGTTGGGGGGGGTGTAGACCTTCTCCATCTTGTTTCCCCCCAACGCCTTCTATTGGTTCCATATGGTCAGGCTTAGAATCCCCTCTTCCCCCAAACCTGGCCCCAAATAAGGGTCAGGGAGTACACAGCTTGAGCAATCAGGGAGGCCTTTCTGGAGGAGGCATAGCTGGGAAGTCAGTGAGGCTGAAGGAGGAAAGAGAAGATCAGCAGCGGGAAGTTTCTGGCTCTTGGAGGAAAGTGAGGCAACACATCTTTCACATTTTACCAAGAGTTGTGCTTCCCAGAGCCTGCCTTGCCCGGGATCTCCCTGGCCCTCACAGCAGCCTGACTGGTAGGGCAGGGATTGAGATCAGTTTTACTGATGAGGCGGCTGAGGCCCAGAGAGGGTCAGGGGTTTTCCTAGGGTCACACAGTGAAGGAGGGCCCAGGAGGGGCCAGACACCAGTCGTGGCCCTGGCCTCCCTTCTAGCCCTCCCTCCCCACCATGCCTCAGATCCCCTTGGCAAAAGCACCAAGCTCTGTGTCTTTTGGTTGCTGTCTGGGTGCGCTGGAATGGAACCTCAGGAGCTAGAAATTACCTCTCCCAACATTTCCAGCCAAACCAGTTCATTGCCTCCTTCTGCCAGGGGCAGTGCTGACTCAGAGCTTCCTTTGAAATGAGGGCCTTCCGAAAATGGTCCCTTCCTCTGTCTCATCTCCATGGTGACTTGTGCCGTTCTACCCCCAGAACCGGCATGAGATGCTGACCCTGGAGCCCCTGCACACGCTGCTGCATATGAAGTGGAAGAAGTTTGCCAAGTACATGTTCTTCCTGTCCTTCTGCTCCTATTTCTTCTACAACATCACCCTGACCATCATCTCTTACTACCACACCCGGGGGGAGGAGGTAAGTGGGCCCCTTGAAGTGGGGGATGCGTTGGTCAGCACTGCTGGACCCTGGAGCCGCCCCATGTGCCTATGGAGAAACTGAAGCCCAGAGAGGTCAAGAGTTGTGCATGGGGTCCCCCAGTTTTCATGCTTCAACAGTGTCTTGGACACTGAATACGTCGCCAGCGCCTGGTTGAGCTCAACCCCGGGTGCTCAGCCCCAGGCTGACCCCTGCTGCAGAATTAGGAGCCCCAGGCCCTGCCCAGGCTCCATGTCTAAATCTGGAGCTGGTTGGGTGTTTTTGCTGTGAGGGCCATGGGAGAAAATGGGAGGAGGTGGAAGTCACTTGGAGAAGCATTCCCAGCACTCTGGGTCTCGGTTCCCCATCCATTACACGAGGCACGGAGCCTTGGCTTTAAGTGTGTTATGAGGCCCTGTGAGTGTCTGGAAACAGAAGGAACAGATAAATGCCAAGAGGTGTGAGAGGGTTGTTAGCGTGGATTGGATCGTGCTTCTCACCGCACAATTCTGGGCTTCCACTCTGGGCGGGGGAGGCAGGGGCTGGGGGCTGCAGTTCCTTTTTGGCCCTGTACAGAGATGTGGCTTTGTGCTGGCCTCTGGCCCAGCTTGAGGGTTGGGCACGTGTATGTGCGTGGTGCCCCCGGAGGTGGCGCTACCCCTACCTTCCTCACTCCCCATCCTGCACCCATCCATTCCTCTCCCTTCCTCCCCAGGCCCTGAAACACCCCTTAGCAAACAAGATGGGGTGGCTGCAGCTCTTAGGAAGGATGTTTGTGCTCATCTGGGCCATGTGCATTTCTGTGAAAGAGGTGAGTAGGTCACCAAGCCCTCCTGGACTGCCCTGTGAGGCAGGCAGGGTGACAGCAAGCTCTGCTACTACTGCTGGGAGACTCTGGGGAGGCATTTCCTTTTTAACCTTTAGATTTACATAAACAAGCAAGCTTATCCTACCTACTTTATCTATCCATTCCTCCATCCATCTGCCCATCTATCTGCCAGTTATCTACACTCCCAGCCACTCAGTGTCCCATCTTCCCTGCCCCTCCATCCACCCATCCAATCACCTGCCCTCTCTCATCAACCCAGCCACTCATTCATCCATTTAAACACCCACTCATCCTTACCCACTGTCCTTCCATCCTTCATCCAACCATCTTTCCATCTGTTTGTCAGTCGATCTACCCATTCATCCATCCAACCAATGAATCAGCAGGTATATTCTGAACACCTTCAATGTGGGGCTCTGGAGGAGATGATAGGGATGGAGGGAATCTGCCCTCTTTGAGTTCATAGTCTGGTAGGGATTTCAGATGGACACAAATAGCTAGACTTTAACATAGACTGTGAAAAGACCTGATGTTGGGCTCAGACCCATGCTCAGAAGAAGAGCAATGACTTTTATTGGCGGGGGGGTGGGGGGGACGGTGGCCAGGAAGGCTTGAAGGCAGAGATGGCACTAATTCTGGTAGGGGAGGGTTGGCATGAGGACACTGGGGAGAAGGTATTACAGGACAGGTGTGGGGAACAGCATGAACAAAGGCTCAGAGGCTGGAAAGCTAGGCCATATTTGGGGAATGGCAGGTAACTGTATGGTTCTGCTGCTTTGTGCGTTCTGGGGTGATTACGGGGGTGAGAGTAAGAGATGTGAGAAGATCAGGGGGAGCATGCCCTCTTACCCTGGGGTTGCCTCTGTCCCCCAGGCACAAGTCCCCTTCCATATCCCTCACCTGGGCTCTGGCTGGGCCTTCACATACTTCCCTGTTCCTGAGTCTCAGTCCTGGGGAAACGCCCCCCTTCCCCAAATCCTCCAGCGAGGGGCATGAAGAGGGGGCAGCTTTTCTTTCCTTTCTGGCCTCAGGGCATCGCGATCTTCCTGCTGAGACCCTCAGATATGCAGTCCATCCTCTCGGATGCCTGGTTTCACTTTGTCTTGTAAGTAGGTCTGTCCCCTTGGTCACCACCTCACAGGCAAGGCTGAAGTCCTGTATGATGGCTGCTGTGTCCCTCTGCAATAGCCACCCTACCGTGTCACCTGTCCCTGTCATTTCGCCAAGTCACATGGCCAGGGACCTCCTCTCTCCTTTCTGGTAAGAGAGGCACATAGATGCCCATGGAGAGGACCAGAAAACACTAGGACAGTGCCCACCATCCGGTTGCAGGGATAGCCGACTGCACCCTGCCAGAGCCCTGGGCGGCAGCCAGCACAGAGAAGGCATGTTTATTTTTTATGAAGGGACACTCCAGGCCAGTTCCTCCTGGCTGTCGTTTTGGACCCTGGCAGGTCAGGGCTGGAAGGTACTTGAGAAATCATTGAGTCTCATCTTTAGGCATGAAAACCGAGGCTCAGGGCTTCCCTGGTGGCCCAGTGGTTGGGAGTCCGCCTGCCGATGCAGGGGACGTGGGTTCGTGTCCCGGTCTGGGAGGATCCCACGTGCCGCGGAGCGGCTGGGCCCGTGAGCCATGGCCGCTGAGCCTGCACGTCCGGAGCCTGTGCTCCGCAACGGGAGAGGCCACAACAGTGAGAGGCCTGCGTACCGCGCAAAAAAAACAAAACAAAACCGAGGCTCAGAGCAGGGAAGTGAGTCACGTCGAGTCAGGCGGAGCTTCAGTCGTGAAGCTCAAGCCAGCCCAGTTTCCCAGTCAGCCTCATCCCAAGCTTGTGCAGGGTTGACTCCTGTAGGCTCTAGCCAGAAAGCCCAGCTCAGCAGCCTCTCTGAATGAGGGCTTGTGCCGAGGATTACGTAATCCCTGTCTCTAAATGAAAGGAGGATTATGTAACCCCTGTCATGTGCAGAGGATTACATAACCCCTGTCTCTAAATAAACAATGGAAAAGGATCTGCAGCTTGAGATGAAGAATGTTAGGCTCCATGGCTCTGTAGACCCCACCAAAGGCCCTATTCTGAGCATTTGGGAGGCTGGGTCTATAAGACCTTGAATCTTGGCCTGATGTTTCCAAATACCTATTAAGTATGTACCTGCCTTCCAGAAGCATGAGCTAAGTTCTTCATCTCTTTGGGCAGGTGGGGCCCCCTGATACTGTGGTGAATGAATAAGCCAGGTGCAGCACTGCCCAGGGTGCAAGTCACATATGAGTCTGTCACCTTGGAGAAACTGTGACGATTCCAGAGAAAAATCCATTTGTACAGCCACTGGCTTTGGCACAGACAGAAGGCACCAGTGCCATGTCCTGTTCTTCTGCTTCTTCGTTGTTTTCTTAGTGTAGAGGAACGTGTAAACATGCTTCCTCACTTCAGTCCCAAATGCCCTGCTCACCCAAACGTTTGCTTTTCACTGCACAAGGAAATCAAAGTTGCCTGTGTCCTAACTTTAACTAGTTAGATATTTTGTAATCGTGGAGACTACCTGATGTTATAAGCAAGAGAGGGTTTCTATCCAGATGTCTGCATAACTGATGGTGTTACACACTGTTTAGGAGTAGATTTTGATCTTGTATGTTTGGTACTTACTGTACTTTAAACATTTCAAATTGTGGTATAATAC
The DNA here is from genome assembly GCF_949774975.1 of Lagenorhynchus albirostris. Taxonomy (NCBI): domain Eukaryota; kingdom Metazoa; phylum Chordata; class Mammalia; order Artiodactyla; family Delphinidae; genus Lagenorhynchus; species Lagenorhynchus albirostris. The sequence goes on from NC_083114.1 coordinate 12,123,815, forward strand.
ACGTAACACAAAAGTTAAAACATCTTAACCATTTTAAGTGTACAGTTCAGTACTCTTAAGTACATTCGCATTGTTGCACAATCTCCTTTTAGCAAACCTATTATATAGCATGTATTGTAGTTTTTTCAAGGATTTCTCAAAATAGGTTATGGGGGACTTTTGTTATGATTGACTTTTGAGTATAGATATCAGCTTTTGTCATTTTGGTTAAAAATGCAATCATTCACCACATCCTCAGTCCACCCCAGTGTACCCCAACCCATGTGGGGGTCAGAAATCACATGGGTGATTTAAAAAACATACAGCCTCCTGGGCAGCACCCTGGGCCTTCTGAACCAGAATCTCCTGGGCCCTGGGGATCTGTATCTTTAAAAAGTCCTTGTCAACTGCAACCAGCACTGACTTGCATCTAGCAATGCAGTCTGCAAGGCTGGATTTTAGACGTGGTCCAGCAGATCTGGGGCAGCCTTATCTGTCTCTTCAGCGCCAGCCACCAGGGTAACTATTCAGGATTTAAGGGAGGTTGGAGGATTTGGACATCTCTGCCCTGATGCCAAGAAGTAAGTAAGGCCCTTGTCTCCTGTGTCTCCTGAACAGTTTTGTCCAAGCTCTGCTTGTGATACTGTCTGTCCTCTTGTACTTGTTTGCCTGCAAAGAGTACCTCGCCTGCCTCGTGCTGGCCATGGCCCTGGGCTGGGCGAACATGCTCTACTACACGCGGGGATTCCAGTCCATGGGCATGTACAGCGTCATGATCCAGAAGGTGTGTTGGGGCTGCCGAGCGTCAGAGATGGGCAGGGAGGGCCTTCCGAGAAGGCCCATTTTTCAGATGGGGAAATTGAGGTGTGGAGAGGAAAAGAGACTTGCCCAAGAGACAGGCCACTGCTCTTTCTCCCAAATACCGTGGTCTCCCTTTGCCTTTGGTCAGGCTCTCTAGGAGGGAAAATATGTATATATAATATGTTATATATATACACGTAGATATGTTTATTATATATGTTTATCATATAAAGGATGTGCAGCACACAAGTTACAAACAATAATAAAATATACAGTGCCTTTTGTTGTAAATTCCACATGGCTAGTTGAGTCTCACCGAATAGTTTGTTGATTTTGGTTGAACTCATATCTGTTTGCCAACCTATGGTTGCAATTGACAAGTGAGTGTTTTGCCAGCATAAATGCTGGTATCTTCCTCTGCTTTAAGGAGTAAGATGAAAGGGAAACAATGAAGACTTGTGTTGAAACTGCATTTGTTTGTCAGTGATGCTGAGCCATTTATCTGCTGAATTGGATAATAGTTTTCAAATACTAGAAGAACATTTCGTCAACGTTTTTGTGCTATTCCCACTATTAACAGCTACAGATAGGACACATTTTTAAAGTTTAATCTGCCTTAACATTTTGTCCATCGTTGTCTTAAGTCTAGATCTAGATGATCAACAATCTCTGATTTGTAGCTTTTACCAATTTCCATGGTGTAAATATTCCCACCATGGCTGACTTCCAGCTACCAATGCGATGTCACTGAATACAGAATTGGGAAGGGATGCACAGTAATGCACCATTATGTGGTGTTTCCACCATATGGTTATGAGAAATAAATAGGCTTAAAAGCCTAGATAATTATAAAATGTAGTAAAGTCACTCGGAAGTGATGCGTTTTGAACATTTATTATCTTTGTTTCTAACGCAATTTAGTTAGTTATAAGTTTACACAATTTAATTCTTAGTCATGGCTGTGTTTAACGAGCTCAGAAAATTCATGAAAGTGAGACCATCAGCTCTTGTGAGCTGGTGCGAGCTCGGCCCAGCACACTGCATCCCCCAGGAAGTGTGAGGATTCCAGATGTGAGTTTCTATGAGGAAAGGTGCTCATGTGCAGCCTGAATCAGCAGGGACAGAAACAGACTGTGTTCTAGGAGGGAGGAGGGTGGAGAGCAGGAACAGAAGAGAAGTCTTTCTGGAGGAGGTGGGCCCAGCGCTGAGCTGTGCAGACAGCATCAGGAGGACCTGGTGAGGGTCGCAGAAGAGTGGCCGGAGTGAGGGCATGGTTAGAGTGCGAACCCAGGAGAGGGTGGGAAGCAGTCAGGAAATCAATGTATAATGAATCTGTGCTCAAACCTTACCCTTGAATTGCGTTTCTTTCTTTGTAGGTCATTTTACATGATGTTCTGAAGTTCTTGTTTGTATATATCGTGTTCTTATTTGGATTTGGAGTAGGTAATTGATTTATAAATAATAGTAACTCCCTCATTTGTAAAACACTTTACACAGATGTCAGCATGACAAAGCACACAGGAGCCTTAGCAACTATTATATCGGCCACCGGTGGAACACTTTCCGTGGTTAGCATTTCCCAACGATTATCTCTTTACTTCTTGTGACATCTTGACCAAGGGGGAGTCATCGTCATCCCCGGCCATAAGGGCACTGAGGCTTAGAGACTCCAGGGTTTGAACTGGTGGCTTTTATCCAACCACCCTGTGTGGTATGCCTCCCACCTTTACGTCCATCATCCCATGCGGCTCTCACAGCCTCAGATAGGCTTGGCAGGTTTTCGGCCCCATTTTACAGATGGAGAAGCTAAAGTCTGCAGAAATTTGATTGATGGTCTTTGAAAAATAGGAGTAGAGTAATGCATTGAGATAACCTCCTTTGGCCCTCCACATCACATTACTGTCATAGTTTGCTGCAGATATATCTGTGAGAGCCTCTGGTCTGCTGGGACCAGGGATGGGAAACCCCTCTTGAAAACCTCTCCATGTACACCTAGAGACTGTCATACAGAGTGGAGTAAGTCAGAAAGAGAAAAACAAATATCGTTTATTAACGCATATATGTGGAATCTAAAGAAATTGGTATAGATGATCTTATTTACAAAGCAGAAATAGAGACACAGATGTAGAGAACAACTGTATGTATACCAAGGGGGAAAGGGGGGGTGGGATGAATTGGGAGATTGGGATTGACATACATACATTATTGATACTATGTATAAAATAAATAACTAATGAGAACCTACTGTATAGCACAGGGAACTCTACTCAGTGCTCTGTGGTGACTTAAATGACAAGGAAATCCAGAAAAGAGGGGATGTGTGTATACACATAGCTGATTCACTTTGCTGTACAGTATAAACTAACACAATATTGTAAAGCAACTGTACTCCAATAAAAAAAAAACACCTCTCCATTTACAACAGAGGGAACAGCATAACCTGATTTTATTTCTAACCTCTGCATAAAGCGATATCATTTTATTTTCCCAAGCCAGTTTTTCTTCCCCTAGTTATCACTGGCATTTGAAGTTAGGCAGCTGTTCCCATCTGTCTGGTACCTTTTCTGGGTCAGTTTGCTTATTTATTTGCTCCTTCACTTGTTTGTTTATTCATCCATCCATTTCCTCCCTGATTAATTTGATCATTCATTCATTCATCCATCTGTCCATTCATTCAGTAAAGAGCCACTGCTGTAGTGCGTTGGGGAGAAGAGAAGAAAGAGTCCCAGGCCTTGACCAGAGGTCTTGCCACAGAGCATTAGGAAGAGACTCAGGACTTCCCAGTCTTGGGGGATACAACCCAAGCTACAGGAAGTTGGGAGCTCAAAGCCTGGTTGAGGAGCCAGAGACAGACAGATTATAGATTGTAATCATCGACTGTGCAAGCCCGTGATAGATCAAGGGCTGAATGGTGGGGTAGAGAGAAGAGTTTGGGCCTTGTTAGGCAGAAAGGGCTTTCTGCCCTTTCTGTCAAGGTAGAGCACCAGCCTGATGAAGCTTCCGGAGGAGCTGAGGCTGGAGATGTAATTTAAATAGCTGGAGAGAAGGAGGCAGCAGGCCTGCAGTCTGTGTGTGTGGGCATCGGTGTACATGCAGGCATGCACGGGTTTATTGGGTAATTAACCAGACAGAGAGGCTGCAGAGAACACCCTGTTATGTCTTCCCAGCCCTGGCCTCGCTGATCGAGAAGTGTTCCAAAGACAATGAGGACTGCACCTCCTATGGCAGCTTCAGCGACACGGTGCTGGAACTCTTCAAGCTCACCATAGGCCTGGGTGACCTGAAGATCCAGCAGAACTCCAAGTACCCCATCCTCTCCCTGATCCTGCTCATCACCTATGTCACCCTCACCTTCGTCCTCCTCCTCAATATGCTCATTGCCCTGATGGGGGAGACTGTGGAGAACATCTCCAAGGAGAGTGAGCGCATCTGGCGCCTACAGGTGACCTTGGCAGAGTCTTTCTATGGGAGCCCTCATGGGGACTCAGTTCAGCACATGGCACCAGTGGATCTGGGGTGGGGCCTGGAAATCTGCATAAGCTCCCTGTGCTTGGCCAGGTTTGAGGAAGCTAGGTTTCTGGGGTATAAGGTCTAGGGAGTGTGGCTGGACAACAGCACGTGTGAGAGGAGCTCAGGCTTATGGGTGTGCTGTGCTCAGAGTCAATGGTGTGATATGTGGATGTTGAAGCGTGGCCTTAGGTTGCATTAAGAGGAGTAGGTATAGGACAACGTCCTTAGGTATAAGACAATGGAGGTGACAGTTCTGCTCTCCTCCAGTACTCCTCACATGCTATGGGCCTTACACACGGAGGATACTAACCCACAGGATGATCCAGAGGTAGTGACCAGGCATGTTACACTTCCTACATAAATGGTGTAAGAAGAGCGTGACAGTTCCTTCAGATATGTGCAGAGCTACTTGTGAAAGGGAGAGCAGCTTCCTTCTGTGATCCAAGAGGCAGAAATGAGGTATATGGGGCAACAACAGGGAAAAAAGCTTTGATTTGACACAAGGAAGTTACTAATGATTAGGGCCTTCTTAATTGCATTGTTACTAGTATAGCTAGTATTGCTAGTATTCAGGAGAGATGGGACAAATTATTGCCGGGAAAATTGCTGAGGGGACTCTAAGCCTGACATGGGGCTAGGACCACATGGTGTCCTCCTGGAAACTCCCTTCCTGGTGGGATCCCAGGATCCTAACATTTTCAGTTAGGCAGCTCTGGACTTCCAGAAACATTGTTTATGTGATGTTTAAAACAATTTGAACACCTTCCCCAAACTTACTGGGTGTTCATTTTTGAATTCTGTAGGTTAGCCAGGTCCTCAGGATCTATGCATGAAGCCTTCCATACAGGTGGAGTGGGCTGTTCGGTGTGTGTGCACGTGTGTATATGTGTGTGTGTGCAGGCGTGTGGGCGCATCCAACGCTCACACGGAGCCGTGCTCCTGGGCTGGCTCCTGAGAGATGCACTTAGGCTCGTTTATGTCCCCAGAGAGCCAGGACGATCTTGGAGTTCGAGAAAATGTTACCAGAATGGCTGAAGAGCAGATTCCAGATGGGAGAGCTGTGTAAAGTGGCAGAGCAAGATTTCCGACTGTGTTTGCGGTAACAAACGGAGAAGGGCCCTTTGGTGATGCTTTCTGGGTGGGTGAAGAGAGATGAGTTGGTGAATGTTAGTGAAATGATGCTGCCATTTGCTTGCCAGACCACGGTCTGTTCTGCCTCCTCAGAAGATGGAATTTGCTCTCTCGGGGTCGCTGGCCCAGGGATAGACTTTCTGAGCCTCAGAAGGGAGAAGGAGACTCTGCCCTTTTGGAGGTGCCTCCATGGCCTCCCCCTGCCCAGTGTCTGCCTTAGAAGAGATTTGCCAGCCTGGCACTATTTGTCCTTCTGAGAGGCACATTCTGTCACAGGCAAACGGAAAGTGAGACAGCTACTTTTGACAGATGTCAAGCTTTTTGATTTTTAAAAAAGTACTTGCACGTGCCCTGACCCTCTTTTCTGATGGGTCTACCTCTTCCGACCCCCTGTCTGACTGCCTGACCCTGCAGACTACCTTCTTGGAGTATAATTGAACCTTGACCTAGTTCTATGACTGAAACCCCTCTCCGCCCCGCTCTGCCCCAGGAGCCATCATTTCAACTATAATAGTTACCCTAACAAATATGTCTAATTTTGACACCCTCACTCTAGAGATGTTCTGTGAATGTGAACTTCAGCCAAACTGTCTTCTCCAGTTACAATCCAGTACCTTAGACACTGCCCACTCTTTTGGGTTCTGAACCCTGACCTTCTTCTCTTTTTATAACAAAATTTGGGGCCACACCCCGCAGCATGTAGGATCTTAGTTCTCTAACCAGGGATCAAACCCCTGCATTGGGAGGAGGAGTCTTCACCATTGGACTGCCGGGCAAGTCCCCTAACCATCTTCTCTTAGTGCAACCTTAACCCTAGCTGGACTTCACGCCCTCACATCTTCTCAGCCCGAGCCTGCCCACTCTCCTTCCTTCCCTCCTTCTCTGTGGGCTGCCTCCCCGAGTCAGGCACAGCCCCTGCTGGCTGAAGATGTCCCCTTTACACCTCTCTGAGCTTCTGGGTCCCACACGCTGGGAGGAGACTGATCCTGGAGGCCTGGGAAAATGGAGATTTGGGCAGGTTTCAAGCCTTAACAACACTGATGTGACCACATGGGGCAGGAATGCCCTTGATCCCTGTGGAGGACTCCCCAAACGCTGTGCTACTTGTTTGCATTTGATGAGGTGCACTTGGGGAGTAGTGAGAATGATTATCACACCCGCAGGATCAACGAGGTGAAGTGGACTGAATGGAAAACTCACGTCTCTTTCCTCAACGAAGATCCGGGGCCCGGGAGACGGTCAGGTACCGCTGCTGTCAGGAAGCGTGACACCCACTCCGTTCTGACCACGTGACCCCAGGCACACCAAGTCGGAGGGCCGTGATTTTCCCCATCTGTAAAATGGGAGGGTTGAATTAATTCCTTCCAGCTCTACCGTTTTCTAACCTGAGTTGGAATAACTTCTAAGGCAGGTGGTGGACTGAGACCTGGAGGTACAACTTGCAGAATGCTGTTTCTGTAAAATAGTGTTTTTTGGTTTTTTTAAGCAGATTTCAACAAAATCCAAGATTCTTCCAGGAACAACAGCAAAACTACCCTCAATGCATTTGACGACATAGATGAAGTTCCGGAAACCTCCGTGTAGAAGCAGAACCCAGAGCTCGTGTGCATGTGGGCCGTCTGAGGCTGGAGGCTGGGTCCTGGACTTGGTGCTGCGGGCTTTGCAGAGTAATGGAGCCTGGCAGAGACGAGGAAAGCACCCTCATGCTGGACGGGTGGCTGAAACGAGGGGCAGTTGTCAGTTTGAGTGGGGAACACCCTGGACTTTGTTATTCGGCAGAGAGTTTGTATAAACCCACGGCCAGCAGTCCTGAGCCTGGGAGTCCCAGGAGTCCCTGAATCCCGGGTGAAGTCTCTGCGTTCACCAACGGCAGGTCGATTTGTCTGGGAGAGAGGGTGGCAGGCGGGGGCGGGGGCCCAAGGAGCAGGGAGAGGAGTCTTCTGCCAAGGTTCCCAGCCCCAGCCTGCGCATTCTACCGTCTCCCTTATTGTAACTGGGTCTCCTGAACTTAAGGGACGCTCGATGCATCCCAGAATGTGCAGGGGACTGAGCTAAGCCGGGTGTCCTGGGACTGGAGGAGAATGAGCTTCTGGAGCCTTCTGGGAGAAGGAAAACACCCTTGGAATGAGTGGCCTTTGTACTCAAGGCTCCAACTGTCTCCAACTGAGACGTTTCTAGTAGCATAATTAACACAGGGTTTTTCTTTTCCATAGAGAAAGGCTTTTTCCGTTTTAAATGAAAATTACTTCAAATGAAGCATGTGATTTTAAAGCTGAGAAATAGATTTTAGGATTTGGGGCTGGAGGAAAGTATTATATACTTGGCCTCGGGGTGGCCAGAGCAAGGACAAAAAGCTTTTCTTTATGCACATAAAATTCCACAAGAGACACGCCAGGCAGGGACTACCATCTGGGTGAAAGATCTTGGCTGTTTTCCTCGTCCCAGCCCTGCAACAGTGCATGCCTCTAAGTTGGGATCATGGCTTCGACTGAAACGGAAATAGCAGCTGCTCTATTTACATGGTCTTGAATCTCAGAGGTTACTCGTATACATCAGTATTTCTCACTGGAGGAATTTAACAAAATACCTGAAATGCTCTGGTATTAAATATTTTTGTTAACTGTGAAGTCTGAAGTGGAGGAGGAGGCATTTGAGGAAGGAGTGCTTGCCAAGATGTGCGGCTTATTTTTAGATTCTCATCCTCTGATTTTTCTCCCCGCTGAAATCACACAGAGTCACTTTGGGGGCAGAGGTGAAGTGGAGATAGTAGAAATGTTCCAGGTTACTGGAGCCTAAAGAACCATAAAATCCACTCTGCCTCAGTTATCTGGTAATAGATTCATGTGGGAATTTTTGAGGTGGAATTATAATGCTATTAACCACGAATTTTAATTTTAAGTGGCACAAAAACCATTCGGCTTTTAGATAACTTGGCTATTGGCTAGTTAATCTGACTTGAGGCAAACTAAGGAGTACAGGCCAAGCAGTCCACTCTCGGCCTTCTTCTCCGCTCTGGGCTGCTCTGTGCACCAGCTTACCTGGGTGGGTAGAAACTTGGCCCTGATGGGCTGGGTCAGGGAGAGATGCCATGAGTGGAGGATGTAGCCTTAGAGCCGTAAGATCTGCAGCAGCCCCTGTGCTCTCGGATGACCCAGGGAGCCAACCAGTGCTCTAAGCTGTAGTGGTCAGGCCAAGCTCAAGTGTGAGCAGGGGAGGAAGGGGCTAGGCATGTTCCCCAGAGAAGGGAAGATGTGGGGAGATTGTCCCAGAGGCAGGGGGAGCAGATGTGTTCCAGATGGGCAGAGCTAATGCCAGAAGTTGGAAATTTCAGGGAAAAAAATTTTAGTTCAATTCAGTCCAGCAACTGCTCCAGATATTGGGGATATTTAAGCAGAAGCTGGTTGAGCATTTATTAAGGATATTGTTAAAGATCACAATCCAATGAACTTGAAGGTCCTTTTAGCCTGGAGATTAGCATCCTGTGTCTGGAATTACCTGCTTGCGTTCATCCTGAACAGATGCCCTGGTTTGAAGGGCAGCCGTTTGGATCGATGGCACCATGCTCTACACCATGCAGCCGGGAATTCAGATATGTTTTGATCTGGATATGAATGGATAAAGCCGTATGGTTCTCCATTTCCCACTTGAACGAAAGCTGGGACGTTAGACAGACAGAAATCAATACCTGGATCTTTGCCTTCTTACATGTATGGAGACCTGTCTGTGGATCTGGATGGAATTTGCTGGCAGGACCATTTTCTATACTGAATCTTCTTCCTGACAGTGGCATCCCCCAAAGGTTTTCAGCCTAGATGGTCTCAGCCTAGGTAGGTTTACCAAGGAAAGCAATGAGTCAAAGAGCATTGGCTTAAAAGGACCAGTTCTCTTATTTCACACCTGGAGACTAAAGCTCCAAAAGGAAAGTGGACTTGTTCAAAGTCATGCAGGAGGTCGTATCAGAGCTGTCGAAGCTGGAGTGTTCTGATTCTGGACCACAGATATCCCCCTGCACGATTTTTTTTTTAGCACAGTTATTCGGTAAATTTGAGTCTGCCTTTGTGGTTGACGTATGTGAGGGGACGAGAGCTTTTTGCTCAGAGGATTCATGCTGGTAGTCTGCACTGTCCCTGTGATCCCCACGATGGGTTTAAAATTGAAGTGTGTGCATACAGGTGTGTACAAAACCACACACCACGCCACACGGAATCCACAGGTGTATCAGGACATCTTAAATGATTCACATTTCAGTAATTTAAGGGGAAGACATTTTCCAGGGGTGGAATCTCCCACACTCAGATAACAGTTTTGGCTGGAAATTTTCCTTTAACTAAACTCTGCCTCAGGAAGAATCCATTATTTTAGAAATTATGTGATATATCTGTTTGGAAGAAAAATGGTGCTTACTTTCCTCCTTGCCGGGGTGGGAGAAGGAGTTCAAGGCCGTACTGTGAAGTCATTACGCTTGTAGAGGGCTCCTGCCTGCCCTGGAGCCCAGGGTTATTGACCTTCTTTTCCTTCCACAAGGCCTGGTGAGCTAAGTCCTTTTGCTCTGGGTAGGGCCCCAGTAGATGGGCCGTCATCTGGGCCTGTAAGTCATACTTGATCTCTGCATTGATTTATATGTTTTTACTGTGCTCTTGGTCCCAAACACAGAATTTTCACCTTGTTCTCATTGAATGTGCCTGATCCTTGCAAATTCCTTTTACATCTTGTTTTTAGTGTTGTGTGTGTGTGAAACTCTGTGTTCAAGAAAGAAGTCATAAATGCAGTGAGAACATCTTAGTGCCATTGAAGAAATGCTTTTATGATTTCTAATAAATATTTATTTTGCCTTGTTATGATCATGTTTTATCCTTGTCTTAGGTGTGCCACTATGAAGACTGACTAGAAATCGTAGGGTGTTGCTTAACATGAGTGGATAAAGGGAAGGCCACTTTTCGGACCTAAAATATTATTATTGGTCCCAGCTCAGCACACTAAGGCATGCCACCTTTGTGCAGCGTTTTACATCTCAAAGCATATCACGTCCAGTGCCCCATTTTAACCACTCAATAACTCTGGAAGTAATTTGAGTAAAAGGAGACCTAGAGATTTTAAGTGACATGCCCAAGGAATCACAGCCTGAAAACCTTATAGGTTCAGGTAATATGACCCCAAGCAGGGGGTCCATCCATAGAAATCCCTCCTGTCTACCTCACAGGACCTTTATTTATAAGGAGGCAATAAGGGAATGGACAGGAAAGAGCTGATATTATTACTATCATTATTGCCCAACATATATGCATGTGCATTTTTTCATTCTTTTGAGTTATTTTGAAAGAATGGCAGTTCTCAACTTGAATGCCAAGATGCTGCTGTGTCTTGAGGGGTTGCAGAACTTGCAAAGAATTTATTAATAAGTGATGTGCTGCATTTGGTCAATTACTTAATCCAAACGATTCCCAGAGTAACACCCTTCACTGGGATACGTCTTCTCGAGTGGCAAGGAAATGGGAATTGTACACAATCCAGATCCTAGCTCAAACAGGTTTCAGTCTATAATCTAGGATTGTGCCATCCACGGAAACATTCCGGGTAGACTGATAGAAAAAGGGTGGAAGCCCCTGTTGTAGTATATATTCTGGGAGTGGGATGCCTAGGTCAATGAGGATAAACAGTTTTATGACTTTTGATACTGTGAAAAGTTATCTTCCAAAAGATATTTTGCAGTTTTTTCAGCCTTTGAGATTGTATGATTCCCTATTTATAAAGTGCTTTCATTCATATTGGTTATCTTAATCCACTGTTTTTTAGATGGCTTGTTTAATTTTTATTTTTTTATTTATTATTTTTGGCTGCGTTGGGTCTTCGTGGCTGCGCGCAGGCTTTCACTAGTTGCGGCGAGCGGGGCTACTCTTCGTTGTGGTGTGTGGGCTTCTCACTGTGGTGGCTTCTCTTGTTGCAGAGCATGGGCTCTAGGCACACGGGCTTCAGTAGTTGTGGCACGCAGGCTCAGTAGTTGTGGCTCACGGGTTCTAGAGCGCAGGCTCAGTAGTTGTGGTGCACGGGCTTAGTTGCTCCGCGGCACGTGGGATCTTCCCAGACCAGGGCTTGAACCCGTGTCCCCTGCATTGGCAGGCGGATTCTTAACGACGGTGCCACCAGGGAAGTCCCTGTAGACGGTTTGATGAGTATTCTATCTCCATTCAATAGGTAGGGAAATTGAGACTTGGAGAAAGATGGAATGACAGGTAAAGGTCACAGTGCTTTTTCCTGGGCCAAGGATCCAGGTTCTCTGAGGTGTTCTGGTACGCACTAGTCCAGTAGTGTCAATGAGCTCACATAACAAAGTGGTTTACCCTAGCCTGAGTCACATTTAAGAATAAGTGGAATCCAGGTAAAGGGAGTGTGGTGGTGGGATAGGGTTTCAATAAGAGGGAACAACATGGGCAAAGACCATGTTGTAGTAAGGAGCTTGGTGCATTTGAGGATGGAGAAGTTTTTGCGGCCAAATTGCTGGGAAAAAGGGCTGCAGAGGTAGGCAGAGGCTAGAGCACATAGGACACGTCCAGCTGTGGGGAGGCTTTGAGATTTCCTATCAAGGGTGAGGGGAAACCACCCAAAGCTTTCACACAACGGGATTATTGAATTTCCTTTTTTTTTTTTCCCCGCGGTACGCGGGCCTCTCCCTGCTGTGGCCTCTCCCGTTGCGGAGCACAGGCACCGGACGCGCAGGCTCAGCGGCCATGGCTCACGGACCCAGCCGCTCCGCGGCATGTGGGATCTTCCCGGACCGGGGCACGAATCCGTGTCCCCTGCATCGGCAGGCGGACTCTCAACCACTGCGCCACCAGGGAAGCCCAAATTTCCCTTTTTTCCCCAAAGGGCTGCTGGCTTAAAAGGGTGTAATTTCCCATCCGCCATCATTTGGCATATAGTGACAGCCTGAAGAATGTGGCATGGAGTAAATTCTACCTGGGAGTGATGGGGACGCTCAGGAAGTGACTGGAAAAGAAGGCAAGAAGGCAAAGAGAAGGCAGAGACATTGATGGAATATGAAGACATTTCAGCAGAGAAGGAATGGTTGAGCACACTCATTTACTCACCTGAACTTTATCAGGCAGTTAGTAGGTCACAGGTGCTGAAAAAGACACTGGTAATGTCCCCAAGTTTGGATGGAAGCAGAGAGGGTCAAAGGGGCAAGCCAAGAAAGGCTTTATAGAGGAAATGAGAGTCGAGTTGCATTTGGAAGAAAAAAATAGGAATTTGCTAACACGAGGTCTTGTGGGGGAGGGGCAGGGATGGAGGAAGGGAAGGGAAGGGAGAAAATTCTAGGTGGAAAGGCCAGTCTGTGTGAAGACATGCAGGAATAAAACAACACAAAGCCCACCGGAACAGAGAGGACCTGAAAGCAGATGAGTCTAGAGAGGTTGTGGGGAGGGAAGGGCAGATCAGAAAGGGCCTTTTATGTTAGGAATTTCACTAGGCACCCTGCTAAGTACTTATCTGCATTAGCCCACTTAATCCTCACCATAATCCCATGAGAGGGACACTATTATTATGATTATCCCCATTTTATAAATGGGAAAAATGAGTCTGCAGACTGTTAGAAATCATCAAAATAAAACTGAAAGTGGCTAAAGCCACACAGCAATATGTTATAGTTATAGATTAAAAAAAGTCACACCTGGGCTTCCCTGGTGGCGCAGTGGTTGAGAGTCCGCCTGCCGATGCAGGGGACACGGATTCGTGCCCCGGTCCGGGAGGATCCCACATGCCGCGGAGGGGCTGGGCCCGTGAGCCATGGCCGCTGAGCCTGCGCGTCCGGAGCCTGTGCTCCGCAACGGGAGAGGCCACAACAGTGAGAAGCCCGCGTACCGCAAAAAAAAAAAAAAAAAAAAAAATCACACCTAACTAACTCTAAAGATATAAATATTGAGTCAGAGAGAATAAGACTTGATAGAAATAATCAATACAAAACCGGAAATCGCAGTGGCCTCAGTTGCACGTTGTAAATTTTGTAACTAACTAAAATTTGATGGGAGAGTAAAGTATTTTTGCCAAAATATACGTATGGAAAAAAACTGACCTAGAAAAATTGAACTTAGACATAGAGCACAAAGGAACATTCTATGTTCTATGGGAGAAGGAAGCTTGGTAAAACTTGTTATATACAAAAGGTGATTGATAAAGCGAATCTTTAGTAAAGAATTCATAAGGAAGAGAGTTTATTCCAATGAAAATAGTTTTGGCACAGTGCAAAAATAAATGCTGAAAATTTAGAAACAGTTTAATTGTGTGCTATAGAGCAGTGAATATGGAATGAAATGGGCTTAATGGAATTTGCTTTGCAAGAATGGAACTGTCTATATATAGACATATATACGTTACAGATAATGTTAGTGTGATTTTGTAAATATATTTGAAACCATAAACATGGGTTCCATGGGGTCCAAATCATGGGATAAAGTGTTCTTTATTTGGCTGCCATGAGGAGGGAGGGGAGGCTCCTGCAGGGATCGGAGCGGGAGAGAGGCAGAGTTTTAGCCCGAGGACCTTTGAGGACAAGAATCCTGGGAGTGAGGCACTTGGGCATTTAGGCCAGGGGGGAATGTCTTAAAAGAATGCATTTGTGAACCAGAGATGGCTTTGGGTCACATTTCCGCTAGTGTCCACTGCCCTCTGCTCTTTCTGCCTTTACTACCTATGCTACTGGAGCCCAAAGACTTCCTTACACGTTGGCTGGGAAGAAGGGCAAGCGTGTTCTTTCAAAGTAAGAAGGGAGGGCTGGGCGCAACATGCCTCCCAAGTTGGGAAGGAACGTGAGCTTCTAGCGGGGCGTGTGAGAGGTCTGAAGGAGGTTCTTCGCTCCCTGAGGTCAACCCAGAACAAGTGGGCATGCCAGAGAAGTGATATTTGCGATGCTTTGTGTGGGTGGCTGTCAGTGGACAAAGGACCATTCAGAGTTTCTTGATTTATTCATAATGTCACCTTTACAATCAGCCCTCATTTCTTGTTCACATTTCATCTTCAAAAGAGCATTGAAAAATCTACAGATAACACAACTACTGCTAAAGTTGACAGACTGGATCCTTAATACTTTATCATTAATTCAAATGTGAAAAAATTTAAAATACCATTAGTTTCTAGCAGCATTTTTATATTACTTGAAAACATACAACATTTAATTATATGCTCAAGTTATTGTTTTGTGTATATAGTATCTATTTCAATGTTAAAATTTAAATTCAAAGCCTGTTTACTAAGAATGTTAAACTATCAAAGTATAAGGTATAAAAAGCTATACAGAAATAAGAAATGTGCTTCTTTGAATAAGTTACATACATAAAGTACGATATCTATAAAAGGTATTCATTAATGTATTCACTCATTCAGAAATTTACCTGAATGTCCATTGTGTGCAAGGCACTGGGCTAGGTGCTGTGGAAATGAATAAGGCACAATTCTGCTCTTCAGGAGCTTACGAACTAGTAGAACTTTTCAACGTACCCTATAACAAGTGAGCTAGACGTGATTTCTAATGTAAAGAGGAGCGAATACTTTTCGCATTGAGTGTTAGTTTAGCTGTCTTTGCGAAAGCTTCTTTCTTTTCATAATATGCAGCCTCGTTTACAAACGCTGGGTACACGGTATGGTCTCCGCCCAATGGAATAGTCTTTCCATCAAGAGTTAAAAACACAGGATCCCCAGGGTGCAATGGTTTCCAGTCTTGATCCTCTCAGGAAACAATTAGAATACATAAATTACATTAGATTTTTCGCCTACTTTACACATTGTATAATGGAAAAGAATATGAAAAAGAACACATATATGTATAACTGAATCACTTTGCTGTACACCAGGAAGTAACACAACATTGTAAGTCAACTCTACTTGAAGAAAAAATAAATTAAAAAAATGTTTATGTCAGGCTCTAGACAACTAAAATGACAGCATTGTCTTATTTTAAAAGAGATAGCGTAGAGGCATGTGAGTTATCTGACTAAACAGATTGAGCAGTTAATTTGGGCAGCGGTTTTAATAGTTCCCCTTTTTATGCTTATAACTGACACATGTGATTATAGTTTGCTTGAATATTGCCAAAGAGATTTATAATATCAAAAGGCAAAACTAAATGAGTGTCTCCTCAGGTGTATATCCTAACTCTTGCTACCTGAAGTTAAATTCTGCTCAGCAAAATTTAGGAAATATCCATTAAGAGCCTTCTGTGTATAAGACATTCTACTGTTGGGGATAAAAAATGAGTGACGTTGTGCCTGCATGCTAGGAGGTTCTATACTGGTGAGAACTGGTGGGAGAAGGTGGGGTGTGGGCTGGGAAAACTCTAAGACGACGTGGATATTTCTCATGCGTGTCCCCACATTAGGATAACAACTGAATCGTTTGAGAGGTCCCCACCAGGGTTTGGACCTGTGAGCCCTCAAACACCAGTGCTGGTACCCCAAAGGAACCCTAGAGCAGTTCTCCTTAAACTTTGCTGTGTTTGCAAATCACATAGGGATCTTGTTGAAGTGCAGATTCTGATTCTATAGGTCTGGGGTGGGGGTCTGAGATTCTGTGTTTCTAACAGTTCCCAGCAGCAGAGCAGCATCACCTGAGAGTTTGTTAGAAAAGCAGAATTTGATTCCCCACCGCAGACCTACTAAGTCAAAATCTTCATGTTAACACATCCCCAGAGGTTCACAGGTGCAACATTTAAGTTTGAGAAGCGTTGCACCACAGCGATTTTCTGAACCCTGGCTGCATGTCACAATTACCTGGGGTGTTTGAAAAATATAGATGAATAAAGCCTGGCCCCATCTCAGATACATCAAATGGGAATCTCAAGAGTGGGGCTCAGGCATCACTATTTTCTAAATTTACATGCAGTAAAATCCAACCATTTTGGGGTATGATTCTATGAGTTTTGACAAATGTATAGCACAGGGTCATATAAGCATGTAATCAAGAAGCATAATTCCATCACACACCTCCTCCAATTCCCTCATGCTACTCGCTGTTATAATCCGCTGTTTGTATGTTTTTTAAAGCCCCAGGTGATGCTACAGGACAGGGTGGCTGAGCACTACTGCTCCAGACCAGTGGTTTTCAGTCAGAGATGTGCCCCAGAACGACGGACAGGGTTTCTTCAACACCTCCCCACTGTCTGCGAGCCCCACCTGCAGAGATTCCGATGGGCAGTGCTACCCAAGCCTGAGCCACATGAAAATCACCTGGTGAACCTAATTGACTTCTTGTCTCCACCCTGATAAATTAAATCAGAATCTCTGGGCCGGAGAATGAGGATTTTACAAAGTTCCTCAGGTGATTCTCATGTGGCTGGAGCTTGAGAAGCACTGTATTAGTGCTTTTGTGATAGGCTCCAAGCATTGGGGGGTGGGAAGAGGGAACCTGGAGAATTCTAGTGAGCACCCCTGATTAAGGACCATCATTTTTAGAATAAAATCTGGACTCATAACCAGGTGCCTGCCTGAATCTCTGGCTCCAGGGTCTCTGTTCACTTCCTACTCTCCGTTGACACTGGTCTTCCTGCTGTTCCTCAAACACTCCAAGTTTGCTCCAGCCTCAGAGCCTTTGCACTTGTTTTCCACACGGCTGACTTCTCACCTTCCAGGTTCCAGCTTCCATGCCCTCATCTCAGAGATGGCTCTTTCTGACCACTCCATCTAGTAGGAACCCTTTGTTAACTGCTCCTATATTATTCTGTTTATTTCTTTTATAGCACTTATTACAATTTGAAATCATGTGGTTGATGTATTGTTTACTTATTCACGGTCTGTTCTCCCCTTATTAGTATGGAAGCTCTGTGAGAGACCCTATCTTGAATCTCAGGGCCCAGAACAAGCTGAGAAGTCCTTCAAATATATTTATTGAAATAGTCAATCCGTCAATCCCTCCTGTAGAATACTGAGCCGTTCCTTATTGTCTACCAAATCAAAATGATCCTTCCTGACTTTCAAGACCTACAACTAGCCCTGTTTATTAGTGATCCCATCAATCTTACCTCTCTGCCTCTCCAGGATGATTTTTGTATTTTTCATGGATATCCTTGAGGAATGTAAAACTTACATTTGTAACTATTGATACTATGTATAAAATAGATGACTAATGAGATAACTATGTATAAAATAGATAACTAATGAGAACCTACTGTATAGCACAGGGAACTCTACTCAGTGCTCTGCGGTGACATAAATGGGAAGGAAATCCAAAAAAGAGGGAATATGTGTATACGTATAGCTGATTCACTTTGCTATACAGTAGAAACTAACACAACATTGTAAAGCAACTATACTCCAATAAATTTTTTTTTTTAAATCCTGTGTTGTAGCCGGTTGTGACATCATCACTTTGGCCTCTGTTTCTTGTATGTGCAATTTTTGTTACCTGTAGTGCTTTCCTCTTTTCTCTCCCCCAATCTTTATCTTTCTGTCCTTTAAAACACTGCCCAAGGCTCCTTCTTCAAGTTTCCACCCGGATCCCACTAAGGCACAAAGCTGGATTTGCTCCACGAGTCTATTTTTGGGCAGGCTACTTTATTAAGTTGTAAGTCTGAATAACTATCATTAGGGTCATTAAACGGGAGTCTGAACTGGATCAGTGGTTTTCCACCCTAATTACCCACGCCAATAAGATCAGATTATCCCAGAGTGGGGGATTGTTATTTTTCAAAAGGCTCTCTAGGCAATGTGCATCCAGGGATGAATGTACCAGACTAGACAACCCACTGGATCACTTCCACTTTTCTGAGGTCTGAGATTGTGCATGGAGATGGATGTTTTAGCTTTTTGGACTCTTTGCTCCTCTCTGCTTTTATCTCTGCCTTTTCCAGTTTTAAACCTCCTATACATTCCTAGGAGCCTTTTCTTCCCCTTCACTATGCCCTTATTGATCAAACCACACAAGGAGCAGATATTGAGGTTTTGAGGAGTCAGGAAAAGGCGGCAGAAAACGTTCCAAAGAAAGAGGTTCTGATTGTTTTGCTCTAACTTATACAGTAGTGATCACAGGGAGGTGGTAGCAATGTGGTCAACTGCAAAGAACATTCGTTCTGGATCTGTCATCAATAACGATAGGACTATGGGAAGGATATAATTTTTGAGCCTCTGTTTTCTTATATTAAAATAGATATAATAATTCTTACCCATTGCACCTGAACAGGAATTTCACATTCTCTGACCCCCATCCCCACCTCATTATTCTGTTATAGCATCTGGTTATCTTCATTTCAAGATCACAGTTTAGACTTTAGTATATCTAGACTATAAATTCCACAAGAATATAAACCATGTTCACTGATGTACCCCCAGAGCCAGCAAAGGATTTACTCAGTAAATATTCACTGAGTGACGGTCTGAATACCTTAGACTGCAGTGTTTTTGAGAACATCAAATGAGCTAATTCATGTAAAGTGCTTTATGGACTGTAAAGTTCTACTCAAACGTAGGGCATCATTATTTTCAACATTTAAAAGAAATAGTGAATGTTACCTGCAGTTTAGGGTGGATAATAGCAGCAATTTCTCCACTTTCATTCCTGGGATAATCAACTTTCTCCATTATTTTATAGACTTCAATAGCACAGGGAGGAAATTCTTTCCCTATGGCAAAAACAATATGTATAAATAGCAACTAACAAAATCTCCTGAAAAAAGGGAAGTTGATACTTTACAGAAGGAAGAAGAACAAAAACTGAAGACAGACAGTTACAGGGAGAACACACTATTTTCTTGCTTTTGAACCATTTTATTGTGAAGTATAACACTCAGAAAGTACATGAAACAGAAGTATATAGTTTAATGAACTGTAAAGTGATTAGCCATGGAACCACCACCCAGGACAAGAACAGTGCCTGCATACCAGCATCCCTGCATGTCTCTTTCCCATCATAATCCCATCGCCTTCCCATCCGAGCAGTAACCACTAATTTTGGTAATGACTCACTTGCTTTACTTTATAGCTTCACCACCCGTGCATGAATCCTACACAATATAGTTCAGGTTTGCCTACTTCTGAATATTTTACAAATATAATCAATCAATATATGCATCTTGTGTCTGTCTTCTTAAGATCAACTTTTGGGGAAGATTCATCCCTATTGTGGTATGTAGCTATTGTTCATTTTATTTGCAGTATAGTATTCCACTGTGAGAAAATGCCATAATTTATTTATTCTTTCTATGGTTTATAGACATCTTGCACGTTTCCAACTTGGGGCTATTAAGAAAAATGCCACAGGCTTGTACAGCTTCAGGCAGAGAGCTGCTCTGCCACCACTAATACTGAGACACTGTACAGGACCTTCTTTCTGGTGCTTGAATGTCCTAACCTAAAGCTGAAAAAGCCACCCTTAGAGGCACATGTCATTGGCCATAACAGCTCTTGCTCTAGTGTTATCTTATTTCATCATTGCCAGCATTACTAAAATGCTGAGTGTTGGCTCTATGATTAATGATCTCAGGTCCCAGAGGCCTTAAACTTCCTTGGCCTATGGAGTAAGTGGACAATATATTATAAAGCACTTGTACCCTTTCTATTAACAATAAGAAGTTTAGGTTTCATAATCCTGAACCAATCCAATACACCAAATAGTCCAACACTCGATTTCTTATTTTCTTTGATTTCTTTGTTTCTTCTATTTATTGGATTTGTCTGTGTCTTACTGAGTTTTTCGTGGTTACACTGTTCTTGAAAAATGAAACTTCCAGGCTGTCTAATAGGTTAGAGTGGCTTTAAAAAAATTCAATTTATTTAAATTTAAAAACCCCTCAGACAGTTCATCCATTTCTCCCATCCCTACCTGTTTCTGCTTTAAGGCAACCTCCAATTTGTTTTCTGTATCTACAAGCTTGGTTTTAAATTTTTATTTATTCATTTTTAGATTTGACATATAAGAGAGATCATATGGTAATTGTCTTTCTCTGCTTGACTTATTCATTCAGCATAATGTCCTCGAGGTCCATCCATGCTGTCACAAATAGCGAGGCTTCATTCTTTTTTATGACTAAATAATATTCCATTGTATATGGATACCACAATTTCTTCATCCGTTCTTCCATTGATGGACACAGGTTGTTTCCATACCTTGGCTATTGTAAATGGTGCTACAATGAACACAGAGGTGCCTATAGCTTTTCGAATTAGTGTTTTCATTTTCTTTGGATAAATACCCCAAAGTGGAATTGCTAGATCATATGGTAGTCCTATTAATTTTTTGCAGAACCTCTATGCTGTTTTCCATAGTGGCTGCACCAACTTAGACTCCCACCAACAGTGCACAAGTGTTCCCTTTTCTCTACATCTTCAACCAAACTTGTTATTTCTTATTTTTTTGATAACAGCCATTCTAAAAGGTGTGAGGGGATACCTCATTATAGTTTTGACTTTAATTTCCCTGAAGATTAATGATGTAAAGCATTTTTTCACGTATCTGTCAGCCATCTGTATGTCTTCTTTGGAAAAATGTCTATTCAGATCTTCTGCCCATTTTTAAATCACACTTTTTTTTTTTTTTTTGCTGTGAGTTGTATGAGTTCTTCACATATTTGCAAATATTTTCTCCCATTCAGTAGATTGTATTTTCATTTTGTTGATGGGTTCCTTTGCTGTGCAGAAGCTTTTTAATTTGACAGAGTCCCACTTGTTTATTTTTGCCTTTGTTGCTTCTGCTTTTGGTGTCAGATTCAAAAAATCACCAAGACCTATTTCAAGGAGCTCACTGCCTATGTTTTCTTCTATAAGTTTTATAGTTTCAATTCTTATGTTCAAGTCTTTAATCCATTTTAAGTTAATTTTTGCGTATGGTGGTTAAGATGGTGGTTGAGTTTCATTCTTTTGCATGTGGCTGTCCAATTTTCCCAACACCATTTATTGAAGAGACTGTCCTTTCCCCATTGTATATTCTTTGCCCCTTTCTTGTAAATTAAATGACCATATATACATGGGTTTATTTCTGGGCCCTCTATTCCGTTTCATTGATCTGTGTGTCTGCTTTTATGCCAATATTATATGGTTTAATTACTACAGCTTTGTAATATGGTGTGAAGTTAGGGAATGTGATGCCTCCAGCTTTGTTCCTCTTTCTAAAGATTGCTTTGGCTATTCGGGGTCTTATATGGTTCCATAAAATTTTAGTTAAGGATGTTCACAAACAACACTAAACCAAAAGATGTTCTCAAATTATGCCTACTGACACACTGTCCACAAGTACACCGAGGTAGGACAGAGGTAGAAAACGGAACTTAAAAAGCCAGTGTGGGAGAGAAAGAGGCTAGGACTGGGAGTCATGATACCTAGGCTCTAGTCTCCTAGCTGTGTAAACTTGAGCAAGACACTGAACTTCTCGAAGCTCACTTTCTTTACCTCTCAAATGAAGGTTTCACATTAGTTTACCTTGGAGGACTCTTCCAGCTCTGACACTCTGTGATTGCATAACTTCAGGAGGACGTTCAACTGGTTAGATGACTTCCCCACTGTGCTCCTTCTCTTAACTAAGTATGTTAAACATTTGGGTAGCTCCTGAGCAGTGAGATATTGGGATGCAGGCAGTCTGCCAACAGTGGAGTCCAACCAACAAAGACGCAGCATTAAACAACCCAATGCCCAGAAACTTGGAAAAGCAGTAGTTTACATTTATACCAGGCAAACTCTTAATAAACAGGATGAACTTTCATCCAGCGTAGAGCCCCTAGTGTGCTATGGTTGCAATCCAAAGAAAAATCTTCCTTTCCCCTTGGCGTGGAAAGTGCAGCCAGGGTTGGAATGCAGATACCCCGTGATTACTTCTGTATCAGTTAGCTTTTGCTGCGTAACGCACTATGCCAGAGCTTAGTGGCATAAAACAACAACCACCTAATTTAGCTCATGACTCTGTGCGTTGGTTGGCCCGTTCCTCTGGTCTAGGCTGGACTGGCTGATTTCTAATTGGCTTGCTCATGCATTTGTGGTGAGATGGCAGGTCAGCAGGAGGCTGGATGATCTAAGACAGCTTTACTCTCATATCTGGCATTTGACAGGCTGTCAGCCGGAGCTGCAGGACTATTGGCTGGGGTGTCTCAGTTCTCAGCCTCACAGTCTCTCATTATCCAGCAGGCTAGGGTGGACTGATTCACATAATGACAGTGCAAGGTTCCCAAGGTCAGCAAGAGAGCAAGCCCTGATGTTCAAGTTCTTTTCAAACCTCTTCTGTGGCACAAAACACGTCACATGGCCAAGCCAGATTCAGGTGGTAGGAAAACAGACTCCATCTCTTGATAGGACATGGAAGCAGGGAAGGGAAGAATTTGTGGCCATTTTTAGAATTTACCACACCTTCCAAGATGAAGATGGAAACAGCAGATGTCATACCTTTAAACCAGAAGGTCCATTGGGAGGAAAGGAGAAAGTGGTAGAACACAAGGAGCATGTTTTTGCTACTTAGAATCTCAGAGCTAGAAGGAGTCTCAAATGCCTAAGTTTCATCGATGCTTGAATATTCTCCGTATCTTTCTGACCAAGTGGTCATCTTGCTCCTGCTTTTAAACAACCTCACAAAATGTGGTCTGTTCCATTGTTGGTCAGCTTCGTTAATTAGAAATCTCTTTCTTTCTTTCTTTTTTATTTTTAATATTTATTTATTTGGCTGCGCCAGGTCTTAGCTGCAGCATGCGGGATTTTTTTTTTTTTTAGTTGAGGCATGCAGGACCTAGTTCCCTGACCAGGGATTGAACCTGGGCCCCCTGCATTGGGAGCGTGAGTCTTAACCGCAGGACCTCCAGGTAAGTCCCAGAAATTTCTGTCTTTAGGTAACACTATCCCACCGATTCTATTCTGGCCTCTGAGTCACAGAAAACATGTCTAATTCCTTTCCAATATAACACTTCTGAAACTCTGAAATAAAATTGGCCTTAAGACTTCTTGTTGCCAGTCTAAGTATCTTTGATTCTATCAGGCTCCACTCATATTGTCACATACACAAGGATACATGTGAATGTACTTTGTAAACTGAAGTTCTATGTGTAAACTGAAGTTCTATCTTTGGGATCATTCCTATTATGGTTTTCAAACTCTTCAACATGCTCAACTAACTCCTTGGCTAACCTTTACTTTGTAGATGTTTCTCCTGAAATATGGACTTGGAATTTATTCAGCGGTCTCCAAATGTTGTTTAGCCAAGCAGAAAAGAGACTATCACTTCCTTCATTCTGGGATTTTTTAACATGAAAGTAAAATTTTGTTCCTGATGTATTTAACCTTAAACATTTGGTCTAGATTATTGTTAAATATTGTCAGAACTTTTTGGATACACCTTTTGAACCCAGATACTTTCCTGATAGCTTCCTGTCACTTACCACTTATATAAGCATGTCACTTATGTCCTTATCCAAGTCACTAATAATAATTTTGAGTAGCACAGAGCCAAAAATGGAGCTCTTCTATACATTTCTAGAGACTTTTCTTCAGACGGTTATGATCCTTTTGCCAGCATTGTTTGGATAATGGTGCTCTTTCCATGTTAGTTAAAAATCCATCGAACTGGAGAGTCTAAATTAATAATGGTTTTACAATGTTGAATTGCAGAATCCTTTGGTTAAATGAAATGTTACAAGGATAAAACAGATAGAACTGCTCTGATTGAAGCAGAGGTGGGCTGGCTGTCCCGGAGCTACTAGGACAGCTACTAAATCCCTACCCGGTAGCAGGAATCTATGGATTGTGATTTGAAAACCATGTGTTTTTTCAGTCAGGTCTGTGGCCTTCTACCTGGGTGCATTGTTTCTTAACATCATAGTCTCACACTCACTATTTGAATGGTTTCTTGTGAATAACTGATGACCTTCCCAACACCAGGTCCACTAGACCGTATAGAACCTGTCCTCAGACAAAGGTGGTAGAATGCTGATTTTCAGTCTTTGTGACTTTGGAGTCAAAGGATTCCCAAGCACGGAAGAAATTCCTGTGATCACAGTAGGATGCACAAACAGGTTAAGGGATTATACTCCCCACAGGCACTGAACTATTCACCAGCTCTGTCACTGTAATGGCCCATTCCTCAACAAATAATTTCAGTTCTGCCTGTATGAATAATTATTTACATAAGATGCCTCTTTGATTTTACTTTTATTATAATTCTTACAAATTTTAAGTTATTTTTAAAATAATTAATAGATTTCATTATTTTTTCTGCTGCAGTTTTAGGTTTACCAAATGAATGAGCAGATAGTACATAGAGATCCATGTACCCATCTCACCACCAGCCCCATCTAACTGTTTTGTAATTGCACAAATAATACATGAATACATCATTCTTCCTGAACACAATTAAAACAAAATTAACCTGGTTTTCCCCTCCTCTACCCAGTAATTGCTATTATCAGTTTGATATGTTTTCTTCTAGAACTGTTCCTATGTACTAACATATATATTTATGTATATTCCAGCAAGTGTTTATTATTATTATTTTGAAGCAAATTGGTATATTGTATGTTTTGGTCTGCAACTTGCTTTCTTTCAATTAACAATGTAGTTTGAAGATCTTTCCACGCTATTTTATTTAACTAACCAACTGATGGATATTCAGGTCATTTCCATTGTTTTGCTTTACATACAATGCTGCAGTGGCCACCCTTGTATGTGGCATGTAGGTGTGCATGTGTTTGTGTTTCTTTGAGATGTGGAACTGCTGGGTCATAGGATCTGTGCATATTAGAAAGTGGTTACTGTAAAATTACCCTCTAAGTGTCTTTACCAATTTATACCAGCAGGGAAGGAGAATGTCTCCTTTTCCTACACCCTTACCAACACTTAATATTATCAGATTTTAATATTTTCCCAATCTAATGGGAGAAAATGGTTTTGCATTTTAATTTGCACTTTTTTTTTTTTTTTTTTTTTTTGCGGTACGCGGGCCTCTCACTGTTGTGGCCTCCCCCATTGCGGAGCACAGGCTCCGGACGCGCAGGCTCAGCGGCCATGGGTCACGAGCCCAGCCGCTCCGCGGCATGTGGGATCTTCCCGGACCGGGGCACGAACCCGTGTCCCCTGCATCGGCAGGCGGACTCTCAACCACTGCGCCACCAGGGAAGCCCCTAATTTGCACTTTTTGATCACTAGTGATACTGGACATCTTTTCATCTGTTTATTGGACATTTGTATTTCTTTGCTTTTAAAAATGGAGATTAATAGGAAAATGAGGATTTCATTTGGGGAGCTTTATTTGGTAGCTGCTTTTCTTGAATGTGTCTACACTGGTCATTGACGAATGGCTGAAGTGATTAAATTTTTTAAAAAGCAACTGATGTCACAAACATGGCAAATGTAACCTAGGTTCCATTGCTATTTCAATGTTTAGTGGTTAAGTCATTATGTGTACTCCATTTCATCTTCCTTTTCTGATTTATTTACACACACAAGCTAACAATTAAAGAAACAATTTCTGCCTACTACTTACCTTCATTGAAATTATGTATAAAGTCAAGAGCATGTTTAATCATTTTTCTCATTTGATCCAGAATATCAGCTCTCAGAACCCCTTGAGGCTGGGGACCAACTTCTATACCTAGGTACAGAAGGGGAGACAGTCACACTCATCTAAGTATTAGAATATAAGATCGAGCATTCTCATATATCAAGATCTAGAATCCCATTATTAAAAATGATTAAAGAGGTAGACCATGCAGCACCATGGAAAATATTTGAGACCTAATGTTAGGCAAAAAATAAAGCAGAACATTTACATGTACAAGTTATATGCATAGTAAATAAAGACTGGGAGAGAACATGGAAAAAAATCAAAGAGTTGTGTTATAGTAGCAAGGTTTTGGGGGCTTTTTTCTTTAAATTTCCTTCAATATTGTCAAAATATTAAAAAGTAATAATATAGTAAAAGGAGCAGACAAATTTATACTGACAAAATAATAAGTGGCCACAAAGAGAAACTGTCACGGACCTAACATTTAGCTTGTAGGAGAAAACACATCTATAATATTTAGTAATAGAAAAGAAATCTAGACTAAATGAGCCATGGATTGAAGTCAAATGACAACCTATGTGACCCTAGAGCAACATTCTTGCCTTTAATATAACAACCCATCCCAACATGATAGTGCAATGGTTTTAATTTTCTGTAGAAACAATTTGTATTCATTTCTTCTCACCCCAGTAAAATTCTGCCTGTACTATCAGGTCTATTTCCTGTGGCTGTCAAGCATCCATCCATAAACCTACAAAATACTCTTTCTCTAAACCACTTATCTAGTCCCTTCCCTCCTGCCCAAGTCTCCCACACTGTTATCACTCCAATCATCATCTTAACCATTTACAAAACCATTTACCAAGTATAGCATCATCCACTCTCTTCCACCAATTCATATACAGTCTTTTCCACCTATTCTATTTTCATCCACTTCTGTTATTTCTCAGTTCACAAAATCTTACTGTATTCTCTTTTATCCTCATTTTCATTTTTGTGCTTAGCTTTCCTGGATATACTTAAGTATATGATATAAGTGCGGTTAAGGTATGTATCAGTACATAAATGATTTGTACAAATGTGTGAAAATGTGTTCATGGATATGTCTTGTATGCATACTGTAGAAGACATTGTTGGTTGCCTACCCAAAATTCATTCTGTCTTACTCCTTGCTGACAGAGTCCTGATTTTGGTTGGGGTATCCAACTCAGGAGTAAATGTAGAATAGTTTTAGTCAATCATAGTAATCTCGTTAATCCTAGTGATTAATTTAAGAATGGATATGTGACCCAGTTCTGAACTGGCCATAATGGAAGGTCTGCAGGGGAGTTCCTGGGAGTCTCCCTTCTTCCACTAGATGTTGTCATGTTGGCATATGATGCTTGAAATTACAATGAACATCTTGTGGCACCTAAAGTCATAGGAGTATTATAAAACATTGAGTTGGAGAGAGTGTCTCTCTGATCTTAAGTGTTTTTCCCCCCAATGGCTGGATGATATAAAAAATATTCCAAATAAAATAGTAAAGTTGAAAGGAGAACATACAATATTTCTATTACTTATGATGATCTTAATACTCCCCCATATTGAAACCTTTGAAAGATTTGGCTCTCTTTTTACGAGCCAAACATATCAGTAGATATTTGTTCTACCTAAGAGCAGCATTGCCCCCTAAATGTAATAGGCCAAGATTGCTCTCTCAAGACTTGGAAATCCTATGCTTTATATGGTGTTACAGAGAAAAAGGAACTTTATCCGTTATTGTCAAGCATTTGGTTTGTTTCAAATAATTACCTATACTTGGCTATTTAGCTTGCCTCAACTGATCCCTTGATTATGCACCAAAATTATCAATAATTGAATAACCAAGATAACCTTAAATTTGCTTCTATTGTTTGACAACTTGTTTTTAAATTAAATTTCTCTTATTTAAACCACCTGAGATCTGACAAAAAAGATTTTAAGTCGTGACAGCAACTTTAATGATTATAGTGTGGTCTGCAAACAATTACGCTAATAGGTCACTCAGGAAAGAGAATGGAATATAGAAAAAGAGACTGTCTGTCTGGGAGGGTGTATGAGAGTGCAAACCTGCATGTTGGAAGTTACCAGAAGGTAAAGATGAATTCACAGCCCCGTGACTGACAGGGCAAACAAGTGAATGGATAACAAACACAGGTTACCAGAGACTCTACTGCAAAGCAGGTGCTAAGAGGGATGTTGGGAGAGAATTTTCCAGGGGTCTTTTGTACTTCTGCACATCTTGCCAGCAAGATAGTGACTGCCTTGGCTCAGATTATATTTTTAAAGAATGTTTGTATAGTAAATAGTCTTGGAAGATTGGGATGGTGTCTTCCTTAAGCAAAAGGCAGGCTGCTTACTGTCCATTATAAAAGATTCAAATTCCCTCAGCTCAGTGTTTTTTCCTGGAATGTAGAAAGCTGCTCAATGAAATTGAGGAAATCTGCTATAGTTAGAAACTGCCTGCGATATTTTGCTTATTACTTGACAGTTATAAGCCATACTGATAAGCCAAGTAGCTATAAATAGTCTTTAAATTAATTTTCTCAGAGTTTCATCTCAGACATATTTTGTTTAGTTGTGACAGTGGGAAATATGACTTACCAACAGGATACTTGGCTATAGAACGAGTGGTTGCATATCTGAGGGAAGGATGCTCAATAAGGTAAACATAACAGGGTAATGGAGCCAAAGAAGTCTGAAAAGAATTTAAAACATTTTTCTTATTATGTAAAGACCATATGCCTTGTTCTCTTTGCTATTAGAGAGTCAATAATGTCTTCAATATGTTTCACTTCATCAACTAAGATTAGTAAGACAGCTTTATGAAACACACTCTAAAATCCGATGGTATTATTAAAGCTTTGAAAGCACATAAATGAATTACATATAAAATTGGATAATACATAGCTTTCTGGATAAAATGTACATTAAACAATTCCCCAGAATCATAAACAAAGAATATGAATAAATTCTTTTTCTGAATGGATTTGGTTATTTTTGTTTTCACCACTGGTTACACTTACTATGTAGCTTAGTATTGGTCTCTTAAAGAATTCTTTTTCTACCCCTATGGGCTAGGTCCCTACAGATGTCGGCTAACTCCCCCTACCTCCACTTATCTGAATGAGAATTCAAGACAGCCCTCTCAGTTTTGATAACATGCTGCTTCTGTGCCTGGCAAGCAAAGTATTCAGCTCTCCCTTCAATCAGCAGCAAAGAATAGCTGCATTATGATCTCTTACCAGAACTACTATTTAGTCAAAAAATTCAAGGAAACAAAACTAATAATCTTTACTATCTGCCAGGCATTCAGCTAAGGGCATTAAATATTTTATCTCATTTAAGGCTTATAACAGCCATATGGGGTAAGTATTGTTATGATGTCAATTTTATAAAATGAAGAAAGCAAGGTTTGGGGAGTTGAATATCTTGTTCAAAGTTAGTGAGAGAAAGCCAGGATTTGAACCCAGGCACTGGCTATATGGGTCACACTCTTTCCATTAAATCATACTAGATCTTACCAGCTCTCCGGAAGGAAGGCTATCCTTTATATAAAAATAATCATACAGTTTATTATGTGTGTTTTTGTTGGCTTGTTATTCTCTAGCAGTTTTTCTCTAGGTATAGCAATGGATTGCTGATTTTTTTCATCTTGTAGATTTTTGAGCCTTAAAATGATTAGCTATATGAAGTACTGAAAGATCAGATGTATGTTAGGGTATCTGAATCAAATGGAGACAAGGGCAGGACTAAAGAGAGCCAATCTTTTTACCATTGGTCTTTAGTCAACATTAAATGACTATATTTTGAGCTTCCTAAAATGGTAATTGAGCAACTTCAACCATACCATTTAAAATTTTGGTATTAATTTTACCACATAGCCTATGATTTGGTGGCTGTCTTGATAAAAGATGTAAAATTTTATAGACACAATGGTCC
Source organism: Lagenorhynchus albirostris (assembly GCF_949774975.1). Classification (NCBI taxonomy): domain Eukaryota; kingdom Metazoa; phylum Chordata; class Mammalia; order Artiodactyla; family Delphinidae; genus Lagenorhynchus; species Lagenorhynchus albirostris. Next base: position 12,153,647 of record NC_083114.1, read on the forward strand.
ATATGTTTTATTATTTTATTCATTGCATTTATTGTTTTACTCATTTCTTCTCTTTTTCTCCCGCCTGTCACTACTACCTCTATTCTGATGCTCCTCCCAGCCCCCCATTTCCCTTGGACCCTCCCTCCTGACCCTTTTCTGCTTGTTTCACATCTATAAGTGACTTAAAATTATGGATCCTATGCTAACTTGTAAATTAATAACATTGACATTACCTTAATATAATGAAACATCTGAATTAAAAAGTCATTCCTGGAATCTTCAAGAATAAGAGTGCACCCCATATTAGAAGTAGTGTTGTGAAGGTCAAAAATAATGTCATACGAATCTTCACTATCTTTTGGACCAAATAAATGATTTATTTCTTGAGCCCTTCTCACTTCATACGGCAAATCCTCTGACATTTTTTTGCTGTTATTAGCAGAGAGAAAAAGATTAACAACATCTGCGGCTAAGGTAACATAAATATACAATAAGAACACAGTATATAAGAAACCAGTTGCCAAACCTTTAATATGAAAAATCTGTAAAGGAATTGGAAATTTATTTGAAAACTTTATAATCGAAAATTACATTTTTTCCTTCTATTTGATTCCATGTAATGTTGCATTGACATGCTTGCAAATAATAGTTCATTTATGTGGCTGGTCACAAGAAGGACATTTCAGTTTATCATTTGACTTCAACTCTGAACAAAATTCTTCCATTAATTTAATCAACAGTCTCTTAGTAGTTAAGTGCACTAGGCTATAATGGAACTAGACCATCAAATGCACCGATTTTTCTTTTTTTTTTTGCACTACAGCTAGTTCTAGTGCACAAAAATAGTCAAAGTTAGGTGCTCACATCATCTAATTAGGGATTCTTAAGTGATGTCCAGGAACCACTAGTGGTTCAGGGTCAAGCTTTACAGAGAAGAGTCTGTAGACCCTGCAAAAATACAAAAATTTGCAGGTATATGCATACATGCATTTTCTGGGATGACGGTTGACGGTTTTTATTGAATTCTCAAATGAGTCTCTACCTGCCCCACCCCCAGTGGTTAGGATACATTTTTTTCTTAATGTACATGATAATTTAAATTTATTTTTCCTCATTAAAGCATTCAACCACATTTCTCTCTAATTCCATTTATTTCCATTCTCTGACTGTTTTTGTTAGTATCTTCAAAGGACCTACAGTTTGCGCCTGGGTAATTCTTGCCTGGAAATCAGTCAAGAAAGTGGAGCAGCCATTTTTCAACTATGGGACAAAAGCTGCACATCAAGGCCGGTGCAGTGGGAAGATAGGAGGAGTCTGCGGCACTGATGATATCATTGAGCCACTGTACCAGCCCTGGACTGCCTACCTCTGGACTTATTACTTGTGAAAAAGAAACCCTTATTTGTTTAAGCTACTGTTTTCAGATTTCTATTACATGCAACCAGACATAGTTCCTAAAGGATACATATGCACTTTAAAAGTTAATTCATGCAACAACTTCATGAATTCTCCCCCTCCCTCAACTGATTTGCTTCTCATTCTCCCCCATGTGAGTAAATCACACCACAGCCACCCAGTTGCCCATGGTCAAGGCTTGAAGTCTTGAAAGATAATAGACACTTTGAGCTCTTGTGCCTGGAATCCAGGTCCCACGGGAAGAGTCCCAAAGGATAAAGCTGAAAGAATAGGCAGGAACGATATCCTAAAGGGAATGACATCTATATGCTAAATTACTTAACTCTATTCTGGATAGGAGATTTTTGAAGAATTTTTAGCAGGGGAAAGACATGACAAGATTTGCATGTTAGAATGATCCCTATGGCTAGTGCCATACAGACAATACATGGTAGGGAGGATTGGAGTAAGGCTGGATGCAGGAAGATTCTTTAGGACGCTATTCTAACTACCTATAGAACAAGTAAACTAAGGCAGTAAAAATGGTGAGGAAGACTGGATTTGCAAAATACCTACAACTGTTCAATATTTGAATAATTGGGAGACTCTGTAACCCACTAGACGTAGGGGATGAAGAATGGGGAAGGTTCTAAGATGATTTCCGTAGGTGATTTGGTGGGTAATCATGACATCACTGAGATGACGAATAGAGGAAAAGCAGCAAAATTTGGGAGAGGGAAGATGAGAGAATGTAATTAACTTATCTATTTCATAAGTTTCCATAACTACCCTGAGAGAGAACTGTCTAGCCTCTGATAAGTGTTAAATGCAAGAAGTAGAAAGTGAATTTAATTAAAGAGACTACTCTCATTGAAATGCATGTTATTGAGTGGTCATAATAAGAAAACTCACTCTAGTTCATCTCAGAGTTATTTGGGAAGTTAACATGCCAACTAAAAGTTATTCTTCAAGAAATCCTTACTTGTAATATGAGTTAGTTAACAGCTGTTTTAGGTGAATAGATAAACGTTAATTGTGTTGACATAACCTCAGTCATGAAGATAAAGCATTTTTGAAATTAAAATTTATGTTAGTGAGAACATGGCCTGATACGCAAGCTATGGCTAATGTATAATTGCCCCAGAAGAATTTATTCCATAAAGTGAGGCAAATTTGTATAAATGTAGTAACCATCTTTTGATCTGTGATGAGATTAAGTAACTCTTTAAACTCAAATTAGGATTTAATAGAAAATGAGTACATAAAGTGGTGCTCCATTAGTTGTTCCTGTGCATGACTTATATCTTAGCTTGTAGTCTGCCAACCCATTGAAAGTAGAAACCACTTTGTCCATAGCTTTGTACTCCCACAGTACCTGGCACAGTGCCCCATGAAGAGTAGGTATTTAATAATAGTTTTATGTAAATGAAAGAAAGAAGTGGTAAAAAGCTTAGAAGCCTATATATCTACAGCGGTAGCTCTAATGATGTAAAAAAAAGGCAAATTTATGATTGCATACACTGTATGCAATGTATCATCAGCAGTAATTTAAATTCAGAAAATTCAGGTCTTAGTAATCCATTACTGAAGGTAGTACATCTACTCCTCAGATCACAGAGCAGTCTAATGTTTTCTGATGATAGACATTTATTCACTCTTTCATTAAACAAATATTCACTGAAACATTACACTTTTCTTAACTAGAACTTTCTGCACTACCTTAAACATAGTTGCAAAACACATAGTAGTAAATCACCTAGAAGCTAACAAATATGTATCCAAGCATAGTGGCCAAACATTCATTTAATGCAAAAGACTATTAAATCTGCTTCTTTAAAGATAGGACTTAAAAATAAAAACCTTTGTTATTTGTTGTCTCAGTCTGTGTAGAATACATTTAAAAACAACATCAGTTAAGAACAGTCTGATGGTTATAAGAGTTTATAAAAGAGCCCATGAATGCCCAGTTTAGAGAACTGAGTAATTCATAATGGCGTATAACAAAAGTGAAAGTGATCTTATTCACAAGAGCGACTATATGTACAAACATGAATATCAAACGTATATACATATGCTCTCACACACACTACTTTTCAGACACATCCACATCCACACACGTGTGCATGCATACACACACAACACAACATATAGTCTTACCCAAGATTTTCAGGTCCAAAAACTCGATTCAGGTCGCAGTCAATATATCTGGTGCACTCCTTCACTGCTCTTGGGTTGGTAATAAATGGTTTTACTTCCAGCCCTGTTCTCTGAATCTCAGTGCCGTTCTCCAGCCAGTGCTTGACTAGGAATACTCCTGTTAGTTCATTCCCATGAGTTCCTCCAAAGATAGCAACCTTTTTAATAGGATCTTCAGCAGCGTGACAGGAAATCATTTTAGCAAGTAGTTTTATCTGATTTCTGCAATTCAGAAGAGAGGAGATCAAAGAAAACTTAATTTTGTAAGCAAAGTTTAGAAATTTAAATCTAAATGAGACTTTAACCAAAGTGCAAAGTTAACCACGCGAGAACTTGGGTGGAGTGTATTTTAATCTTCTGTTACAAGTTCTGAGCCCTGTTTATTATACGAACACTCCCTTATTTAGCCCTGCCCTTTACCATATTTGGATTAAAATATGCAGAGATCAACTAGAGATACAGCTGTTTAACTTCTAACTCCCTCAAATGGTCGGTAGACCTAAATGCAATAATAAATTAACATCTCACACTAATGCAAAACTTCTGTTTTCTCTTCAGCTAGAATGTCATCTAATGGTGCTTTCATGACTATTTGTAGTAGTAAAAATAGATTACACTTTTCTTATCCTCAAAAATATAAAAAATAAAGAAAAGGTCTATAGTATGCCTGTTATTATTCAATATTTATGTTTCCACTTTAAACCATTTCTTCTCTGAAACGAGTTCAGGCCCTTTTTTATCATCTGAGGGCATTTGAATTTCATCTCTATAAACAGCCAATGGCAGATCTTCAGGGACCTCCTCTGGAACCACTATCCTTTCTTTCAGAATGCTTTTTCATGGTCAGAGATGCAAGAACCAAATCAATGGTCACTGGGTCTTAAAAAGCTACTTTGAAACATGCTTTCATTTCTTTCTCATGAAGTTATTAGTAATTCTAAGTCGACTTGCTTAGGGATCTTCCTCACTTTTTGCCCAAATACTAAAGGAAAAACAACTGTTAGTAATTTTCAAGACTTTGTAATGCCTGAAAATGTCTTGGGGCATGCTATATATACGAACCAGATTATATGAGTTTATATGGACAAAGCCTAATTTACTGGCAACAGAGACTCTCCACTGGAATGTGTTACTCAAGAGGGGGTTTTATTAGGGGAAACTATCCAGAATACTGTACTAAGATGATTACATCCCTTTGCAGAAATGACTCTGAGCCAAATCCGATTTGATTTCATGCTCAATCATCCAGAAAGTCAAACATGTTCAAGTACTGAAAACACTATGTGCTAGTAATGGGAGATTGTTTGAAAGGGGTACGACAAGAGTAATTCATTACAACTGCAGAGTAGTTCAATTTATAATGTTTTTCCGCATACGTTATCTCAGTTTATTCACATATCCACTTTATGAGATAGGATGGGTTAGGTATTGACATCCCCATTGCAGAGGTAGAGAAAAAAGAAGTTAAATAACTTGGTTAAATTTCCCAAGCTTCCAGGACAAAACTAGGCCTGAGATCTAGGTTTGCTGAATCTAAGTCCAGTGTTTTTCACAGAACAAAAGGGTGTTCCCTGTTATTTTTGGCTTTCCCCAAAGTTCTAATTTTGCTCTTTCCGAATTCACATGAACAGTCACTACAATGTGCTCAGGAAACAAACAAGCTTACAAACAAACACATGATGGAAATATAAAATGTGAATGCTTCAAAATATTTAATAAACCAATACTTGTGTTCTTCCTTTAAGAGATTATAATGCAGAGATAGAGAAAGCATAATAATAAAATCAAAACGTACACATTAAAATTACTGTTCTAATTTCAGATAAAGCCCTGCAGCCTTTGATTTTCTGCCCACATCCGTGTACACTGAACACTTCATTGTAGAGATGCAGAAAACAAGCATAAATGTAAACAGATGACAGTCGTATTATTTAGTTACTTTGGTTTTAAGAGCAGTAACTATGGTGAATTATTAACACTCGATTATGTTTTGTTTCTTTTCTGCCAATTTGTGGTTAGCTCTGTCCTTTGCCCTAGTCTCTCTGGAAATGCTGCTTCAGCTATGTACTTGGAGCTGGCACAAATGACTTGCATTTCGAGGCTTGTTTTATGGAATTTTAACAGAACAGCACTCTGAAGCACATCTAACGTTCATAAATAAAGTCTCCCTTACATGTCAAAATGAATAACTTTTTTGAGAGTTAATGAATTGTAGTAATTCTGTCCTATACTTACCCTGTTTATTGTGTACAGAGTTTGTCTTCTGCGGAAAGCTTTATTAGAAAAAAAGGAGAGCATTTCCTTAGAACTAGAGCAACAGAGGCTTTTCATACTCTTATACCAAGTTAACTTCCGAAAGATTTTTAACTCCCTGTTTCCCAAAGCGCACCCTATAAAAAATACAAATTCTTATTAGTCTAGTTCTTTCCGAGAATTCAGAGAACTCATAGTATACAAAGTGAGACCCTTTCTAGTTGTCACTATCTCACAATTAGGTTGAATATTTAATGTTTTGAAGGACTTAAAAAAAATAAGCCTGACTTCCAGTACTACAAATGTTTTGTAGGGATGTTGGTGCCTGATTTATTAGTAAAATAATATACTTTAAAACAAAGGGAGAATAAATTTTTCATAGTCATGGCTGTCCAATTGATCAATGTCAGAAAATTTGTAGGAAACAAATTCAAGGCAGAGTTGTTTCCAAAATAGTATGATTGGGGGATGAGAGGGTTTTCTCTCCAATACGACACATAAAGCGTCTCATACACAGTGTGGTTGTCCAGCAGTCATGTAATCAAACTACTATTACTATTTTAATTTTTTCTTCCCCTGTGGTCCTATAGCTGTCATCCATCCAGAATAACTTTCTAGGTGGAAATAAATAAATGATAATCAGAACAAGATAGTGATAGAACAGCTAGGTTTATAAACTGCTAGCAAAGATTCCACTTCTGCAGTCCTTACAGATGTAGCTCAGGATGTTTCTCATAGTGGGTTTAAAGTCTTTTTCTTTCAATGAGAAATCTATTTTGGGGGGTAGATGGTGTTACATATGTGTGTGTGTACATATGTATATATCAGGTCAAAATCTGCTTCCTTGAAGTTTTTACTCATTTTTTAAAAAACCTCCTCTCTGGAACCATGAAGACAAGTTTTTTCAGACATTTTATTGTGTGAAGTCTTCTCTTTTCCAAATTAAACGAAGACCTTATTCCTTCAGACTTATTCCTTAGTTTGGCATTCAAGATCTTTTATTATCTGGTCTCAATTTACCTCTAATCCTATCTTCCAACATTCTCTTTTATTTGGCCTAATCTTCAAAGAAACTACTAATAAGTCTCATGGTCTCATAGTCTTAGGACTTCACTAACAACATTCCCTTTATCTCTGGGTCCCTTCGTAACTCTTCCCTTCACCTATCCCAGTCTTCAAATGGTCAGAAGGTAGGGTAACAACAAAAAATGGGCTTTGAACCCAGACAGAAGTAGAATTATTATTCCTGGCCTCCAGTAAGTACTCAATAAATGGCAGCTACTGTTATTAAATAAGGGCTAACATTTATTGAGCATTTACTGTGTGTCAGAACTGTTCATTTTCTCTTTTAGCATCTTCAGGGCAATTAAGTATTATTATTGCTATTTTACTGAGGAAGGAAATGTAGATTTAGCGGGGGTAACGTGCCGGAGATCAAAGGGCCAGAGAGGGGCAGTCCAATGGCCGAGGGCCAGAGCCCAGGTCACTGCACCTTCCCTTTCCTCTCCAGGTCCTAGGTCTCTAAGGTATGTACTCCTTCTCTTCCCGAGCTTGTGCAGCACTGGCCCTGCCTTCCTGACCACGCTTGGCCTTGCGGGACTGTCATCTAAACCCAGGCTAGCTCTCCCAGCCTCCTGGCGACTCCAATGCCCCGTCTGCTTGACCTCACTCAGACGCTCAGCCAGACCAAGGAAGACCCCTCTGGCCTGGCTTTGAGGCCTGTGGCTTTTTTTTTTTTTTTTTTTTTTTTTTGCGGTACGCGGGCCTCTCACTGTTGTGGCCTCTCCCGTTGCGGAGCACAGGCTCCGGACGCGCAGGGTCAGCAGCCAGGGCTCACGGGCCCAGCCGCTCCGCGGCATGTGGGATCTTCCCGGACCGGGGCACGAACCTGTGTCCCCTGCATCTGCAGGCGGACTCCCAACCACTGCACCACCAGGGAAGCCCGAGGCCTGTGGCCTTTGAGTTATCCTATTCTAGGCACACTCTGGGGTGCCACTAGCATCTCACAAACTGACGTCTAGACCTAAGAAATGACTTCGGAGTGTGGGATCGGGGTTGGGCGACCAGCTCTGGCCTAACTTCCTGATGAAGCTGGGGCGAAGGTTGGCTGAGCAGGCTCGTCCCTCTCCGGGCAAAACTCCAAAGGGAGTGTGCCCAACAGTATGAGAACGCAAGGGGAGGCGCGTTCATGTTTCCATGCCAGGGAAAAGGGGTGCGTGTCTTTCCCTCTTTGTCCACAGAAGTGACGACAACACGGCGCCGAGCCCCCAGGTGGTGGCCTCTGCGCCTGCGCCGACGGTCGTGCGCGGCGGCGCCGTGCATGCGCAGAGCACGACTTCCGCGTCTTTTCGGCGGCGGGAAGGCGGCTGGTGGTGGCTGACGCGGTGGCGGTTGACGGAGGCGAGGAACCTGAAGGTTAAAGTTGCGTGTCGTATGACAGGAGGGCCAAGGAGGGAAAGAGTCTGTGTGGGCCCTAGTTACCAAACTGCCGCGATCCCTGGGTCAGGAGAGATCATTGGGAGAGAACATGAGCCCTGACTGGAGCTTGATGTTTTTTCCCCAAGAGGCGCCCAAGTAGGCCCGACGGCCTCCTTCTGAGGCAACGGTCTTAGGGGCAGGGTGTGTGCGTGTGTGCGCATTGAGCAAACTTTCTGCACATCGATGTCACCACCCGCCTTAATGTAATTAGGGTCCAGTGGGAAGCCGGAGTGGGGGGCACCTGAGGGCCCCTGCCCCCAGGGTCAGTGGTCCAGGGGAGGATGTGGCGCTTTTGTTTGCCTGAGTCTCTTGTCGTCCCCCTCTAAGCTCAGGATGTGTGTTGCGTTGGTATTTCTGGGCTGAGAAAAGGTCACATAACCTGTTTTGGTTCCTAGAACGGCATCAAGAATATTTTCTAAAGGGCATACTATATCCAGGTTCAAGACCAATCTGTGGAAACAAAGCAGGGGCAGCCCCTGACCTCCTGTTTCCCAAGTTTTATTTTTAGAAACGATATTTGGAAATTAATATGTACCTCAGTATGATTTGCATTGTTACTCAGTGGTGTTCATGTCTGTTTGTCTCATGGGGCAGAGAACTTGGGAGCAGAAATGATCTTATTTAGATTTGAATCTTACCTTTTCATGAAATAGGCAAGTATTTATTGAATTAAATTGGGATCAAAATATAAGAGGCTAAACATGGAAAAAACTACAACAGAAATTCTGTGGTAAAAGAAAAAACAAAAAAATCTTATTTCACTTGTTTAAGTTATAGAAACGGAGGGGAAACTTATCAGTACAATTATTCTGGATATTAAGTGAGGCCTTAGTCTTTGGCATTATGTAATCCAGGGATCTCAAACTAATGGCCAAAGCAGATGATCTGCACAGTGTTTTGGTTTTTTTTTTTTTTTTTGCGGTACGCGGGCCTCTCACTGCCGTGGCCCCTCCCGCTGCGGAGCACAGGCTCCGGCCGCTCCGCGGCATGTGGGATCCTCCCGGACCGCGGCACGAACCCGCGTCCCCTGCATCGGCAGGCGGACTCTCAACCACTGCGCCCCCAGGGAAGCCCTGCACAGTGTTTTAAAAGTGAGACACAGAATACGTTCTCACATGGCTAGTTCAATTGTGTATGTTTCCTCCCTGGCCTTGTAAGTATGTTTGCCAATGTTGGAGTCCCTCTCCCTCTTTGTAGATCTGGTTCAGAATTATTCTCACTGTGGGTCCTTGATTCTGAAATAAATTATGTAGACTCTGTGAAAATCCACAGATGTTTAGGAAGCAAGATTATAGCCACACTAGTCTTATTTCAAACAGATTTGGAAAAACGGGCTATGCTGTAAATTCTTACTCAGAAAGCAAAAGAGTCTGGCAGAGAGTTTACATTATCGGGTTTGAAACCATATTAAACCATAATTTCAGTAATTACTAGGCTGAGAACTTGATTTTGATGTTGATACAATACAAGGTATAAATTTCTTTCTTTGAAGGTTTAGTCGAACAACTTCATGTTGTAAAGTTGGAGCGCTATAGAAAAAATTATAGACTTTGATATCGAAGGAAATGAAGAGAAACATAAATGAAAATTCAACTCGAAATACAGCAGGTATTGACTGACTTTTATTTTAAAAATTTCTATAGTTTGTATATACTATGTAAACCTTGTATAGTATATAGATGCAACATTTTGGAAGGAACTTTTAAAAAGAATGAACATATAGTCTAGCCTCTTTACTTTTTAGGTCGAAGTAAGTAAAATAACTTACTCAAGACGAAACACTTAGTGGCTTAGGTGGAAGTAAAATCAGACTTTCCTGGATTTACTCTTGTATTCTTTCTACAAATCCCATGTGCTTGAGTTGTTTTGTGCTTTGTAAGCTGAAAATAATGAAATTAATAATATTTTAATTTTTATTTGTGACTATTTAAAATATTTTCAGAAGTGCTTCTGTTTCCCTAATAGCTTCCCCTGCCATTTCTGCTTTCCCAATTTGTTAGTATAAGGACAGAGGGCAAGAATGAAGAGAACCAAAGGAATGATGATAATGCACAATGAAGATAATAATAGCTATTATTTATGGGGGGTGTACTGTATTCTGGGCATTTAATTTTATGTTAATTTATTTACTCTGAGAGAGTTATTATTTTCATCCCTGTTTTCTAGATGAGAAACAAAGGCACAAAGAGGTTAAATAAGTAATTTATGAAGTGGAAGAGCCAGGATTTGAACCTAGACTCCATTCTTTTAATCACTATATTATTCTGCCTCTCACTATATGCCATATTGGCACAATGAGTTTAAGGAAACAGCCGTAGTTTGTACTTTAAATTTTAATTGAAACATGCTTTGAAGTTGTAATTCAAATTCAGACAGTCTGAGCCCACATCATTTTCCCAGCCGTTCATCAGACAGTTACCAGAATCTATATGCTCATGTAAGTGTAAGTGTTGATGGACCAACTAGAGCATGGTATAGTGGCAAGATATCTGAACTGAGAGTTAGGAAGTGTGGGCCCTATCTAGGTTCTTTCACTGTGGCAATGTGTAAGCTTTTTCTTTTTCCTCTGAGATCCCTTCTAGTTTTAGTGTTCTGACTTTTGACCTGACTTGAGATCCCAGGTCCCTCAACTGGAGGGTTTGGAGTAGTATTTATTCTCATTTGGATTTATTACTATCACTCTAAGGCATTCTCAAAATGATCCACAGAAAATATGCATTACAGACACCTGGAGTTCTTGTTGAAATTGCAGAGTTTTGGTTTCCAAAGCAAGTCGATTGAAATAAAATCTATGAGGGTGGGGTCTAAAAACTGGCATGTTAAGCATAACCACAGATAAATCTTAGTCAAAGTAGAGTTTGAGAACCATGGCCTTAAAGGGTATGCTACCATAGTCAGAGAGTGGTTAGGGTTTTGGAAAGCAAAATGGGTCAAATTTTGGTTCTCCCTTACCTCTATTGTACTTGAAGTGTCCCCTCCAGTTGATATGGTGATAAGCAAGCACAGGAGGGAAGTAAGGAAAACAAAAAGTGGATTTGGAAAGGGTAGGGGGATGAGGGAGGAGATGGGAATTACTGCCAAACGAGGAATTAAGGCAGTGTCAACATAGAACAAGAAAGGAGTTTTTAGACAAACAAGGCTATTCAGGATCTTAAAAAGAGTGTAAAAAAATTCCAAATCTATAGAAATATATCTGTAATAAATATAAAATTAATGTATAGAAGCAGACAAATTCAAATTGTGAATTATTATATGCTAGTAATTAGTCTATAACTAGATCTGACTGTTTGCCTATTATGTACTTATTTATCGGTACATTCAATTTAGGCTGTTTGCCTGTACCACTGTTCAATCAGAAAAAGAGGAATAGACAGCCATTAACATCCAATCCACTTAAAAATGATCCAGGTATCAGTACTGTTTCTGACAGTTATGATTTCCCTCCTCTACCAACAGGTAAGAAAATAAGGTGAAAATTTTCAGAAAATAAGAAATAGGATTATAGAAAATTACCATTTCTATTTTATTATAATGGAAATAGAAAGTTTATTTTTTTCTTCTTTCCAGTATCCAATTATAGGGATTACTTGGTTCTTTCTGAACATTCCAGTATAGTAGTTTGAGTTTCCTTGTCTACAAGAGTGTCTTAGCATTTAAATGGAGTATCTTAAATCTGGAGCCTTTGTTCTAATGAAGTAGTAACCTATATTGTAAAGGTTTTTTGTTCTCTTTCAAAACACGTATAGATATTGTGACTTAAACATTTGGTGATAAAGAATGGAGAAACTCAAGTTCCTTCAGGAATAAGGATAAGTGTGAATGGGAACACGGGAAAAATGGAAGAAAGTAGACCTTAGGAAGGGTAGAAGCCCAGGAATTTCTAGTGCTTGCCCCAGTCTTTTTTCTCTTCTTACATAATTTTTGCCATTTTTCATTTATTGGCTTTTCACTCTTTCATCCCATTGGCTTCCTTATAGCTTTGACTGGCGTGTGAACTAAATTGCTTTTGCTTGGTGTTAACATAACCTTTTAGTTCTAGTTCTCAGGGTCCATCATTGGCTGCCCTCTGTTTCTCTTGATTCAAAATCTAGAGACAGAGAGCCTCTGCTTCAGCTCATATTAAATGAGGTCACTGAAATCCTAATTTATCTTTATGGTTAGCCTCTCATATCTGAAACAATTAGCTGTGGTGGTTTGTGCTGAAAGGTCTTAATGTTTGCTTACTTTTTACTTCTCTGTGGAAGAAGGCATGGACAGGCAGACAGTCTGAAATATACTTGGTACATGCTGGTTATATACATTTACATTTTTGGGGGGCACACTTAAAAATGTTTAATAGGATTTTATGCAACTAGAATTTAAAAATCCTTGTGCAACCATAGACCTTAATCTACTTTTACATCTATAGTTATTTTGTTTTCTTCCACATTTGAGGAATTGGAAGTATGAATTTCATATTATTCTCATTTTTATGGATAAAAAATTAAAAATTCACATGGATATGCTGCATAAGTGGACATCTGTCATTTAAAAAGTTCTCTACTATTTAAAATATTTTTATAAGTAGTATGAATGATAGATGATCTTGAAAAATCACAATTTGAGTTGTTCCATAGGGAAGTGTGCATTCTCCTAAGTACTGAACTTTTCAAACTCTGACCAGGATTACTATCTGTCAGAGATATAACAAGATTCTTATATTGGGCAAGAGATAGGACTAGATCAGTGTTTTTCAAATTTTTTTTATTGATCCATTAGTAGGTTAGGAAATAACCAACCTTTTAAAAAATAAATAGAAGAGAATAAAATAGAAAAGAATAGAATAGAAAGTGTCAGTATATCATATAGTAAGAATAAGAATTGATAGTAAAATTGTTATATTCTCCCTCAGACACACACGTGCGCGCATACACATGCACACCATGCCTGTATATATTCCGGGTTTCGATGTATTTCTTGCTGTGGGTTGGGATTAAGAAACATTGATTACACTGAATTTATGTTACAAAATACAAGGTGCAATACTAGGATTGACTGTGGAAGAGATACAGATTAAACTATTACCTTGCTTAGAATACAGTGGGAAAGAAAGACATCTAAAAAATTAATAAGGCAGCCTATGACAAATTCCACAACAAAGTACTATTGAAGAACATGTCCATATATTCAAGTCCTTTTCTCCTTCAAACTTTCAACTGCCTCCCCCCATATATTAAATAAATATGAAAGAATTATTTCAAAAAATGCTCCCTATCTTACTCTTACCTATATTACTTGTATCTTTTGAGATTGGGCCTGGGAAGCTATGAATCCAGAGCTGCCTCCTTTAACGAAAACAGTGAACACAGGGTATGTGGAAAAATATATACCAATGAATGTATGTGTCTGTTACAGACTGATGTTATTCTTCTATATATATTTTATATTTTTATATTTCTCAATTGGGGAACAAATTATTAATAGTTAATAAGACGTATTTCCTTGAAAGGCAAATACCACATTCAGTTTCTCATCCCCTGAGAAGTCAAGATTCTGTGTCTAAGTCTATTGAATTAAATGCTGAAAGAAGCAAGAGTGGTTGGAGGTGAGTCTACTTATGATTTTTCTTACTCTATTCATACTTCTCCTTCCCATCTCCTCCTTTAGTCCCTTCCCTCCTCCTCTATCTATTCTTCCTTTTTTAAACAGAATTATATTTAGGAAATTTATATACTTAATAACTAACTATAGTGATATTAGCTGTGTTTTATAAAAGAAGAGAACATGCCATATATAACTTTAAAAATAGGTAAATTTGGCAGTGATTATATTTTCAAAGAATACTTCATGTTATAATGAAATTTTTGTAAATATCACCATGAATTTATGATTTTGCTGTGGATTATTAATGATCTAATTGACAATAGTTAAAGAGTAAAGAATAACTGTATCTAAGTGTACTACCAACTGTAAAATAGATAGCTAGTAGGAAGCAGGCGCATAGCACATGGATATCAGTTCGGTGCTTTGTGACCACCTAGAGGGGTGGGATAGGGAGGGTGGGAGGGAGATACAAGAGGGAGGAGATATGGGGATATATGTATATGTATAGCTGATTCACTTTGTTATAAAGCAGAAACTAACACACCATTGTAAAGCAATTATACTCCAATAAAGATGTTAAAAAAAATAAATGAAAATGTCGGATATATTTAGGTATTGAGAACCAAATAGAATGCTGAGCCTTACCCCAGTAAGATAATCAGCTCCAAGGTAAATAGGATGGAATAAGAAAGAAAGACAGAGAATGAAATCATAAGCATATGTTAAGATGGTGAGGGTAGGGCTTCCCTGGTGGCGCAGTGGTTAAGAGTCCGCCTGTCAATGCTAGGAGATGCGGGTTCAAGCCCTGGCCCGGGAGGATCCCACATGCCGCGGAGCAACTAAGCCCGTGCGCCACAACTACTGAGCCTGCGCTCAGGAGCCCGCGAGCCACAACTACTGAAGCCCTCACGCCCAGAGCCTGTGCTCCGCAACAAGAGAAGCCACGACAATGAGAGGCCCGCACACCGCAACGAAGAGTAGCCCCCGCTCATCACAACTAGAGAAAGCCTGCGCACAGCAACGAAGACCCAACGCAGCCAAAAACAAATAAATTTATTAAAAAAAAAAAAAAAAAAGATGGTGAGGGTACTTTTGGGTCATTGCCAGAAATATCTTAAGTTTAATGTCTAAATAATACGAAAAAAATGAATAGATAAAGGACAAGGATTATTTTTTTTAGGTTGGACTTTAGTATTTTGGGGTAAGTGGCAAACTACTGAAAGAAATAATTTTGGAAACAAAGTATTGGAAAACAACCCCAACCCCAGATCATATATCACTCATTGGTTAGTGCTTTGTTATGTTATTTTAATGATCCTTAAAACAACCCTGTGAAGTTAACATAACCTTCACTTTTTTTTTTTTTTTTTTTTTGCGGTAAGCGGTCTTCTCACTGTTGTGGCCTCTCCCGTTGCGGAGCACAGGCTCCGGACGCGCAGGCTCAGCGGCCATGGCTCACGGACCCAGCCGCTCCGCGGCATGTGGGATCTTCCCGGAACGGGGCACGAACCCACGTCCCCTGCATTGGCAGGCGGACTCGCAACCACTGCGCCACCAGGGAAGCCCTAACCTTCACTTTTAGTAGATGAAGATACCATATTTTTTAAAAAGGGGGAAACTTTTAATAAAGGGGTTCATACAACAAAACAGTATTTTTATTTTTAAAAATTTAGTATTGTTTTTATTACTCATGCTAGTTTCCTCAGGACCAGTCAGTTCTTTCTTCAGTACCACTGCTTCAAACTAGGCCTATTCAGTGGTTTGAGATGGTCCTCGGAGGCATAGTTCCAGCTGCAAGTGCTAGGAGAAAATGCATTCAGATAGACATTAGAGAATTAGGTAACGGATTGTAATATGGATAGGCAGCCAGTATTGGATATTCCAATTTAAAATAATAAATGATCTGTCAGACAGTTGGAATATAACAACAGAAAATCCAGGAGCAGAAGACATTTGAAAACCCAAGTAGGCAGTTAGTAATCTGCTGAAGATCTTTTAACTGGTTCTATGCTTAGGTTTAGAATCTAGGCTAACATTGCAAGATTTAGCAAATAAAAATATAGGATGCCCAGTAAAATTTGAATTTCAGATAACGGACAAATAATTTTTTAGTATATGTCACATGTAATATTTGGGACATAATTATACTAAAATCTTATTTGTTATTTATCTGAAATTGAAATTTAACTGGGCATCCTGTATTTTACCTGATAACCCTTGTCTAGAATCTCTTGAAACATGGAATTTGCAAGAGCAATGTAGACTCCTATTCTTATAGGTATTAAGCTATTAGACAAGTTGTCAAGATAGGTTTAATTTACCAGAATTAGTATACTAGACAATAAGCAAGGTGAACTGATTTAACATCTTCAAGCTTTCATACTAAAGCTCCTATAATTAAATAACTGGTCTTAGAGAAATTGGGATTGCACTTGATGGTTAAGAAATCTCAGTTGAGGAGAGGTGAAGACTTTAGAAACTGGAAATTGGGCACAACCTGGCAAATAGGTTTAGATAGATCAATAAATTGGTTTTTATAAATTTATTTTTTTATTTTTGGCTGCATTGGGTCTTTGTTGCTGTGCGTGGGCTTTGTCTAGTTGCGGGGAGCAGGGGCTACTCTTGGTTGCGGTGCGTGGGCTTTTCATTGCAGTGGCTTCTCTTGTTGCGGAGCACGGGCTCTAGGCACGAGGACTTCAGTAGTTGTGATGCGTGGACTCAGTAGTTGTGGCTCACGGGCTCTAGAGCGCGGGCTCAGTAGTTGTGGCGTATGGGCTTAGTTGCTCCATGGTGTGTGGGATCTTCCCAGACCAGGGCTTGAATCTGTGTCCCCTGCATTGGCAGGTGGATTCTTAACCACTGCACCACCAGGAAAGCTCAATAAATTGCTTTTAAGGGAAGATAAAGTATTTTTTTTCTATAATAGCCTACTGTTCTTATTATAAAAATAATATAATCATTCTAGAAAAAAAAGTAAATGGAAGAAAGTTATTCATAGTCACACTGATCCAGAGATAGCCATTAATCAATTAATTAATTTTTAAACAGAAATATCAAGGCATTTCCCCAGGCTAGGAGCACCTCCTGAACGAAAACATTGGAGAAAGTTGCAGATGCATTGTTACCGATAAGGAGTTGTAAAGCTAAAAGAAACTTTCCTAAACTATGAAAATAAAAGTAATTTCCACAGCCATGAGCAAGGAAAAAATTATGTTTCTATTCTCTCTGTTGAATATAAAATTGTTGCCATATGAAGAGGTGATTAATGTAGGAAAAAATTTTATAGAGGTGTATTAGGCAGTTACTTAATGATAATAAGTTTTTCCTGGATATTGGGATGTTTGTGGTATTTATCAACTTAAAATAATTTTAAATTATTTGTGGTGATTTCTTTTCTCATTATTTTCATACTGAATTTTGTACCTAATTTACTTACGAAAGCTCCCTAAATTATATAAGCCTCAGGTCCCATATAATCTGGTCTAGGGAACTTAAACGTTTTCTTGGATTATTTTCCCTAACAAGGTATGGGTTGCATTGTTTGCCCGCTTGTGGCACTTGTGGTATTTTTAGGAAAATTTTTCAGGAATAAGCATTTGTGACTTAGACTAGTTTTTCCCTGTGGAACTCTTAACTAGCCTGCTCAGAAATTATACTTTTGATTTTGGCCTCATTAACATCATGTTCTGATGAACTGGTACAGCTCACTTAGGTTAATGTAGCTAGTAAAATGCTGAAACATATTCATAAGTAGAGTTTTTAAGCTACACAGTAAAAGTACAAAATTTCTAATCAAACAGCTGTCTACCCTGCCTATATCTATTTTCCTTGTGATTTAAAATCACTGACGAGCAATAGTTTAACTTTTGAAAATTTTACTTTGTAGAAAATTTAAAAATAAATGTATAAAAAAGGAAGCAGGGAGTTCCCTGGTGGTCTGGTGATTAGGACTTGGTGCTTTCACTGCCGTGGCCCCTGAGGGTTCATAACCACTGTCATATAAAGGCTTGTATAATTTAGAAATATACTCTATGGCACTGGACTTTGAGTTGGGAGACTAGGATTCTCTGGGTTTTGGATTGTCAGTAACTTGCTATATGACTTTGGGCAAGTTACTTCCTCCTCAAGACTCAGTTTCCTCACCAGGAGAGGTATAATATAGGGTTGTTGTGATGATGTATTTGGAATTTCTAACTGTTTAGTAATTACAAAGTAGTTTATAAACCACAAATTACCACGTAAATGCAAATTTTCATTAATAATTTTCTTTCACTTAAGAAAAAGTATATAGAAACAAAATTAATACTAATTTAAAAAACAAAACTATTTCTGCTACAGAGACGGCAACAAAAATACCACTTTAAAAACTTGGGATAGAAATGATTTTAAGCCTCAGTGCAAAAGAACAAATCTAATGACAAATAATGGAATAAATTCATGTCCAGTGAATTTGGGAGCTCAACAATGGAAACATTTAAGAGTATCTGAATCTACTAACTTATCTCACCAAAGAGAAAGTGAAGTACTCACACAAACACATTCGTCAAAAATATCTGGCTCCACAATGAGAAGTCTAGACAAAAACAGTTCATTACAGGCATTTAAGCCCAGTTTTCAACAAAATCAATTTAAGAAAAAAATGTTGGATGGTTTTCCAGAAGAAAACACCCTCAAGGTAAACTTTTAAATATTATTTGCATTTTTGTATTTACATTAAAAAAATGAGATAAGTATTTAGAAAATTACAGAGATAAGAGCATTTGAAATCACTCCTCTGGTATGCATTACTTGATTAGCACAAATACCCAGTTCTGTTGGAGTAGGTATATGTTAGTGTCCAAAATATTTTCTTAGAGGTTGTGAATGGCTGCTGCTTTTCAGAGTTGCTTTAGAATTTCCTACCAGGTTCTGAATTTCACTGTTTGCTAATTATTGAGATGATGATAGTTTATCCATTGCTTGCAGCAATTCTTCAAGTTCTTCATATGTCACTCTTTTTTTATTTTAATAGGGGTCAGCAAACTTTTTCTGTAAAGGGTTAGATAGTAAATATTTTTGGCTTTATGGGCCATATTGTCTCTCTTGCAAGTATTCAACTATACCACTCAACTCTGCTGTTGTACCTTAAAAGCAGCCATAGATAATCCATAAATTAATTGGTGTGGCTGAGTTCCAATGAAAATTTACCCAAAAAACACAGCAGATTAGATTTGGCCTGCAGGCCGTAGTTTGCTGACTTCTGCTCTGTAATCTGGTCTTATTTACTTTTACAGCTTCGTATTCCATATTTCACTAATTCTTCAATGCTCCAGCCATTTCAGACTCTTCACAGTTCTCTAAACGCACTCTAATATGACTCTGCTTCGGTTTATATTCTTCCCCATACCTGTGCCTCAGCCTTATTTCCTCTCTCCACCTCTCATTCTAGTCATTCTTTGTAAATGTCTTTCATATATGTTCTGGCTGTTTGCTATCTTCCCTTGCTCGCCACCTGGTCTAATAGATTCTTTATCCTCTGCCCTTGTCTGTGTTCTGGAAGGCTGAATGGTCCTACATAGTGCATCATTCTGGGATCCATTAGCTGGCTTCTGTTAGGAGTCAGCCAGTGGGAGTGGAAGTCCCAGGCAGGACATCAAAGGGTAGAGAGAGAGGTTGTCCCATTCCCCCCCCCCCCGCCACTTAAGTGTTGTGTCTCAGGTGGTAGCTGTGTCCCTGCATGATGTAGCCCCTCCGTAAGTCCAGATTTCACAGGCTTGGTAATTTTATTTCCTCCTCTGTCCTTTCAGCCTAGGAGTGGTAGAAGTTTCTTATTGTTGTTAGTCTTTGAGTGCTTAAGTACCCTATGTTTATTCTGCCCATACACCTGTAAGCAGTTTTTTCAATAAGCCATCTGGGGTAAATTTTTTTTTCTGGAAATCTGACTAATATTGCATGTTCCACAGTGGTTCTCAACCTTGTTTCCTTGTACACAAGAATGATATGATAGTCACCTTAGTAACAGTGGCTCATTATGGCAGTAATCCTCAACAGGAAGCATTCGTATCTTCGTTAGGTATGGGAAGAGGAGGGAAGGTAATTGTAGTTGGAAAAAAGTGTTCCATCAAGTGTTCCTGCATATGCCACTGCCCTCATGAAGGAAGGTGCCCCCTCCCCCCAAAATTAGTATCTTAGCACACTGTATTCTTAGTTGATCTTTTAAAATTTTAGTTAATTAGTTCAACTTTTATTTTTGTATGACCTTATGTCATCAGGCTTTCTTTTCCTCCCTCCCTCCCTGCCTTCCTTCCTCTTTCTTGTAGGCCTGCCTACTTTCTTGGCCTGAGGCATGCCAGTACTGGTCCAACAGGCTGGTGGGCAGGCCAGGTCCTGGTGCTCTGTGATTGCAATTAACCTCCCATTTGTGGGTTGCCCACCCTGGGGGTATGGGTCTTGACTATACCTTGTATCTTCCCTCCTACCAGTCTTGTTGTGGTTCTTTCTTTATATCTTCAGTTGTAGAATTTCTTATCTGCTAGTCTTCTGGTTTTTCTCATCAATAATTGCTCTGTAAATAGTTGTAATTTCGGTGTGCCCATGGGAGGAGGTGGGCTCAGGGTCTTCCTACTCTGCCATCTTGGCCATTCCACCCTTTTAGTTGATCTTTAAAAATGCCAAACACATTCCCATCTCAAGGTTTTTACACTTGCTGTTCACTCAGTCCTCACTCAACAACCTATTTAAAATAATAATCCCTGTCTCTTTTTATCCTTTTACCCTGTTTATTTTTTTTAATGCATAGGATATAGCAATTCCTGACATTCTGTATTTATTTTCTGAATCCCCTATTAGACTGTACAGTCTCTGAAGGTAGATAGATTGTCTGTTTTGTTCAGTACTGTTTCCTCATTAGCTATGTTTGGCACATAGTAGGTGCCAATAAATACTTTTGGAATGAATGAATGAATGAATGTGTCTGGGTTCCCTCTCAGTGTGAGCACGTTAGGGAAAGGAATTGTGTTTTACTCACCTGTGTTTATCACAGGATTGGCACATGATGCTTTAAAAATATTCAAAGAATCAACAAATGAATGAGTGAATAAATGCCCATATAAAACAGAGATAAAAAGAAAAAAAATAATCCTCTTCTTGATTAATTTTCTCCAAGTGCATTCTAGTTTCTCCTCCTTTATAAAGTACTAATGATGCCTTTAATTTAGGGGAGTAACTGTACTAAAATTGTCAATAGTTCCTTTTACATATTTTACATAGTCTTTTAACATATTTTACACATTTGCCTATTATAAGGACCTAGAATCTTTACATAGAAAAGTGAATGAGTATGACGAAAAAAATGACAGGTTTTTCTAATGCCATGTTTTCATTTTTTCAGAAGGAAGCATCATTGTATCAGTTAAAGCTTAAGGAGAAAGAGAATTCTTTAAGAATTATATCTGCAGTTATTGAAAGCATGAAGTACTGGTGTGCACATGCACAGAAAACTGTACTTCTTTTTGAAATATTAGGTAGGTATACTACTTCAAAAATACTTCAGTAATACCATTTGGACAATAATTTTGAATGTTAATAGGAATACCTAGGGGATCTTAAAGAAAAATAACATTTTATAAAAGGAGATTACGGTTTATTAGGATTTTCTTCAGTTCCTGTATCTGTCATAGATTTGTGTGACATTAGATGTATTTGATTATTCATGGTAGAAGAATTCTAATTCATGATGTCAAAAATGGAAAGATTCTTAAAAGTAATCTAACCCAACCCTTGAGGTAGGTGAGGAAGTGGGGCAAATAATTAAAATAGACTTGACTAAAAATCATAACGCTAGTTAGCAGCAGAAATGGATCTAGACCCCAAGTCTTCTTATTCTCAACAGAGTGTTCTTTCTACTATATTACACTAAATCCAGTAGTAATTTTGTATATAAGTTAAATTATAAATCAAATATTCTGAAAGAACATTTGTGAAGAATCCTTTACTGATATGAGTAAACACCCTACAATTAGCCTGTTTTCTAAATTAATATTTAAAAGGGAGGAGAGTTTTGTAAAATGTTTCTGGAATTTAATTTTACTTAGACTGAAGAGAGAAACAAGAAGTAGAGATTCAAAACATATTTATTTCCATAGGCTAAATAAAATATTTAATTTAAATTATGAAATACTTTAAACATACAGAAAAATACAGAGAATAAATATCCACCTACCTATTGTTATAGATATCTTTGAAAACTGCTATCCATTTTTCTTCTTCTCTAGAGATAATCACTATGGTATCTTTCCTTTCCATGCTTTTATAATTTTACTCTATACATCTGATTTCATAAATTTATATATATTTATTTACTGTTTTATGTGTTTTAAAATACAGAGTTTACATTTTCATCCAGCATTATGTTTTTGAGATTTAGCCATCTTTCTATCCTGTTAGTGTTGGCTTCATCCTGAGGCTCCAATTATGGTCTCTCAAGCAGCTTCTGACTCTTCCCTTATGACATTAAGAAGATTATCAAAATTCTCTATACCACACATTCTTCCTTATACCACAGTCACATTCTTTGATAGTTTCTTCTGGTTGCTCTTTCCCGGAAACTAGCAAATGACCCCTTGCATATCATCATTTCTGTCTGGGCAACAGGCCCATCACTGCAACCCTGAGCTCTGTAGCTGAGGAAGGGGGTACACTGACTGGCTTACATCAGTCTCAGGTTACTCCTGGGTCTAGGGGTGGGGACAAATCCCATCCAAATCATATGGCTAAGAATGGCATAGGAGAGATTTCCTAAAGGAAAATCTGGGTATTATTAGGGGAAATGGAGGCTGACCTCAAAGTAACAAATGTTCACTATCAGTACCTAATAGATGGTTATTAAAGGAATGAATAATGGTCTCATTTGATAGTAATTTCTTGAGATAAACATGAATTATCATTTGAATTTTATAGATGAAACAGATTTGAAAGAGGTTAAACAGTTGTTCGATTTAGTAAGTTGAAGAACTGAGACTCAATTGCATGACTTCTGATTCTAATTCAATGCTTTTTTTTCATTAAACCATGATGTTTATTTATTATACTTGTGTATTTTGTTTACTATAATGTAGTAGACTGGTCTGAGGATTTAACCACTCCATCAAACACATTCAAAGAAAAAAGCTTCAGATGGCCAGCTATTGTCAGTTGTATATACTTTGTCATATAACCTGATCCTAGGTTGGAGAGGGCCAGAAATTTTGCTTTCCTTAGAATAAAAGTTTCAGAAATATCTTTCCCTCTTAAGATGTTTTCTTATCAATGTATAAACAAAACTATGAGAGGTTGGTGTGGGAATAGCTATTTAAATATCAACTTCTCTTTGTTAAACTTTATTTGCATTTTACCAACACTGATTTTTTCCCCCTCTATTTCAATGTTGCTTAGCTGTTCTCGATTCAGCTGTTACACCTGGCCCATATTGTTCAAAGACTTTTCTTCTGAGAGATGGGAAAAATACTCTGCCTTGTGTATTTTATGAAATAGTGAGTATCTGTTTAAGTATTCTTTGCAAAGCCTATGCCAACAAAAACATACAAATGCAGGCTATAATTCAACTGTAGTAGAAATTCTGTTAATGATTTAGTGGTACTTTCAACATTTTGTTTGGTTTTAATTATGATTTTAAAATTATTTATTTGTTCAACTAAAATGGAGGGCTGCTATATGCCAGGCGCTGTGCTAGATGCAGGGGATACAAAGTGGAATAAAAGTGGTAAATGGCTCTTTCTCTCAAAGAGTTTATAATCTCAGGTAGAAAGACGGAAACATAAATGTTACACTGTGGTATGATAAATGGTATGACAAGTGGTGTGTGCAGGGTGCTATAGAAGTAGATAGGGAGGATGGGTCATATCAGGGGAAGATTTTTGAAGAATGTAGTCTTGTCTTAGATATTTAAGGTCTAATGAATTAAGCCAAAGTGTTGGGAGGTGGGGGAAGAGGTTGGAGGAACACAGTCTAAGGTGAGGGAGCAGCACATGTAAAGACATGAAGCTCAGATAGAGCCTGGATTGTTCAGGAAACTGCAAGTAGTTTACAATTACCGGAGTGTAGAGTTAGTAAGTGATGGGGGTAAGGGTAGTGGTTATGAACTTGGGGGAATGCAGAGAGAGTGGGCTGGGACGTAGGGAAGAGCTTGGTAACAAAGGAGGCTGGAAACTTTATAAGACTTACATACTTTGTAAAATAGTTTGGCATTAATTCTGAAATTGGGCTTAATTCTGAAATCACACTTGGATTCCAATTTGTACTCCACCATTTATTAGCTGTATGACCTTGAGTGAGCTCCTTAAACTTCTTGAGCATCAGTTTTTTAATCTGTAAATTGGGGAGACTAATTCCTACTTTGAAAGGTTGTTTTGGAGATTAGATAATAAAATATATGAATGTATAGCATCTGACACATAGCAGATGATCAAGAAATAGTAGCTGTCATGTTATTAATTTTTCTAATATCTTGAAAGCTTATTATTTTTCTTTAGTCTGATAAGTTTTAAAAAAACTTTTATTAAAATATAACACATACAGAAAAATGCACAAATCATAACTGTACAATTCTATGAAGGTATCACAAAGTGAACATTACCAAGGTTAAGAAATAGAACATTGCTATCACCCTAGCATCCTTGTGCCTCTTCCCATTCACTCCCTCTTGTTTTCTGCCTACAAGTAACCACTACTGTGACTTTTAATATCATAAATTAATTCTGCCTGTTTTTGAATTTTATATAAATAGTATCACGTGGTACGTCTTGTTTTATGTCTGGTTTCTTTCATTCAACACAACGTAAGATTCATCTGTGTTGTTGCATGTAGCTAAAGTTCATTTATTTATATTTCTATGTACAATATTCTTTTGTATGAATATATCACAATTTAGTTTTCTGTTCTACTGTTGGTGGGCATCTTGGTTGTTTCTTGGTTTTTTTTAATTATGAATAATACTCTGTGAACATTCTTATATATGTCTCTTGTTGTGCACATGCATGCCTTTCTGTTGGGTATATACCTAGAAGTAAAATTCCTGAATTGTAGTGCATTTGTATGTTCTAATACAGTAGTTATTGCCAAAGAATTTTCCAAAGGGTTGTAACAGTTTACGTACTCACAATTAGCATAGGAGAGTTGTAGTTTCTCTGCATTCTTATCAACATTTAGTAGTCATTGTTTTTTATTTTAGCCATTCTAGTGGGTAAGTTTAGTGCTATCTCATTTCTCTCCAATTCCCTGGTGACTAATGAGGTTCAGCACTTTTGATGTTTACTGGCCAGTTAGATATCTTCTTTTGAAAAATCTGTTCAGGCTTCTTCTAATTTTTTTCTGTTGAATTATTTTTTTCCTTATTGATTTATAGGAGTTTTTGAAAAAACTATTCTGAGTACAAGTTCTTTCTCTATTATGTACATTGCAAATATCTTCTCATACTCTGTGGTTTGCTTTTTCAGGCTTAGGAGTGGCTTCTGAGGAAAAGAAAATCTTCACTTTAATATGGTCCTTTAGCAATTAACATTTTCCTTTATAGTTAGTGCTTTTTATGACTGTTTAGCGAAAGAAATCTCAGAATAATTTTATTCATGACTGAGAGGATTTGGAGCTGGCTGGTCTTTTTCTGGCTCACTAGTCCCATTAGGGCACAACCCTTTTGAGTCTCCCAACCCTAAGCCTGGGGTGGGGGCGGGGTGGTTACCAGAATCTCTTTTCTTTGGGGGACCCTGGAGTCCATTTTTTCTCTAGCCCTATGAGCTGTCAGAAGCTCTGCTAAGTCTCTTAAGACTCTCAAATTGCCTTGACTGTAATTAGCAGATACCTTAGGGGGTAAAGCATCCCCAAATATCAGGCCCCATTCTGAACTCCTATCCTCTCTCAGATGGGGTCTCTGTAACTCCTCACTGCCTTTTATCTCTCTGGTGTCTATGAGGATATTTTTAAATAAATATTCTATCCAGGTGTTCTAGTTGTTTTCAGTGGGAAAGTTGGTCTGAACTACCTAGTCTGTCATCTACTGAAAGTAGAACTCTGGAAGTCTAATAGAAGTGAATATTCATGTGCCATTATATTGGGAATTATTCAGTCTTTTAAGAAGCAGCAGCTCACTAGCTTGTAAGAAGCCCTACCCAAGTGAAGGTCTTCTGTGTCAGGGCACCCATTTACGACTAACTATTATGGTCTTGTTGCAGTGGGGCCCTAAATGAGGTAAGGGAATTACAGCATTTTGGAGTGATTCATATTTAGTTGATCATATTATTTAAAAAACTGAAATTCAAATGAAGTAATAAATAACTTTATTGATATTTATTTTTTTAAAAACAGGATCGTGAACTTCCAAGACTGATTAGAGGCCGAGTTCATAGGTGTGTTGGAAACTATGACCAGAAAAAGAATATTTTTAAATGTGTTTCTGTCAGACCAGCATCTGTTTCTGAACAAAAAACTTTCCAAGCATTTGTTAAAATTGTAGATGCTGAAATGAGATATTATACTAAAGTAATGAGTGAAATTTAAGTAGTGATGAAGTTTAAATAGTATAAATTAAGCATTTTTCTGTTCTTGTTTAAATTACCATCTCCATGGTTTTATGGCTACTGTTCTTCTGTATTTCACTTGTTGAATTAAAATATTTAAATCCTTTTAATGTGGAAAGAATTTTTGAAAAATAATTTTACTGTTATTATAAAAATGGTGCATTTGCTAAAACTAAAAAACCATTTCAGATAAAAATGCTCAATATAATAAGAATAGGCACATACTTATTTAACATGGGATAATAGTACATTTGAGTCAGCCTAAAAGCCAACATCAAGCTTAATGGGGAAATATAGAGACAGTCACACTAAAGTCAGGAACAAGGTCAGGGTGCCCTATACTGGAGCTCCTAGTCCATGCAGTTCATTTAATTACTTCAGATATTTAGTGGGCATATGCTCTGTGCCAAGCACTGTTTCATGTGCTTGTTTGTTAACAAAGCAGGTTACAAAGTAACAAAAATCTCTGAATTTATGGTATTTATATTCTGGGACCCATAGAATACATTAGACAAAAGAGAAATATTTGGGGTATAATGATTACTGCTATTGGTAGATGATATAATTGCATATATGGGAAACCTAAGAAAATCAACCAAGAAACTACTGTAAAATGAGATAATTTGGTAAAGGCACTAAAATAGAAAACTATTTTAATATGCAGAAATCATCAGTAGGTGTTATTTATATGACCCAAACCATTAGAGTGTGAAATGGATAAAGATATCATTTAAAAAAATATCTAAGACTAACCAATACTAAGTGATAAATGTGGAAAGTATATGAACGAAA
The DNA here is from genome assembly GCF_949774975.1 of Lagenorhynchus albirostris. Lineage (NCBI taxonomy): Eukaryota > Metazoa > Chordata > Mammalia > Artiodactyla > Delphinidae > Lagenorhynchus > Lagenorhynchus albirostris. The sequence goes on from NC_083114.1 coordinate 12,180,874, forward strand.
CTTTAAAATACATACTAATGAAGGACACAAAAGAAGACTTGGACAGATGGAAAAATAAATCATTTTCTTTGATAGGAAGACAAAGATGTTGATTTTTCTAAAATTAATTTATAACAATTTCTTTCTCTCTTTATGTATACAAACCACACACACATTAACCAAATGAATACTAAAGCTTATAGATATCAAAAAATGAGAATAGTCAGGAAAACTCTGAAAAAGAACAATAGAGGATAGTTTTATCGAATATTATAAAGCCTTAAACATATATTATTGTTGCATAACCAATTACCCACCAAATTAGTGGCTTTAAATGACAAACATTTATTATCTCTCACAGTTTCAGTGGGCCAGGATTTCATAAGTGGACTGGCTAGGCAGCTCTGGCTTGGGATCTACTAGGAGGACTCACCTCCAGGGTGGCTGATACACATGATTGCCAAGTGGGTGCTTTCTGCTGGAAGGAGGATTCAGTGTCTTACTATGTGGGCCTTTCCAAAGGGCTGCCTAAGTGTCCTCATGACATGGTAGCTAGCTTCCCCTAGAGCAAGTAATCCAATAGTGAGTTAGCTAGGTAGAGCTATCCTTTATATGACCTAGCCTAGGAAGTCACATAGCATCACCTCCACTACATTCTGTTTGCTGGAAGTGAGTCATTAAGTATGGACCACATTTAGGAGGGAAATTAGGCTCCACCATTTGAAGGAAAGAGTGTCAAAGTAATGGCAGGCATTAAAAAATTAAATACATATTATGAAGGCATATTTATTCATGTAAAATATGGTACTGATTCATGAATAGACAGGACAATAAAACAGAATTTAAAGTACAAAAATAGGGACTTCCCTGGTGGTCCAGTGGTTAAGACTCCATGCTTCCAATGCAGGGGGCCCGGGTTCTATCCCTGGTCCAGGAACTAGATCTCACGTGCTGCAACTAAGACCCGGTGCAACCAAATAAATAAATAATTAATTAACTTTAAAAAGTACAGGGCTTCCCTGGTGGCGCAGTGGTTGAGAGTCTGCCTGCCGATGCAGGGGACACGGGTTCGTGTCCCGGTCCAGGAAGATACCACATGCCACGGAGCAGCTGGACCCGTGAGCCATGGCTGCTGAGCCTGCGCGTCTGGAGCCTGTGCCCCACAACGGGAGAGGCCACAACAGTGAGAGGCCCGCGTACCGCAAAAAAAAAAAAAAAAAAAAAAAAATTTATAATAACTTTCTAATATCTATCATTTGCATTTGCCAACATTCACTTAACCACTGGGTATTTAGTTTCCAATTTATCACCATTGTAAATAATAGTGCAACCAAGTCTCTACATCTCTGATTTTTGTCTTATATCCTGAGTAGTTTCTAGCCCCAATTTGTGCAATGATCTTGTCTAATACATTGATATTCTATTACATTCTCAAGACTAGATTCCTTGTTACCTCATGACAAAATTAAAAATTACTTATATTTTTATATATTTTTACTTATATTTTTATATACCTGTCTCCGGACGCGCAGGCTCAGCAGCCATGGCTCACGGGCCTAGCCGCTCCGCGGCATGTGGGGTCTTCCCAGACCGGGGCACGAACCCGTGTCCCCTGCATCGGCAGGCGGACTCTCAACCACTGCGCCACCAGGGAAGCCCCCTTGTATTTGTTTTTAATTGATTGTAGAAGTTTGGGATATATTTTGGATACTCCAGGATAGCTCTGTACGATGCCAATCTCTTAATTTGTAACTGTCTTTTCACTTTAAAAAAGTTACAAATTACTCATCTATGTTGAGTAGAGATTTTAAATTTTAATGCAGGCAAATTTAGCAATTTTAAAAATGATTAATGCTTTTTTGGACTTTAAGAATGATTGAAGGAAACCATAAACAAGACGAAAAGACAACCCTCAGAATGGGAGAAAATATTTGCAAATGAAGCAACTGACAAAGGATTAATCTCCAAAATTTACAAGCAGCTCATGCAGCTCAATATCAAAAAAACACCCCAATCCAAAAATGGGCAGAAGACCTAAATAGACATTTCTCCAAATAAGATATACACATTGCCAGCAAACGCATGAAAGAATGCTCAACATCATTAATCATTAGAGAAATGCAAATCAAAACTACAATGAAATATCAACTCACACCAGTCAGAATGGCCATCATCAAAAAATCTACAAACAATAAATGCTGGAGAGGGTGTGGAGAAAAGGGAACCCTCTTGCACTGTTGGTGGGAATGTAAATTGATACAGCCACTATGGAGAACAGTATGGAGGTTCCTTAAAAAACTAAAAATAGAACTACCATATGACCCAGCAATCCCACTACTGGGCATATACTCTGAGAAAACCATACTTCAAAAAGAGTCTTGTACCTGCCGCGGAGCGACTGGGCCCGTGAGCCACAACTACTGAGCCTGCGCGTCTGGAGCCTGTGCTCCGCAACAGGAGAGGCCGCGATAGTGAGAGGCCCGCGCACCGCGATGAAGAGTGGCCCCCGCTTGCCACAACTAGAGAAAACCCTCGCACGGAAACGAAGACCCCACACAGCAAAAATAAAAAAATTAAATTAAAAAAAAAAAAAAAGAGTCACGTACCACAATGTTCATTGCAGCTCTATTTACAATAGCCAGGACATGGAAGCAACCTAAGTGTCCATCAACAGATGAATGGATAAAGAAGATGTGGCACATATATACAATGGAATATTACTCAGCCATAAAAAGAAACAAAATTGAGTTATTTGTAGTGAAGTGGATGGACCTAGAGTCTGCCATACAGAGTGAAGTAAGTCAGAAAGAGAAAAACAAATACCATATGCTAACGCATATCTTTAAAAAAAAAATGGAACTGATGAACCTAGTGGCAGGGTGGGAATAAAGACGTAGACATAGAGAATGCACTTGAGGACACGGTGGAGCAGGGAGGGGGAAGCTGTGGCGAAGTGAGAATAGCATCGACATATATCACTACTGAATGTAAAATAGCTAGTGGGAAGCAGCAGCATAGCACAGGGAGATCACCTTGCAATGACCTAGAGAGGTGGGATAGGGAGGGTGGGAGGGAGGCTCAAGAGGAAGGGGATATGGAGATATATGTATGCATATGGCTGGTTCACTTTGTTGTACAACAGAAACTAACGCAGTATTGTGAAGCAATTATACTCCAATAAAGATCTATTAAAAATAATAATAAAATCCTTATGATAACATATAAAAGGCACATTATTGGTTTTTTATTTAATTAATAAATACGTTTACAAATCACAAAAACCAAAGCTCTTGGGGGTCTTCAAAATTTTAAGAATGTAAATGTATCCTGAAACCAAAAGTTTGAGATATGTTGTCCTAAAATACAAACATACATGAAAATGATTCACATCAAATGGAAAATGGCTCCTTTGAGAAAGGAACTGGAATGTGCTTTAGTGGTATTTATAACATTTAAAAATTTTTTTGAGAGAGAAGTGACACAATAAGGTAACAAAATAATATAATTTAATTTTTGTAGAGAGTACATATGCATCTAAAATTATTCACCATATTATAGTGTATGCTTGAAATTATTCCTAATTAATTTTTTTAATTTTTAAATGATCTGAAAGTATGATTTGCCATTGGGTTTGATCAAAATGTGGGAAACACATGTATTTTCTCTCTAAACACAAAGAAGATCTGGATGATATATTTTTAATTTAAAAATAGTCTTTTGAAAGACTAGAAGGAAAAATGATCAGATACCAGAGGTGGAAAGTGAACCCTTAGCAGCAAGGAGTTGAACTGGTGGCCTCTGGGACTACTGGGAAGCTTAGGGGTTTGGGACTTTACCTCCCATCAAGCCAGGAGTTGAAGTCAGAGGACTCATCTCAGTGGGATGTAGAACTGGACTTCCTGTGCATGAAAAATGAAAGACCTGAATGGAACCTGGGAAGTTTCCACCCTCTGACCCAAAGTCATAGCTGGAAGTGAACTCCCTGTCCTCGAACCTTTCATATTTCACATCTCCTTATTCCTATGTGCCATGACTTAGGAAAAATCATCAGGCTGACCTTTTACCTCACTTCAGATGTTAGATCTGAACATTCTGCTACTTGGAACATTTATTCAATTTTTTTATTTTAACGATTACATTTTTCATTTGCAAGAACTCCAACTGGTTCTTTTACACAACTGTCCTTGTTTCATGGATTGCTACCCTGCGATATTTCTCTGAAGATACTCTTACAATTATCTGGAGGTCTTGTTCTTCCTCAGTTTGGTCTATTTCCTTGGGTGTAAGTTCTTCCTTTTGTTTAGTTCTCTATTCATCATCACACTTTCATGATTTTATGTTTTTGAAATAGCTGGTGATTCCTGATGTATGCACTTCTGTTTGTAGCTGAGATTCCCTATTTAACTATCCTTTGTCTCTGTATATCACTGGCTTGGGTGAGGGTGAAGTTAAAATGCATTCTGCACTGTTTTCGGTAAGAGTTAGGTCTAAAGAAGAATTTTTACCAGGATAAGGGACTGCAGCAGCTGGTTCCTCTGGGTATGAGTGTTCCTTGTTTTCCCCAGATTTCACTAGCAACTCAGGGCACTTCTCTGTCTCCAACCTGACCTTCCATACTTTGTCCCTCCCACCTGCAGGCAAATAACCCCCTCACTGCTACCTGACCCAAAGGAGTTACACTATTGCTGCTCTCACTGCAGAACCACAATCACCCTGTCAGGCAGTCCTGGGTCCCTTCTTGCTCTAGAGTCCATCACTTCTGGGTGCAAGACACACCTCATACTGCACCCACCAGGTAAGTAGTATCCTGTAAACACAGGGAGGTGGGAGAGCATAGATAGGCAAACCAAACCAAGGGACAGAAGCCAAGGAGGAGATATCCCCTGAGCTGGGTCTGGAAGGACAGGAAGAAAGAGTTATGTTGATAAAAAAAAGTAAGAAGGAAAACTGAGGCAAAGGGAATGGTATGAATAAAAGCACAGGAACTTTAAACAGCACAGTATATGCAGAGTTTTAGGCAGTCTGAAATAATTAGAGTGGTGAGCGATGATGCCATCAAGGCAGTGTCACAGGTTGCGTTCTCCAGAAGCAGCTGCTGAGATGGAGTTTGGAGTGTAATGTGTTTATTAGGGATAGACACAAGTGAAGGAACACGCCTTCCCAGCTCTGGCAGGAAAGGGTAGGAGCAGCCCACAATGATCTCCTTCCCCATTCAGGACTCTACCCCATACTCCAGATCTCTAGCCCATAGGAAAGACATCGCTCCCCCCCGCCCCCCGCTCCAGCCGTTTTCTACTGAGGGAGGCACTGATGAGCCCCCTAACTCCGCCCCAGTTCCAGCTGTCTCCCGAAGCTCGTCCATCCCTGTGTGCCGGGGGTCTAAGGCAAACAGCACCAAAGAGGGATAAAATCCATCCGAAGTGCATCGGCTCCGCCAAGGAAGCCCGGCTAAAGTGCTAAGGAGAACCTCAGCCACTCCAAAGCCAAAGCGACAGGCGCGGGGCAGAAGCCAATGGGAAGTCTTGCGGGGGAGGGCCTCCTGTTTGATTGACCAACGGGAGGCCCTGGTTGATAGGTCCTTGTAAATCCGGACCTCTCGGTCGGCCCTTCACCCCTTTCAAGACCCCGGGAGGGGCTGACCAAAGACGCACACCCCTCCTGGGCCGACAGCCAATGAGGAGACCGGAAAGGCGGGACTCCTGCAGAACTAGCTAATGAAAAGCTCGGAGGAGCGCTCTAATTATTCTTCCCCAAACGCCGCGGAGCGACGCCCGCTGGTTCCGCTGGTTGCGCGCGCCATCCAGTGGCGGTCTGGCAGAAATCTCAGCGTCATTATTAGAAACTTAAAATCTGCTTCCTACCTTCGTAGTGTTCCCCAAGCTCAGAAGAAAGGACGTCCCTGTTGACCCTCCCGGTCCACTGGAGAGCAAACAGTCCCGGACCCTCTTATTCTTCCTTAAAACTAAGTAATTCTTTCCCACGAGCACCAGGCGCCCGCTCCCACTGCCCGGGCTGTCTCCTTTGTGAAGGCATTTGATGCAAAATTTCTAAATAAAATACGAGCAGATTAAGTCCAGGATTACATTTTTTTTAAACAATGCGCAATGACAACAGTCAGTTCGTTAAACGAACAAAGGCACTGATAAATTTAACATCGATTACTGAGTTTAAAAACAAAAAAATTCTCAGTAAACTAGGTATTCAAAGAAACCTTAATTCAATAAAGACTCGGAAGACCACAATGAATCTCAAACTGTGTGATACACCAGAAGAATTCCTGTTAAAGTCGAGACGGATATTAATACCCCTACTCTCATCAATTTCATTTAAAGTTTTGGAGAGCCTGACCAAGCTATAAGACTTTAGAGGGGGCAGGTCAGTTAACTGGAAAGAAAAAAGTAAGAAACTATCAGTATGTCAGGTAAAATGATTTATAGCTGAAAAACCTGAAAAATCCACTAAAAACTAAAGAATTCAGTAAGGTATTTGGAAGAAAGATATATTTGTGTGCAGAATGTGTTATGTACGGGTATACAGAAAGAAAGAGGGAAAGAAATGAAAGAAGGCTATGGCTTTCCTATATTCTAGCGTCAAAGACTTAAAAGATGTTGTGGAGGAAAAGAAGATCCCATTCACCAGAAAAGGGGAGACAAAATTTTTGTTATATGGAGATAAATGTATACTCGGAAACATAAAAAGAATCAATTGAAACTATTAATAACAATAAGAGGATAGTGTAGGGGACTTCCCTGCTGGCGCAGTGGATAAGACTCCATGATCCCAATGCAGGGGGCACAGGTTCGATCCCTAGTCGGGGAACTAAGTTCCCATGTGCCACATGGCACAGCCAAAAAAAAAAAAAGAAATTTCACATCAATTGTATATGAAGATCATAAACTCTTCAAGAAAAGAAATATAACCAACTGTAAAAGCTCAAGAATCAGAATGGTTATTCTGATTGCTAGAAGACAGTGGAGTAATGCCTTCAAATTTCTGTGGAAATAAATATTTACAATCCAGAATTTCCAGCCGAAATGGTAATCTAGTGTACAGGCAGAATAGAGACATTTTCAGATATGAAAGGACTCAAAAAGGTTGTCTCCATTCTTTCTTAAGAAGCTCCTGGAGGTACCAGCCCCAGCAAAATCAAGGGTTAAATCAAGAACAAGGAGTTCATGGGATCCAGAAAAGCACAGGTTTAGCCCAGGAGAGCAGCAAAACAGAAATCCCTGTATAATGGTTGTACAGGTAAACCTAGAAAGCAACCAGGACAAATTGGAGCAAAAAGACAAAGCTTTTTGCCAGGAAAAAAGTAAACTCAATAGGACTTCAAGAACGCAATGAGACTGTATATGAGAAAGTAGATAAGTTACAACTGAGGTAACTATTCTCTCTGGGGAAAACATAAAGCTGTATAAGAAAGAAAATGAAATTCTACTTGATAGTGAGCAAAATTTATATCATTATAATGACTAGTACACCTTGATTGCTCACATAACTGAAAATACTGTTGAAAGAGGGAAGGAGGGTTAAGAGAACTACTTCCATCTGTCCTTAGAGAAAGACACTAAATATACTAAAATTGATCAATAAATATCAATATAAGGATATCATCAAACAATATGGCAGGAACAACCAGGGGGGTTAAATGCTTAAGGAGTTAAAAGTGATTGCTGGGACTTCCCTGGTGGCACAGTGGTTAAGAATCTGCCTGCCAATGCAGAGGACACGGGTTCGATCCCTGGTCAGGGAAGATCCCACATGCCACGGAGCAACTAAGCCTGTGCACCACAACTACTGAGCCTGTGAGCCACAACTATTGAAGCCCATGCGCCTAGAGCCCGTGCTCCACAAGAGAAGACACCACAATGAGAAGCCCGCGCACCACAACAAAGAGTAGCCCCTGCTCGCTGCAACTAGAGAAAGCCCGCGCCCAGCAACGAAGACCCAACGCAGCCAAAAATAAAATTAATTAATTTTTTAAAAAACGATAGTGAGGCAGAAAAAAATGGCGAAACCCTGGTTCCCTGATGGCATCACTGAGCCCCTAAACTGCCTACCTTCAGACTTCGTATTTGTTAAAAGATAATTTTCAAAGTAAGGTAAAATCATGGCTCTCATATATTATAAAAATGAACTTGTGTTAAAGATTTTAACACTGCCAAGGTGTTACAGTCCAAAGAACAGATACATATTTAGATGAGGAATATTGAAATGTACAAACAAACTGGTTTTGCCATTGAGGGGGACAGTAGAGGAGAGTTATCCCTCTACTGGGCATAATTCATTTGTATGTCTATAGACTAGAATTATTTTGTTTTGCTATCAGTTATCTAAAACTTACAAAGTTGTAAAATAAATCCGATAGAATCAGAATAACCCATTGAGTTCTAGACAATGCAGTTTTCCACTGATGCCCTAATTTTTCCGTGCATGTCACATGTAACAAATATTCTCCCATCTTTTCAAGCCATTGTTAGTTGGCTTTTTATTTCCTGTAGCTGAATATATTCCTAGCTGATAGAACCGATAAATTTGACTAAACTTAAAAAATTTTAACTTTGCACAGCATAAAAGGAGCCAAAAGATGAGAACAAACTGAAGGAACACTGCCAACATGAATGCCAAAGGACTAATTTCCTTAATATTAAAAAATCAAACCAGAATGAAAAAGACCAACAACCCAAGAGAAAATGACAAAGGGCATTAACAATTCACAGAAAAAGAAATGCAAATACCTTCTAAACATAGGGAAGATGCTCAATCACACCCATGAGTTTTGAAAAATGTAAATTAAAACTATAATGTAATATTATAGTTCACCTATCAGAAAGGCCAAAGTATAGAAGTTTATTGATAGTGAGGGAAATAAGGTACTTTCATACATTCTTGTAGAGTGGTAAATTAATGTAGGCTGTGTTAAGGGCAGCTTGGCAGAACCGATCAAAATGCAAAATGCACATTCCCCTTGTTACAATAATACTTCAGGCATTTATCCTGTAGATATACTTGCCTGTAAACACAAAGACTTATGTAGAAGAATATTCTTTGCAGCACTGCTTGCAGTTGCAAAAGACTGGTTAAGTAATCATTCAAACATACATAAAATGGAATACTATGCAACCATTTAAATAATGGGGTAGAGTAGTAGTATTAGAAGTCAGTGGGAGGGTTCCCCTTTCTCCACATTCCTGCCAACACTTGTAACCTTTGGCTTTATGATAAGAGCCATCCTAACAGGTGGGAGGTGCCAAGTCACTGTGGTTTTGATTTGCATTTCCCTGATGATTAGTCATGTTGAGCACTTTTGCTTGTACCTATCGGCCATTTGTAACTATTCATCTGAGAAATGTTTATTCAGGTCCCTTTGCCCATTTTGTAACTGGGCTATTTGGGTTTCTGCTATTAAGTTGTATAAGTTCCTTATACATTTTGGACATTACATCATATCAGGTACGTGGCTTACAAAACCCATTCGATAGGTTCCCTGTTTGCTGTGTTGATTGTTTCCTTTGCTGTGCAGCTTTTTAGTTTGATGTAATCCCACTTGTTTGGTTCTGTTGCCTATGCTTTTACTGTCATATCCAAAATAATTGTTGCCTTTTCCCTGTGTTTTCTTAGATTAGTTTTTAAGGTTTCAGGTGTTACATTTAAGTCTAATCCATTTTGAATTTTTTTTTTTTTTTTTTTTTTTTTTTTTTTTTTTTTTAGGTACGCGAGCCTCTCACTGTTGCGGCCTCTCCCGTTGTGGAGCACAGGCTCCAGACGCGCAGGCTCAGCGGCCATGGCTCACGGGCCCAGCCGCTCCGCGGCATGTGGGATCTTCCCAGACCGGGGCACGAACCCGCGTCCCCTGCATCGGTAGGCAGACACTCAACCACTGCGCCACCACGGAAGCCCTTGAATTGATTTTTAATGTGGTGTGAAATAAGGGTCCAATTTTATCCACAGTTGTTGGAAATATAAACTGATACAGCCATTATGGAAAATGGTATGAAGTCTCCTTAAAAATTAAAAATAGAACTGCTATATGATCCAGCAATCTCATTTCTGGGTATATCACCAGAGGAACTGAAATCGGAATATTGAAGAGATATCTGCGCTCCCATGTTTACTACAGCATTATTCACAATAAATGGCCATGAACAGATGAATGGATAAAGAGAATGTGGTATATATATAAAATGCAATATTATTAAGGCTTTTGAAAAAAGAAGGAAGTCCTGCCATTTGCAACAACATGGATGAACCTGGAAGACATTATACTAACAGAAATAAGCCAGACGCAGAAAAACAAATACTGCATGATCTCACTTGCATGTGGAATCTAAAATAGTCAAATTCATGTAAAAGAATGAAATTAAAACATTTCCTCACAACTAATACAAAAATAAACTCAAAATGGATTAAAGACATAAATGAAAGACCGGAAACCATAAAACTCCTAGAAGAAAACACAGGCAGAACCCTCTTTGACATAAATCATAGCAATATTTTTTTTGGATCTGTCTCCTAAGGCAAAGGAAACAAAAGCAAAAATAAACAAATGGGACCTAATTAAACTTAAAAGCTTTTGCACAGCAAAGGAAACCAGTGACAAAATGAAAAGACAACCTACTGAATGGGAGAAAATATTTGCAAATCATATGACTGATAAGAGGTTAATATCCAAAATATATACACAGTTCATACAACTCAATTTAAAAAAAAAACATTTAAAAAATGGGCAAAAGACCTGAATAGACATTTTTCCAAAGAAGATAGCCAACAGGCACATGAAAAGATGCTCAACATCACTAATTATCAGAGAGATGCAACTAAAAACCACAATGAGATATCACCTCACACCTCTCAGAATGGCTATCATCAAAAAGATTACAAGTAACAAATGCTGGTGAGGATGTGGAGAAAAGCAAACCCTAGCACACTGTTGGTCGGAATGTAAATTGGTGCAGCCATTATGGAAAAGACTATGGAGTTTCCTTAAAAAACTAAAAATAGAACTAACATATGATCCAACAATTCCATGCCTGGATGTATATCCAAGGAAAACAAAAACACTAATTCAAAACGATACATGTACCCCAATGTTCACAGCAGCATTATGTGCAATAGCCAAGATATGGAAGCAACTTAAGTGTTTATCAACAGATCAATAGATAAAGAAGATATGAGAAATACATATATATATTCACATATATATGATGGAATATTACTCAGCCAGAAAAAAGAATGAAATTTTGTCATTTGCAACAACATAGATGGACCTGCAAGGTATTACACTTAGTGGAATAAGTCAAAGAAAGTCAAATACTGTATGTTTTCACTTATATGTAGAATCTAAAAAAAATAAAACAAATGAATGAATGAAACAAAAAGAAGCAGACTCACAGATATAGAGAACAAACCAGTGGGGAGAGGGAAGGGGTAGGGGATTAAATGGCGTAAACTACTACGTATAAAATAAATAAGCTACAAGGATATATTGCACAGCACAGGGAATATAGCCAATATTTTATAATAACTTTATATGGAGTATAATCTACAAAAATATCGAATCACTATGTTGTATACCTGAAACTAATAAAATATTATAAATCAACTATACTTCAATAAAATAAAATATTCAAACTCACAGAAGCAGGGATATAATGGTGGTTGCCAGATGGTAGGGAGAGGGTTAGTGAATGAGGTGATATTTGTCAAATAGTACGAAGCTTGAATAACTTCTGGAGATCTAAGGTACAGTATAGTAATATAGTTAACAGTGCTGTATTGTGTATTTGAAATTTGCTAAGAGTGGATCTTAAGTATTCTCACCAAGAAGAAGGAGAGAAAGAAGAAGGAAGAGAAGGAGGAGGTGGTGGAAGAGCAGGGGGAGAAGGAGGAAGAGGAGGGGGCGGAGGAGGAAATGGTAACTAATGTGAGGCCACAAAAATGTTAATTAGCTTGATTGTGGCGATCATTTCACAATATACGCATATATTAAAACATTGAGTTGTATACCTTAAATATATACTACAATTTTTATTTGTCAATTATACCTTAATAAAGCTGTTTTTTAAAGTCAGTAGGAAAAAGGTCAGTAAGAACATGTAGAGTATCAATATTTCTCCAGCATCATTATTAATTTTTCCACATTCATTAAATGGCCAGGTATTTTTAGGTTATCAGCATGTCCCAGGTTTCCATACACTCATTTACCTTTAATAAACAGGGTTCTGTAGTAGACACCTGCTGGGAACCTGCCCAGGTCCCAACGACCCTTTAACTGCTCTTTGTGGTGGCCACATGCCCCAATCCCCTGGCTTTAGCTGATTGGACTAGGAGGTTATCACCTGACCTTCTTGGGCCAATCAGATTCTCCCTCATGGGACTCTGAATAGAACTAAATACTGGCCCTGGACTGACTCTTTAATGAGAGTGATGTGGGCCTGTGTGCTATGGAAAGGTTTTTAGCAGAGAAAATAAGAAACCTGGTCTATCCATCTGGGCCCAATCAGGAGAGAGAAACCACATAGTAGCCTGAATAAGGAAAGTTTAACAAAAAGAATTATTAACTATAACAGGGTTGGAGTAATGAGGGATTGACTGCTGGGAAGTGAAGAGAACGCTGAAGAATACAGGAATAGCAGAAGTAAGCAGCCACCACCCCTGGGGCAGAGATCTAGTGCCTGAGGAAGGGGCTCCCCCTAGGCCTGAGACCCAGAGCCTGTTGGCCTTGGGTCACTCGATGGAAAAAGAAAAGGAGTCACCATGGTCCCACACCAGCAGAACTTGCTGGAAACCCACCCTCTGTTCTCAGGGAAGTGTTTCACTGGAGGCACAAGGCTATGAACCACCTGGCACTGGGGGAGGCAGGAGAGGGGAGATGGAGGAGGCCACCGAGGGGACCTAACCACTGGCAGACCCAAGAGCTGGACCCAGGAAATCTGAGGTTCCTCACCCTCCGCTCCTGCTGCCTTCCCTGCTAGAAGCTGCCTCAGGTACACGGCCTTGAGATAGTAATGTGTAGCTGAGAGGTCTGGCTGTACATGACTGAACCGAGTTAGGACCTCTGTATACACTTTTTTTTTTTTTTTTTTTGCAATACGCGGGCCTCTCCCGTTGCGGAGCACAGGCTCCGGACGCGCAGGCTCAGCGGCCATGGCTCACGGGCTCAGCCGCTCCGCGGCATGTGGGATCTTCCCGGACCGGGGCACGAACCCGTGTCCCCTGCATCGGCAGGCGGACTCTCAACCACTGCGCCACCAGGGAAGCCCCCTGTATACACTTTTAAGGTTCCGCCAGGCAGGTGCAGAGATCTACTTCTCTCGGGGCCACCCAAGATAAACCTCGGGAGTAAGTTCCCTTGCTTATTAAACCTGCACCTACCAATCTGGAGTGGTCTGCCTCTTTCTTCGGTCTCTCCTTGCCCTCCACGTAGAGGGTGCCAGTTTCAGACTTCACGGCAAACTCTGGAGGGGACGAACCAGCAAGTGCAAGAAGAGGCTGTCGCTGGGAGAAGCCACTGGCCACTGGGTGCTGCTGGCCGTCGTGCACCGCAGGCCCCGGGCACTGGAGAAGCTGTGCGCGCTGCAAGCATCCGGTGCCGGGAAAACTAGGACGTCGCCCAGGTTGGTGAAGCAGGCCAGGCAGGCCTCGGCGTAGTCGTCGCAGCAGCCCTCGTGGGCCGTCAGCTTGAACTTGGTCTTGGCGCTCATCTTCGGCAGCGTGAACACCTCGGACTGCTCCTCGGACGCGATGAGCACCGCCTGACCGCCCTGCATGTTCCGCGCCTGCGCCAGATACCGCGGAAGCCGAACCTGGAGCCGACGCATGCGCCTACGCTCCAAGGGTTTGCCGAGTGAGGCCTGAGAGCTTGCCGAGCGCACGCAGAAGAACCAGAAAGACAGCCCTCCAGGAAGAGAAATGCCCCCATGGACAGCCCAGCACCTAGAAATAAACACAGCGCACTATGAGGAGAAATGCCAGGTGGCCGGCACTCCACTTTAAAGAGAGAGAGGGAGAGAGCTTCCTGAGGAGATTATGCCGGATGCCCAGGCCTTCTTGGCCTCCACAGTGACAGAGCTCCATGAGGAGCAGTGCCGAAGGGTTGACCCACTTTATTTTTATTTTTTTATTTTTTAATTTTTATTGGAGTATTGTTGCTTTACAGAGCACAATGAGGAGAAATGACAAACGCCAGCCTTCTATTTCAGAAAGAGAAACCGTGCTCTGTGAGGTGATATGCCTGAGTGTCGGCCCTCCTTTTAAGACAGAGGCAGCGCTCTATGAAGAGAAATGCTGGCCGGCCGGCTCCCTCTTTCAGACAGAGAGAAAACCCCCTATGAGGAGAAATGCTGGGTGGCCAGCAGGCACTCTTTTCCAGAGACACAGCTGGCTAGGAGGAGAAACGGCAAAGCGCTGGCCTCCTCCTCCGACACAGAGACGGTGTCCTGTGCAAAGAAATCGCGGGAAGTCGACCCTCCCCTTTTAACAGAGAGACAGAGCTCTATGAGGAGACAGCCTGAGTGGTGAGAACTCCGCCTCCGACAGAGAGCCAGCACTGGAGGGAAAGAAATGCAAGCCACCTGGGCTCTACCTCAGACCAAAAAAGAGTGCGCTGGAAAAAGAATGGCGCGGACTCTGACCTCATTTCAGTCAGACACAGCGCTCTGTGAGGAGACATTCGGGGCAAGCAGTTCACTTTTCCTGACAGAGAAAGAGCTCTGAGATGAGAAATGCCTGACAGCAGGGTCTCCAACTCAGACAGAAACAACACACTCTGAGGAGAAATGCCCGAAGGCTAGCGCTCGGCTCATACAGAGAAAGAGAGCTCTCTGAGGAGAAAAACAGGAAACTCTGACCTACCATCCAGTCAGAGACGGTCTCTAGGAGGTGAAGTGCTGGAGAGCCAGGCTTCTTCTTCAAACAAACACAGCACACTGGGAGGCGAAATTCCTGATGGCCATCTGCCTTTTTCAGACAGAGAGACAAAACTCTGTGACAAAAAGTACCCGATGGCCGGTTCTCCACCTCAGAAAGAGAGACCACAGTCTGAGGAGAAATGCCAGATTGCCAACACTCCACCTTAGAAAGGAGACACCTGTTTACGAGGAGAAATCCCAAATGGCCGGCCATGTTCTTCAGACAGAAGAAAGAGCTCTGTGAAGAAAAGACAAATGTCCAGCTCTCTTATTCAGACGGGGAGACAGCTCTCTCTGAGGTGAAATGCCGGAGGCTGAGTCCTCCTCCTTCCACAGATAGCGCTAACACGACAGAAATGCTTTGTGATCAGTGTGTTCATCAAACAGAAAGACGGCCCTCCATGAGGACATGCCAATATCCAACTCATACAGAGACACAGAGCTCTCTGAGGAGAAAGGCAGGTGCCTCGGAACTACCATCCATCTAGTTAAGCTGAACTAGTTTAAGTTCAGCTTAAACTAGTTTGAACTGGCTTCACGCTCCACAGAGTCTTCCTAGTCAACACGGGCTAGCATTCATTAGTCACTGAATTAAAATCTTAGATCATAATTTTATCATTGCTGAATCCTTGTAATAGATTCCAGTTCTTAGTATCTGCTGGAAATTTATCCTTTCTAGTTTTTGGAAACTCTCTTCCTTAGTAGAAAATTCTAGTGAATTCCCTAGCCGTCCAGTGGTTATGACTTGGTGCTGTCATTGCCATGGGCCTGGGTTAGATCCCTGGTCAGGGAACTAAGATCCCGCAAGCCACGCGGTGCAGCCGAAAAAAAGAAAATTCTATAATTAAACAAGTTAAAATCCTTTTCCGTTACATTCACTATTATACTAAGTGGCATAGCTGGATTTCATCTGGGCTTTGTTGTCTATTTTCCCTGGATTTTTCCTCAGATTCCTTATTAGTGATAAGTTCTTGTAAAACCTACCGATATTTTAGAGCAAGGCTATGAAGACTTCCCTGTTACTCTTATATTTTTAAAAAATGTTAATATAAAGTCTTTTAGGTGATTCGTAAAATTCATCTGATCTAACAATTCAAGCACGTTTTCCACAGTCTGTCTCATAAAGTGTCTGCATTTTTCTGTAACACAGTCTCACTTATGTCTGTCTAATCATTCGTATGTCTTCGTGTGGAGCCATTTATGTGGCAGCTTGTTTCTGCTTGTTCTTTCATATGGGCTGTTTCATGTTATTATCCCCCTTGATGGAGTCTATTCATCAACCACATCCTTTTGTTTACCTACTGAAGTTACTAGATTACTTTGCCTCTAACATCCTTAGTGACCGGGAACACGTCACCCAGGGGTGCTGCCTTCAGCCCTTTCCAGCAGCTGTTTTGTTCCTAGATTGCTAGTGGGTTTCTGAAGTCTCACATCACATCTCTCATCTGATAATGTGTATTGGATTGGAGAAAGAGGCTCTAGCTGTATTTTAATTTTTAATTCTTAGGATCTGATTTTTTTTTTTCTTTTCAACAAATTCCTTCTCTCTGCTTCATGCGTGACCTCATCTTTTCTCCCAGTGTTTCTTATTACAAGGTGCCCTGGTCATTCATGCAGCCATGATGCATTTTCATCTTAAGCTATTCCTTACAAGTTTCATGTTTTATTTCTCTTTCTCTATTCTGTTCTCTCTAGTGATTCCCTTTTATTTTCCTGTAAGAGTTTGTGTCTTGCTGGGACAGACATTTCTCCCACATTTGTGATAATGACAATCCCCTTAGGTGGGGGACTGGCACCTCTCAAACCCCTCACACCTTCACTGTTCCCTATCCCTTTCTCACTGGGCTTGAGACTACTGTAATAGGAGAGGGACATATATAGAGACTACAGACTGGATCAGCGGTTCCCAAAGTGAAAGACTGCATCAGAATTCTTCATGTGCTTATTAAAAATGCAGATTCCTGGGACCCACCCAGCCCAATCGAATTCTAACCTCTGGAATGGTGCCTGAAATCTGCATCTTAACAATCTCTCCAGATGATTTTTATGAACCCTAAAGCAAAAATGCTTAAGAAGCCATCCCCAGATGAGACCAATTTTCTGTTCTGAGAGTAGAGGGAGCTGGTCTGAAGTGGGGATGAGCTTCTACAAGGTTTTTCCACACCCTGATCCTCCCAACAGGTATTATCTCTGCCTGAAGAAATGGAGACTGGGGGTACCCTGTGGAGGATCACTGCCCTTAGGTGTCATAACTACGTCTCAGAGTTTCTCTCTGGAACTTCACTCTGGTTCCCATAAACAGTGTCTGCCACGGCAGCACAGGGGTACCATTAAATGTTTGAGGGCAGATGCTTGAATCAGCCATAACAGTGACCCACCAAGTCCACACTGCAAATTCAGAGAACCATTGGATTGCTGGAGCCAGCCATGGAGCCCCTCCAGGCTTGCAGAGAGGTACCATTTCATTAGAACCAGCAATAAAACCAACACCCCACTTCATTCCCCAGGCGCTATAAGGCGGTGGGGGGGGGCTGGCTCCATGAAAGAAGGAGAGCATTTGGCTTGTCCCTCTCTATTCCTACAAGATTGAGGGTCCTACAAACATATCCTCCAATGAGTCAAAGCACGGTGATTGTCTTAACATGGCCAAGACCACCTATCCCTGCTAGGGTTTGGAGAAAGGAGAAGGTAATGCTGAGTGAAGAGAAAGAGTGCTAGGATACGGCACAGAGCAGCAGACACTGGTACCTGTGTGGGTGGTGAGGCTAAGGGACCAAGCTGAGAGTCGAGTGGACACCAAGGAGGTAGCAGAGCTTGAAATTCTTACACCATTAAGCAAAGGCTGCATGTAGATTTCTCTCATCCTGGGCTTTATGACAAAACAGCAGCATTTGAATGCCTGCCAAGCACAAGGAACCAACGGAGGATTTATATCAGACACAGAGGCAGAGAGAACCAAGAGAAAGGAGGCTATAACCACCCCCTGTGCTAAGGCGGCCCTATCCACAAATAAGGGGAAATTGTAACCAGCCAAAACTGGGGCGAGTTTATATGGTGACCACAAGAACGTGCCTCTCCAGTCTCCAGCTGCAGGGGGCATCACTGACCAACGGTCCCAGCTGCTGCATTCTGAGAGCCATCGCTGTGTTCCATGGTTGGCACCAAAGCCAGACTTCCCACAGGCTTCCTCCCACCCAGTGCCTGGGTGTGGCAGAGGTAGTGATTTTAGACTCATTCTTGTGATACGCAGGACTCCTCTGGGGAGTGACTTTGGCTAGGGGCCTCCGCAATCATCTTGCTTAGAATTTTCTTAGAAATGAACTGACATCAAAAGATGCCTCCACCCCACCTTGCTTCCTCCCATCTCCCCTTTACTCGGGGTCAGAACTGCATCGCAGTCTGACAGCTCTTCAGCTTTCTTCAGCTCCCTCCCCATTTTTTTTCACAGGCCTTTTGCCTAATAAATGTCTTATTCCTGTCTTCTGCCTCCCTCTTCCCCCATCCAACACTGGTGTGGACGTATAGACAATAAAGAGGGGCTGGGGCAGGGGAGCAGTTTAGCTACCTGTCGAAGAAAAATTGCCCCAGAGTTCAAAAGGCAAGGAAGACTTTATTTGAGGTTACTGTGAGAGAGGAGAGAGATTGAACTCAACTCCAAATACAACAGGGACAAATGGGGATTTCTAGCCCATGGCAGGGTGAGGAATTGGATGGAAAATCACTGACAGGAACTTGGTTAGCTATCAAGGGTGAGGCAAGAGCAACTTCATTGGATATCGAGGATGAAGACTGCGGGGGCGGGGGGTGGGTGGTCAGAGTGGGGAGGATTCTTGATAAACACATCTACAGGCCAGATGCAGCCCATGGGAAAATGGACTCAACCTCTGGTGACCTGAAAGGCGATGCTCAGGCCTGGGATCCCAAGCAAAGAAGTCTGAACTCTGATGGACACAAAATATCCTATTTATTGTCAATTTCTGCAAAGACACATTTAAGCAACAAAATATACATTTGTCAACCTTTTAGAATTTGTTTTATACATTAACAAATACAATGTGCTACCATAGCAATAAATTAAATGTACACTATTTACATTACATACGCAGTCGGGGGGGGTCTATGAATCACCTCCTCTCGAAGAGGAAAGACAGAAAAGTCATCATCACACGGATCATCATTTCCAAGCTACACTTCGCGGGTTCTAGCACACAGAGGAATCTCTTCACACTTAAACAACAGCACTACCCAGGCTGGAGCGTGGAAAGACAATGCCCGGGGCAGGGGAGAGCTGACACGCATGCCAAGGAGCGGCAAGGGGCGATAGACACTTCCAAGCAGAAATGTCGCAAAAGCAGAAACGATGGCATTTAAATTCCAGTCTTCCAGCCAGACAGCCTCCCCCTGGGGCTGATAAGGCCCAGGACAGTGCCCCTGCCCCCAGGAGTCTCTCACCAGGCAGGGCTCTTCTGTCCTTGGCCTTAGTGGGGGCTGTCTCCTTTCTCCCAAAGCTGAAAGGAGGGAGCTGTGGGATGGCAGTGGGTAAGGAGCTGGCGGCAAAACAGCCATCAGAGGCTAGCAACATGTCCCAGCCGGGCCCCCAGGCTGCAGGGACAGCCCTGGCAAACTGCTGACTCACCCTGCCTCTGAGAGAGGGGTACCTGGTGTCTGGGGGAGGAACTGTGGAGTCCCTGCTGGCCACGGGTAGCCATAAGATCTACTTGAACCCTGATCATTCCCCCGCAACAGACCTGTCTCTGTTGACTCAGAATTGAATGAAGGTAGTGTTTGAGTTGGCACCTTAAACAGTTAGGGTAGGAACATGAAACCGGCTCTCGGCCCTTGAGCCTAGGTTTTTACTGACCACATTTGTTTAAGGATCAGGGAGAGTCAAAGAGTTTTTTCTTTGACCACTTTTCTCCTGAACTTAAAAAGGGGAAAGCGAGGTTTGGTTAACTGCATCTCTCCCCTGGTCTCCACTCCCATTACAGACAAGGGTTGAAGAACCGATGTCACTGAGGAACAGTCCCTGGGAATCTCTTTTCCTCTTTGTTTTCTTTGCCCAAGCCACAGCCAAAACCGCATGGCTCTCCCTAAAAAAATCCCAGGGAACATCCCTCCTGATGAAAAGAACAGAGACTGAGGCCCACCAGCACCGTTGGCTGCTGACACCTCACGGCCAGTGCCGAGGCGCCCGCTCACTGGCTTTCTCCAAATGCAGTCAATGCAGTCACTTGTCCCACCAACCCCATAGGTGGTGCCCAAGAAAGGGCCCTGCTTGTGGGTTCTCGTCCCAGCTTTGTCACCAGCTGGCTACGTGACCTCAAGCAAGTTGTTTTCCCTTCACTGGAGCTGAAGTTTCCCATCTGGAAGGTGACACGGTTGGATTAGAGGCTGAGAAGGGGCCCGGAAGGCTTGGACATGGAGATGAAGCTGACAAGGCTGGACCACAGAATATTTTGCCGCAAACACCATTTCCCTTCATTAGCATAGACAGAAACTCTCGCTGAGACCTTCTCCCTCTAGCTCTTTCTGCATCTGTTTTTAAGCATCAACTCAGCAGAGGCACACGGATGCCCGACAGAGCCTGAAAAGTATAGTTTCTTCCGTGAGTCAGGGAGGTCCCAGAGCCAGAGCTACGTCCGGGAAACACTTCTCCTATGAGGAGACACCTCAAATACCAGCAAGAGCGCCATCCGGATGAGTCTAGTCACAAGGTCTGATGAGGCCTGAGCAACCCTGGAGCCCCAAGACTGGATGGGGCAATAAAAGGAAAGACATTTTGGAGCAAAGCAGATGCAAGAGGGGGATGGAAAAGCAGCCTCCGGGAACCCAAGCTGCCTGTCCCATGGTCCAGAGGGGCAAAGGGAGACCGGCCTGTCCTTGTTCTCCCCCTGCCTCTCAGCCCTGGGACTTCACGGGGGCTGGTCTGGAAGCCAAAATGACCAGAATGAACTTTCTAGATGTGGTGAGGCAGGACCCAGAGGGAGGGACATTTCAGATCCTGCCCAGAGCATCCCCATTAGCAAACAGAGGGTCGAGGCCACTTCTCAGGTCTGTTTCTTAGGGGGCCCAACCTGCGCCTCTCAGCTTCTCTGGACACACCCAGCCATCCTGGCCACTGGCTCAGAGGCAGGGGGCAAAGCCCTCCCAAGAGGTGGGGCCTGCAGGGAGAGCAGCCAGGGCAGTGGGGGAAGGTGGCTGTAAGGTTCTCAAGTCGGACAGAATGGAGACAACCTAAAAACCCCAGAGGACCCCCAGACCACGACAAACACAGCACAGCACAACCACCAGGCAGCTGTAAATACCAGCTACCCAGAGAAGCGAGCCAGAACCTGGAACAGTTTTTAAAGAAATGCAGTTTGACCTTTCAAGTTCCTTCAGAAACCCAGCCAACAGAACGCCTCCAGAATCTGCAGGCCTAGCAGTGGTGCCGCTACAGGGATTTTTAATAAAAGCTAAACAGACATTTGTTGACCTTCTAACTAGAATAAATCTTACCGGACTAGTACTTTAAGCAAACACATTTCTAGCATGAGGGAAGAGGTCCACCCAGCCTGTAAATAGGATCCCACAAAGTCCACGTGAGTCGGGGATGAGGATCAAGGTTTTGCTCTAAAAGCAAAAACAACAGGGAAATGGTCACATCAGTCAAAAACAAGCGTAACATTTCTATGTCTTGCCTTGGGAATAGGCCCAGATCCCAATGCAAATAAAGCATTTGGTTGGAAATCCTCGTCCTCTGCTCAGTAAAGCAGGTGCCCAGCCTGTGTCACCCTGGCAGCCCCGAGTCACTAAGGCCCCATACACGCTTGGAGCTGTAGCACCGCAAGGGTCTGCTCTTCAGACTCTGTTTAATTTGGAGGATACCTTGCCTTAAACCCCACCACGGCCAGTCAGCAGAAATGACCTGCCGCACTGCAGACTCAGATGGGTGAGAAGGGAGGAGGGGCCGCTTCTCAGAGAGCAAGCTGGCTCAGCCCAGCAAAGGTGGCTCTGGCTGGGGGTGCAGGTGACAGGCAGTGTCTGAACTGCACCCAGCCGGGACCCAAGTTGCAGGAATCCCACCGATGAGACAAACGCCTACGGACTCCCTGTGGCTGGAGAGGGGAAGAGGACGACTTAGGGGTGGGGGGTGGAGGGATTGAGCCCTGCCAGGACCAAAAGGCTTGGTAGCTGGAGAGAAGCCCCCCCAGAGCACCAACCAACCTGACCAGTTGCCCCTCACATTTCAGATCCTGCCCAGAGCACCCCCATTAGCAAAGAGAGGGTAAAGGCCACTTCTCAGGTCTGTTTCTTAGGGGGCCCACCTACCCCTCTCTCGGGCTCCCACCTAAGTGGGTGGGCTGAAGTAACTCTCTACATCTCCCACGAACCTCCACCACCAGCAGAGACTTGGATCCCGGCCTAGGCCTGGGCCCTGAGGTTTTCCTCGGCCAAGTGCCCAGGACCTGCTGCTGGCTCTCCCTGAATGCCTTCCCACTCCCATTGCCCACCCCTTCAAGGGAGAAGCGTCTGCTCAGAGGGGAAAGACTGATGGCTTCTCCCACCGCCACCACATCAGGAGCCTGTGGGAAATGAGGACGTCCAGGAAGAACCCGGCGCCCGCTCCCGCTTACCCGCAGCCGGGTCTCAGCTTCAACCGGCCTCGTGGCTCAAGATACACAGGCAGCAGGGACAGAGGCAACCTGGGCCTGACGTCAGCAGATGGATAAGAAACTCCCAGCACAGAAGGAAAGAGATGTTTGGGAGCTCCAGGCGTGTGGGAGCGGCAGAACCGACTTCTAGCAGGACACCTTCGAGGATGGCTACAAATCTGGGTTCCTGGAAAAATGGTCCCTCCACCACCACTAAATGCATTTGCTGTGGCTACAGCCCCCTCCCTGCCATGTCCAGGACATGGTGCTGCCCCTGCCTGGGCGCAGCAACCTGCTGTCAGCCTCTGCTGCCCACCTCACCACTCTCTATACTTCTCTGGACTCTGACTGGTACCCAGATCCCCCCTTGCCCAACTCGCTCCCCTGCAGACAAAACAAGATGACAAATGACCCAGACACACATCACATCAGGCGGTCAGGAGCAGGGGGGCCTGGAGGAAAGAGGCCTTGTCCAGACAGGGGGAGGCACTGGCAGGGATGGGCAGGACTGTGGCCAGGTCAGGACACTGGGACAGACAGCTGGTCTGGTGGGCAGGTGGCCAGTGGAGATGCAGGCCTGTGACGCTCAGAGTAGTGGACGGCACCCCCAAACTGCTGGAATAGGAGCCTTCTCCAAGACAGAATCGGGCTTCCCTGGAAAAAAACAAGGAGAAGGGAGACGATGACCAAATAGTAGGTGAAGGGAGAGAGGAGACATATGTGCCCACGGCTACATATTCTTAGGACGGGAGGCTGCCAATACAAGGGTGCAGACTTTCCACAGCCTGAGAAGTTGGGCAGAAACATCGCTTTGGTGAACCAGACATCTGAAGTACATGATGGGAGTCGGAGTGAGTGTCAACATTCCCATTTACATAGATCAGGGTTACATAATGTGGGCTCAGCTGTGCCCCTCCCCTTGGTTCCAAATGTGACTCACACCCCTGGGAGCCCCATGGCAGGGAGAGGGCTGGGAAGTCAGAAGGGTCTCTAGTAACTGCCCTAGCAGGAGGCCAGGCCTTGGTGGTGGAGTGCTGGACCCATGCCCTGCTCTGCTGTAAACCTCATGCATCCCTGGCTGGGGGCTGGGAGCAGGGTCCTCCCTGGGCTCATCCCGCACAATATTTAGGGGACCAGAGCACCTCTGGACGCACAAGGAGGACACATCTCAGCCCAGAGCCCTGGCCAAAGACACAAGGAGGGAAAGGCTGCCGTAACAGGGAGGCAAGGGGGCCAAGTGAGGAAGGAGGGCTCTGGGCTGCGGCCCTCTGCCTGCTGGAACAAGCTCCTGTGGGGAAGGGAGACCCACTCAGCGAGTCTGGCCCAATCCTATCAGGCAAACCTTCCCATCGGCACCCGAGACCATCTGCCCTCTTCCCCATCTAGAGCTGGGCCCCATCACAGAGGCTCCAGGGAAGAGGTGACTAGCCCACCCGGCGGTCAGGATCTCTCTGGCCATTCTCACATTATCAGGCCACAAGTGCCCCGATCTCAGTAACACACTCTCCCTTGTGGCCACAGGAGGACTAACACCTGACCCACCTTTGACAAGCGAAGGACTCCTCTTTCACATTAGTGACCCTGTTTCAAGAAAAATCCGTATGAGAGTTTTAAATAACTAGATAACATAATCCCCACCAACTACAGCTTCTGTATATTCAGTGCTCAGCTCTCTGGAGAGCCCAGGAAGGGACATGAGACCCCAGGAGCAACAGTTCCCAACTGGAACCTGCCTGTGTCCAAGGGTGTGGCTCTAACACAGGAAGCATGGCCAAGGTGGCTGGCGAGCCCCAGGCTGATGCCTGCACCGTGCGGGAACCAACGGCACCCCCAGATCTGACCAGGGCTTCTCCCCACCTCCCCCCATGTGAGGTGTGAGGCGCCCTCTTCCCCCACCCCCAGGAAGGATGGCCAAGGCTGGAACGTGGGAGGTGGGAGGCTCCCCCTGCTACCCTCACACCCCTAGATCCTCACCGCACTGGAGCTGGCATGGCTGAGCTTATCAAAGCGGAATTTCAGGTTTGACCTCGGGGAGTTTCTGCTTTTGACATCTAGGAAAAAGAAGGAAGCCCTTGAGAGGAGGTGGGGCTGCAGAGGTCACTGGGGCTCCAGGGCGGGCGCTGGATACGGAGGCCAGGAGAAGGGGGGGCCTCCTCTCCACTAGGCACTTTAGCTGACCTGCACCGATTCACAAGAGCCAACTCGCAAATTTTCAGAAATGTTGTGAGCTGGTTGTTACACAGAGTTATTTTTTTTAAATTATATAAGCTTACAATTAAACAAATTATATTCCCCAAAGGTAATAAATACTCAGAAGTTATCATTGCCTAGTTATTTCACTACATTTTACTATTTTTTATTCTCCTAAGGTTATTTACGTCTATTATATCTGTCCGGTAGTACTTCCCAACTCCATGTCACATTGGGCGCTTGAGATCAGCCAGGAGTACTCACACCAGAGGAATCAGCAAACGTTTTAAATCAGAGCTTGAATAATTGTTTTCTTGTCTAGACTTAAGAAACTCATGGAGAAAACGTT
Organism: Lagenorhynchus albirostris; assembly: GCF_949774975.1. Classification (NCBI taxonomy): domain Eukaryota; kingdom Metazoa; phylum Chordata; class Mammalia; order Artiodactyla; family Delphinidae; genus Lagenorhynchus; species Lagenorhynchus albirostris. The sequence continues at coordinate 12,205,935 of NC_083114.1, forward strand.
AATAGTATAGGTCAGACTTGAAAATGTGTTTGTCTATAGCCATTACATTGTGAATGGCACAAAAAACTGAGAAAATACTCTTCCAGTATTTGAAAACTATGATCTGTTTCAGCAAAGAAGTCGCTCACATTCCTGACAAAATAATATCAATCATCATTCGTGTCGGAACTACACTTGTTCGTCATTTGGAACCTTACGGTGTCTACGGATACAAAGGTTGGGCAAATATTAGTAAAGGTGCTTTGTGAGAACCAGTTGGCTCTGTCGACTTATAGTAAAGAATATTGTATATTTCGTTCCAGCTTATCCTTCCCCCCTCCCTGTGTCCTCAAGTCCATTCTCTACATCTGCGTCATTATTCCTATCCTGCCCCTAGGTTCTTCAGAAGCATTTTTTTTTTTTTTAGATTCCATATATGTGTGTTAGCATACGGTATTTGTTTTTCTCTTTCTGACTGACTTCACTCTGTACGACAGATTCTAGGTCCATCCACCTCACTACAAATAACTCAATTTCGTTTCTTTTTATGGCTGAGTAATAATATTCCATGGTATACATGTGCCACATCTTCTTTATCCATTCATCTGTCAATGGACATTTGTTATAAAGCAGAAACTAACACACCATTGTAAAGCAATTATACTCCAATAAAGATGTTAAAAAAAGAATGTTGTATATTTTATCATTATTTATAAATTGTGTGCTTCAGATCCTTTATATCAGTAAAATTTACAGTAAACACATACGTGTGTGCGTGCGTGTGTGTGTGTGTGTGTGTGTTGTGTGTATGTGTATGGTGGGAGAGCCGGTTGTTAAACATTTACCAGCACACCACTGGCCGGGGGGCCCCTTGGCTTTCTGATTTTCCTCTGGCTGAGAGAATCTACAGCTCAGTACACTCCACCTGGAGGCTGCTGATTTAGTCTTGACGCTTCATATTCAAGGGTTCCACTCAGCACTAGTATTACCTCTCGGTGTGACCCACCAGCCCCCCTCAGGGCCCCAGGGAGCCCAGCTGTGAAATGACCAATGACCAGGGCATCGGAGATTATGGAGGATCAGATGTCAGGCCCTCCCAGCCATCTCCCTCTCCTCGGCCCTGTCTCTCCCCCTAAAACAGGTTTCCAGATCTCCGCAAACCCACCCTGGTCCTGCGGGTACAAAGCATAACTCCTGTGGGGCTGGGGGTAAGAGGCAGCTCCTCAGGGTTAAATACTCCATAGGAGGTGGGGTCGCAATAAGCACTGGGCAGGTGTTACAGACCCGTTGTAGGTCCCCTTCTGCCCTGGGTGACCTTCAGCAAGTCATACTCTAAACCTCCTTTTACTTGAAACCTTATTTATTTTGATATTTATTTAATACTAAGTCAGAGCCAGGCTTGATTATAGATTCTTTCATTCTTTCAATATTTAATTAAGCCTTGTTAAAAAAAAAAACAACCAGGGAATTTGTATTACTACCCCACTTTACAGATGAGGAAACTGAGGTTCAGAGAGGTGGGGCTGCCAATGGTGCACCAGGATCAGAACCCAGCTCCACAGCGGACCAGCCACGGCGGGGGTTGCCGTACTGCACAAGCGATTGTTTGCTTGTGAACCAGGCCTTGCCCGTATCCCCAATATCACATGTCGCCTTTTGCCAACATTCCTTCACCATGAGAACCCCAGGAGCACTGTGGCTTAAACCACCCTGTGGGCCCACTGGCCCTGTGTTTCTATCGTTTCGATTGGAGCTCCTCAACCTCAGCCTGACCTTTTGGGCCAGGTAATCCTTTGTCGTGGGGACTGCCCTGTGCACTGTAGGATGCTTAGGGGCACCCCTGACCTCTGCCCACTAGATGCCAGCAGCACCCTCCCTTCCCCCAATCACGCAAATCAAAAATCCTCCAGACACTGCCAAACATGCCCTGGGGAGCAACGTCGCCCCAGTTGAGAACCACTGATTGCACGACTGTTTTATTCTCATTGTTTAACAAATACTTAGGTTAACAGTTCTAAGTCTCTTATAAGTCTCTCTTTTACTCTTCACACAACCAACCATACGAGGTAGAAACTAGTCCCCTCCCTCCATTTTGCACTTGGGGAAACTGAGGCACAGAAAGACTCAGTAACCTGCCCCCTGGCTCATCACTAGTAAGTGGAAGATCCAGGATTTGGACCCAGGCTCCAGAGTCCTGCCCCACACTATGCTGCCCTCCTCGAGGGCAGGACCAAGGCTCTGATTTCCAGGCACCCCCAACACCCAGTGGTGCCTACAGCACATGTCCGCTTGGACGCCCCTCAGGCGCCAGCCCCTCGCCCTCTCCCCAGAGCGGGCTCCGCCTTCTCTGCCCGACTGCAGGGATCACAGAACCCTGAAAGGCCCGGACTCCTTGCCTTCCTTGAGCCCCCACTAGTGAGCCTGTACATCCCTTGAATCCACGTCCTTCTCCCATTGCCCCAGACAGCCCCCCAGATCCATGGCCCTGTCACCCCTCACCAGCCACTGTGGCCCCTCACTGCTCTCCCTCCCTGTGCCCACTCCCCAGCAATCCTTTCTGTTCAGCCAGCTGCAGCCGCCAAAACCGTCTCTCTCCTTCGGATGGCGCGTCTATACTTAAAGGACCTTCAAAGCCTGAAAGCCCTCCAACGGCTTCCACTGCTGGCAGGATAATGCAAAACGCTCACCAGGGTCCCCGTGGCAGCCCCAGCCTGTGGTCCTAACCACTGTCTCCTCTCTCACGGGTCCCCTCCGTGCACTCCAGCCGCACTGAACCACGTGCATGTCCAGAACACAGACTCTGGATTCCTCCCAGGCCTTTCTACTGCTGCTCTGTCCACCTGCAACACTCTTCCCACCTCTTATCTCTGTATTATCAGGATGGTCGCTGTGACAGAGGGGCCCTGGGTCGGTGATGGGGTGAGGCGAGAGGTCAGGGAAAGAGCCTCAGCTTTCCAATCACACAAGCCCAGCTCCTCTGGCAAATCATTGCACTCTCTGAGCCTCAGTTTCCCCACGAGTAAGGAGGGGATGAGAACACAGGCCTCTGAAGGGTGATGAACCGATGCGGTGAGCTGGCAGCGCTGGAGGCCCTAATACTTTGGGGTTGAAATAGAAACAGGCCAGTTCCGCGTGCCTGGGGCATGTGCCCCACCAACAACGGTCAGGCCACAGCCCCGCCTCCGCTGGGCACACGGTACACACCGCCCACAGGATGCCACTGACCTGTCGGACTCCGGCTCATGATGATGGGGGTGGCGGCTGCCCCCAGGCTGGGGCTCTCGCTGCTTGGGGACGGGCTGTAGACAAACACCTCCTGCTTGAAGGGAGAGGTTGTGGACGGCTGGCTGCTCTGGGGAGAGAGGCTGGGCGAGTGACGCAGCTCCACCCTCGGCAGCCTGAGACAGGCAGCCGCCCACTGCCCCACCCCCTCCCACCCCGGGCGCTCCCAGAGGGTGGCGATGGCCGACTGGGCCCTCTCCTGTTTCCACGCTTCTCCTTTTATCTGCAGAGCCTGCAGGGGGCTCTGTCCACAGTAGCTATGTTAATGCACAGAGCAGTATACGGCTGGGCCCAGAGTGCCCCCCCGCCCCGCCCCGCCGCTCCCCAGCGTTGGACGCGGCCACACCTACCCCACTGTCACACTCCTCCATGACCTCGCCCTCCCCTGCCGTGCTGCTGAAGCTGCTTGTGCTGGAGGAGGAGCGGGAGATGTTGGCTCGGCCATTCTCCTTCAACTTTATGAAGGGCCTGCGGGGGAACAGGAAGGCAGCCTCTGCTCACACGCTGAGACCCCCACCGCGACCCTCCCGGGACTGAGGACGAGGAAGACCCAGCAGGCCTGAGCTCGCCCACCAGCAGCCCCCCGCGTGCACCTGCTGGTGGACTTTTGCGTTCCAGAGGGTTCCCAAGGCAAGAGACGCCAACTCTCAGCTTGCCTGGAGCAAAGCACATATTCCCGGGCCCGGTGGCTAAAGCCAGCCCCGCCCCCCCCAGCCCCGCCCACCACACTCTCTTACTTCTCCTTGCTGGGGCAGATTTCCGGAGAGCTGGGATTGGATGAGGTCTCAGACTTTATCTCCTGAGAAGAGTGTCCGCCCTCTGGGGTCTTCGGGTTGCTGGATGCACTGTCGCTGAGGAAGTGAGGATGAAGAGGAGTGAGGCCCTGGGCCCAGCCCCCCACGCACCCCCAGCACTCAGCACCATGGGGACCTGTGGGGCATAGTGCCCCTGCCAGAGCACGGCCACCGGACCTCCATTCCCACCCGAGCCCCCCTCAGACACTGCAACAGACAACAGAATTCTCTGCTCCATCAGGGGCTACTCCAGCCTCCTCGGTGAGAGTCAAGACCTATCAAGCAAGAGTCCTGGCTTGATGTCCCTGAACCCAAGTCCACCCCCCACCCAAGCTGGCCATCCCACCCAGCAGAGCTCCAGGTCAAGGGCAGGCCACAGAGGGAATGGAAGGGGTCTCGGACATCCACCCAACAGGGAAACAGCCCAGTACACATGGGTTCCTCAGGGTGCTGGCCAGGCCACCCACTGCTTAACTCCAGGGGACACACTTCACACAGACTGTAAAATGAACGCTCTGGATCTGGCCCTTGTGCTGGGATGTGGGCCACTCTCGGCCCGGAGCTCCAGGGTTTCCTCCTCCTCTAGTTTACCAAAGACCACACACTGACACCCACTGTTTAGCCAGTGCCCGCTGCTGGGGACATGATGGGCCTGTCCTCAATGCACTTCTATTTTTGTAACAGCTTTATTGAGATATAATCCACATACAATTTACCCATTTAAAGTGTGCAATTCAATGGTTTTTAGTATATCCACAGAGTTGTACAACCATCAGCATGATCTAATTTTAGAACATTTTAGTCCCCCCTAAAAGAAACTCTGGACCCACTCACAATCACTGCCCATTCTCCCCTCCCCCTGGCCCCTGGCAACCACTTGTCTGCTTTCTGTCTCTATGGATTTGGGACATTCCATATAAATGGAATCATACAATGTGGTGTGGTCTTTTTGTGACTGACTTCTTTCACTTAGCATAGTGTTTTCAAGGTTCATCTATGTTGTAGTAGGTATCAGTACTTCACTCCTTTTTGTTGCAAAATAATATTCCATTCTATGGATAGACCACATTTTATTTACCCACTCAATGAGTGATGAACATTTGGACTGTTTCCACTTTCGGCTATTATGAATAATGAAGCTATGAACATCTGTGTGCTAGTTTTTATGTAGACACATGTATTCTTTCTCTCGGGTACGTACCTAGGAGTGGAATTGCTGGGACATTTGGTAACTCTCTGTTTAACCCTCTGGTGAACTGCCAGACTGTTTTCCCAAGCAGTTGCACCATTTTACATTCCCCCCAGCTATGCACGAGGGTTCCAAATCTTCCACATCCTTCCCAGCACGTGTTATTATTTATATTTTTGTTTTATAGACATCCCAGGGCCGAGAGGTGCCTCAATGCACTTTTAATGAGGTTGCTGATGACCTCCTAATTGTCAACCCGAGCAGGGGTTTGGGTCGTTGAGCTGGACTTCTCTGCGTGCCTGACACAGCTGCCCCTCCCTCCTGGAACGCCTCCTCTCCTGGCCTCTAAGAGCCACCCCCTCACCCCTACACCTCCAGGCTCTCTCCTCTCTCATCTTCTTCCCAGTCTTCTTCTCCGGCTCTTCTCCCTCCACTTGCCCTTAAACGCAGGTCTTCCCCAGGCATTCTATACAACCCCCTGTGGGGTTGTATTCCTTGGTCCCTCTCTAAACACCACCTCCACCCCCAGGGACTCCCATCTCTTCTTCTCCAGTCAAGGTCTCTCTCCTAAGCTCAAGACCTGCAGTTCTGACCACCCCCAATTCTGCCCTTCTCTCCTGGGGGGCCCACAAAGACTCACTCACATGTACAGGTTCCAAACAGCTTTTCATCCCCCTCCATAAACCTGCCCCTGGTCCTGCACGCCCAAGCTCAGGGGATGGTGCCTTCCAGGACAGACAACTTGGAGGCTGGACATCAGCCTAAAAGCCTCCCTTTCCCTCACAAGACTGTCAGCTTCTGGAAGGCAGGTTTGCATCTTCTGTAGCTCTGTCAGAGCACTGAGCCCAGCACACGGCAGGCACTCAGCGATGCTGCTTGCCGAATTAAATGACAAGAGGGCTCAGTGATTAAAGGATCAGAAAGTCCATTAGCTGGAACTGGTTAAGTATGATGCAATATGAGAGTTGCTTTAAAAAAGAGAGAGAGAGAACATTCTAGAAGCCCGAGGAAAGTTTGAAGAACTCCACCTGGTAGAATCAGGGAAGGTTTCCATAAGAGCAGACATTTGAGTAAGCACTGAAAAAGGAGGCAAAGAAAAAAAAAAGAATCCAAGCAATGTTTCTAGTTTGGGTCAAAAGGCAACAAGGACAACTTTGGAAAGTCCCGTGCAGAGACCAGGCAAATGTGCCTCGGTGGATAAGGAGCTGAGTGGGTGACGGGGGTGTGCAGGTCCCTGGAGGAGGGAACAGGGTCAAAAGGAAGGCATCTCCTGAACCTACGCAAAGCCCTCCCCAAGGATGACACCTGACGGCTGCAGCAGTGGTGAGAGCTGACAACCCCCACAGGGCACAGTTACCATCGTGTCCGGCTGTCCCCTTGGCCTTCAGAGCCCGTGTGCAGACGGGGGAAGAGCCCCGACCTCCGCTTGATGGGGCTCCGTGACTGGTTCTTCGCTGTTGCCACTGCCACCGGAGGCTGTCAAAGAAACCGCCAGAATGAGTGCTGACCACACCCCCAAATGCAGCTCTCCTTCCTCTCAGCCCCCTTTCTGGCCTACACTAGGTCCTGCAATCCCCAGCTGGCCTGGAGGAGATCCCAGAACACAGCGAGCCAGCCAGGAAGGTTGGGATCTAGCAATGGGATCTGGGACCCTAAGATTCAAGCCACCTGCAGCATGTTTTCCTGGGTTCTTAAGCCAAACCTCGTGGCCCCAGGCAACAATCTACCAAAGACCAGAATTCTTGGAGGAACATAGGGTCGGGGCCACCCTAAGGAGAGCCCTGCATATTTATAAGGACAGGATGACTCGGGGTCACAGACTGAGAACCACAAAGCTGAGAGCCCAGGTCCAGCCTCACGCTTTACCAACGAAAAAGCCGCGGAGCTGAGGGGCGAGGGGCGAGGAGACTCGGCCAAGGTCATAATAGCAAATCACCAGCAGGTGAGCACAAGAGCCCAGGGCTCCCGACTCTCCGTCAGCTGCTCACAAAGAAATGGGTCCAAGCTGGTGTCACAATAATAAGACAGATCGGGAGCCGCAGAACCAGGTCCACACGCAGCCCCGGGCAAAGGGGGAGCCGCCCAAGAACATGGCCCTGCTTCAGCCACACGCAGGGGGACCATGGAGAGGTGGGAGACTGAGGACGGGGAGACAAGAGCCTACAGCCAATCTCTAGAGCCCACCAGGCTTCTAACCCAGGCCCCAACTTCTGCCATCCACATGCTGTGCAACCTTGGGTAAGTGACAAAACTCTCTGGGCCTCAGTCTCTTCACCCACAGAATGAAGATAACTGCTCTGCCCTGCTCACTTCACAGACGTTCTGGGAAGAACCAGATAATAGCTATGAAAATACTTGGTAAGTTAAATGAATTATGCAAGACCATTTAAAATACTAATCGCTGGTATCATGATGGATGTGTTCCACTATGAAAAGAAAAAAAAGAAAAGAGGGGAAAGGAAAGGAAGAGAAGAGAAAAAAGAAAGAAAAGACTAGTCTATACAAATCCAAAGTCACTTTGCTTTTGTAAAGGACTGACTGGTTTCTTCCCTGGCCAGCCCCTGGTGTGAGCAGACCACACTCGAACCCACAGACCTGCCAGGCTCTTTCCTTGGGAACCGTCTACACAGTGACTAAGAGCTTCGACTTTGGATCAGGGAGACCTGCATTCAAATCTCAGCTCTTCAGCTTACCTGGGTGACCTGTAGCAAGTTACTTAAAACCTCTGGGCCTCCTTTTCCTCAAGGAGGAATGGAGAACAAACACATCAATACCTACCTCAGACAGCTGTCACAGGATCGGATGAGACAATGTCCGTGACTTAGCTCAGTGCCTGGTGCACAGCAAGTGGAGGGCAGCTACTGTTATCATCAATAATAACAAAGCAAGGACACCCTTCTCACAGTCACAGGTCCCAAGCTCCCAAGCAAAGAAACTCGCTTCAGGCCCATTTTGCAGGGTTGGCCTTCAGGAGGAGGCCCAGTTGTCGAGGAAACTCAGAGAACAGGACAACGGGAGGCCTCTAGGCAGGGCCAGCCCCAGGCGCTGCCTGGGGTGGGGGTTCCATTTCAGAGGGCAGGGCCTGGGCTCACCCCCAAAACAGCCTCAGTTTCCCTCTGTCATCAGTGGTCTCATCACCTGGCCCAAGCCTCCCCCACTGAGGCCTGGGGGACCCTCCCCGGGACCCATGTGCTGCCCCAGGGCCCGCGGCTCTCACCGAGAAGGTAGTCTTGGTGACCTCCACGCTGTTATGGGAGATGCCCCCGCTGAGGCTGCCGGGGATGCCCCCGCCATGCTGCTTCTTCTGGCTGCTCACCATGGTCTCCATGGAGTGGCTGCGCACACGGATGGCCCTCTGTGGGGAGAGCAGGTGACAGGGGCCTAAGGGTTGGAGTCTGGTCCCTCTCGATGACCCTGTCCCACTTGACAGGGTCTGCAGACACAGCCTTCAGCCTGTGCACACATATTCACACACACACACACACTCTCTCTCTCTCTCTCTCTCTCTCAGTGGCCCACACTGCAGTCACTACAGTTTGCAGAGAATTTTCACATATTCCATCCTATGCTCTGGGAATGGGTGGCTCTTTGCAGGCAGAGGCGAGGGAGGACACTGGCCAGGGGGAGTCTGAGGGGTCAGTGCCCCAGCTCCCAGCAAGGTGGGCAAAGGCTGTTATCCTCATCTTACAGGTGAGGAGAGTGAGGTTTGGACAGCTCACTAAACCCAGGTGACCCTGGTCTAGTTACCACCTCTCCAAGCTACAGCTTCCTCAGCTAAAACGGTTGCGGTATGCGGGCCTCTCACTGCTGTGGCCTCTCCCGTTGTGGAGCACAGGCTCCGGACGCGCAGGCTCAGCGGCCATGGCTCACGGGCCCAGCCGCTCCGCGGCATGTGGGATCTTCCCAGACGGGGGCACGAACCCGTGTCCCCTGCATCGGCAGGCGGACTCTCAACCACTGCGCCACCAGGGAAGCCCGGATCCCCCAATTTGACTCTTTTTTTTTGCAGAAAGCTAAGTGTGCTTCTGTGTTTAAACACTGGATAGCCCTTCTGCCGTCATCCCGAAGTGCACTTTGTGCAACGTGGAATACGTTCACCTTGCTGAACCATGCGGGGCTCTTACTATTCTGCGCATCAAGCCTTCCCGCACACTTGCAGGGGCTTAAGAGGTTGTGAAGATAAGCCTGAAACCTGGCGCAGCTGCTAGTGGAGGAGATGCACACTCAGACCGGGTGGAGGCGTGGGGTCTCGGAGCACAGAACTGCCCAGGCCCACTTAGGGCCACTGAAGAGCAAAGGGTACGTGGGCAAACACTGAAGTGTCCAGGAGGTCAGGGGCTTGTCACAGGGCATGCAAGAATGAGAAGAGCTAAAATCAAGATTGCTGAGCCAGCAGCAGGGAGGGACCTGCAGGCCTACGTTGGTCTGGAACTGGACCCAAGGGCAGTGGCAGTTCTCAGATCGACCCAAGGGAGGATTTCCTGACAAGGGAAGTCCCACAGGATCCTACCTACCATGTGGATGATGCTCCGTGGTTCTGGAGGCCTTCAAAGATGACCTGAGAGTCTAGGAAGGGAAGTTTCTCTCTAGTAACCCCCAAACCCTCCCATCACTTCCCTTTAATCCCTCATTTGGTCACTCAGTAATACAGCCAGGGGGCTTCCCTGGTGGCGCAGTGGTTGAGAGTCCGCCTGCCGATTCAGGGGACACGGGTTCGTGCCCCGGTCCGGGAGGATCCCACATGCCGTGGAGCGGCTGGGCCCGTGAGCCATGGCCGCTGAGCCTGCGCATCCGGAGCCTGTGCTCCGCAACGGGAGAGGCCACAACAGTGAGAGGCCCGCGTACCGCAAAATAATTAATAATAATAATAATAATGCAGCCAGGTGGCAACGCAGCTTAGCAGTCACAAGCATGGAGTGCCAGGGTCCAACTGCCAGAATTTATATCTGGGGTCTCTGCTCCGTCACCCATTAGCTGGTGCCCCTGGTAGGTTCCTCATCTTTTCTGAGAATTGCTTGTGAAATGGGATGGAGGAAATCTACACTGTGGGGCTGTGGTGAGCAGCCATATAGAGCTCTTAGCAGAGGGCCCGGCACATCGTAAGTACCCCATACATGTGGCTATTCTTATTGTTAATCATAAGCATTTGTTGCGTACTTCTCGTGTGCCCGGCACTGTGCCAGGAACTGGAAGAATAACGGGAAGGGAGTCAAAGAAGTGGAAGACACAGCCCCTACCTCCAAGGAACATACAAGTCAGCTGGGGGAACAAGACACGTTCCTGCAAGTAGGGCAATGCTGAAGACCCAGGGCCCGCGGATGCGCCCTCTGCATTCATTAGTCATCCAAAGCCCCAGGGCCTCAGGTCCATGTGCAAAGACACAAGGATGCGGATATCACTAGTTGCTCACATACAGCTGCCCTCCCCCTCCCCCCACATCCCTTGCCGGCAGAGCCACTGTTGAGCCAATGGCCCTCTCTTCCTCCACGAGACAAAGGAGTAAATCGTGATCCATCTAAGGTAGTCACATCGCCCCTCCCCTTGCCAGTGGAACATGAAGGGACATCTGCTGGGGGCTGTTCCCAAAAGGGATGTGACTTGTCTGCTCCTGAAACCGTAGCAGCCGCCTTGGGGCCGTGAGGGGTCAGGCCTGAGAGGTAGAGCTGATGAGCAGGGGACGGCAGAGGGGAAAGGGAAAGGAGCCTGGATGACCGTGAGCCACCTTGGGCCCCGCGTTAAGGGAACTAGTGGATTTTCCTTATTGTGTGAGCCAGCAGAACCTCAGCTCCGGAAAACTGACGTAGAAAGACGCTGCTCTCCTCCTCACTGGGTTCATTCCCGCACTCGCACACACGTCCCAGCTTATACACTCCACGTGCCAACCTCCAGATGGTCTCGTGTGGAAGAACTAACCTCCTTCCCTCCCTTGAAGTATCGAGAGAAGAGCTTGGTCTATGGCAAGGTGGCCCCAAGAAATTAGCATGAATGTTGCTCCCAACCCAAATAGCAGATACCCCCGAGGTCTCTCCCCAGGGTCAGGAATTCTCTAATCTCTGACCCAGCCAAGGACCACAACCCGCCTGCCTTCCTGTCCTGACGAGGGAAGCTGATTCAGAAAGGAGGACCGTTTGCAAATAAGCATGGAGCCTACCAGCCTTGTATTCCTGATGTCACCTAGGCTCTCCCGTCTGAGCCAAAGACCCCTTGAGGGACCTCATCTCTCTCCCTCTCTCCCCCTTTCTAGACCACAGAACAGTCCCCTAGCAACAGTTTCCTGCAACATGGTTAAAACAGCCAGCACATTCTATTCATTTCATCCTGCAAAGATCATTAAGTCACAAACCCTTTGGAGAACTGAGGGCAGGAGAGGTGGGGTACCACTCTGAGGGGTCCCTGGATAAACATCAAGGTTCCTTAAATGAGTCAAGTGCTCCATAAATCTCAGCATCATTTCATTCCATTGGTGTCCTCATGTGTTGCCACCACTATAGTCATCAACAATGACATGTTAATTAATCATTTATATTGTAATCTGTTCCTCGATGTCTCTTTCCAGAGAAGATTTGACATGGGTCATAAGCCCTGTGTGATGGTATCTGGTCTACTGAGCTCCACATACATGATCTTATTAAATCCTGCCACTCTGAGATGCAGAGAGGATGGCACTGATAGAAAAGGTCCCAGGACTTCCCTGGTGGCGCAGTGGTTAAGAATCCACCTGCCAGTACCTGGGACATGGGTCTGAGCCCTGGTCTGGGAAGATCCCACAGGCCACGGAGCAACTAAGCCGTGCGCCACAACTACTGAACCTGTGCTCTAGGGCCTGCGAGCCACAGCTACTGAGCCCACGTGCCTCAATTACTGAAGCCCACGTGCCTAGAGCCCGTGCTCCGCAACAAGAGAAGCCACTGCAATGAGAAGCCCGCGCACTGCAACGAAGAGTAGCCCCCGCTCGCCGCAACTAGAGAAAGCCCGCGCGCAGCAACGGAGACCCAATGCAGCCAAATATAAATAAATAAAAGAAAAGGTCCCTAAAGGTAAAAGATTACCCAGGTCACACCTCAGGTAAGAGATGGAGCCAGGACCCAAATCAGAACCTGGGCCCCAGATAGAAGGGTCCCAAGATCCCCAAAAGTGGTTCATATTGAACACAGAGTTCAACTGGCTGATGGACTAAGGGTGACCAGAAACCACGGAGCTTCAGCACCTCTCCCCCCACACATCTCCAGCAGTCTGGGAAGAACCTTCTTGAATGCCCTTGGTGCTGCTGTCTGAGTCAACTAGATAAGTTGGAGGAGATAATGGGCTGACATGGAATTCCAGGGATGTGCAGGGGAGCCATCTGCTGCTCAGAGCAAACAGGAAGGGGTTTGAATGCTGGTTCTTCCAAGCACAGTATGTGAACCTTTTGGAGACAGTCCCCTCGTCTGTAAACACGAGGATGACATGAGACAGGATGTGTCCACATGACCGGACACCTGGTGTGTTACCTGCTGGTTCAGGGTCAGTCCTCCTCCCCCACGCTTAGGGACTGAAGGAGAGAGAGACTATGGCTACTTCAAAATTCTAAAATAATGCTTGATTTGGACAAAATCCCCCAGTGACAAGGTCTCAGGTATTCCACGTTTCAATGTGATATAGAGCTGGGAGTACCAGCCTTTTCAAGCTGGGCAGATCAGGTAAGGGGTGAAGACAAGAACGGAGACAGGAGGGAAAAGGCATGTGAAGCCTTCGCAGGGGCATCAGCTCTGCAGGGACCCGTCTGGACCCGCTCCCACTCAGCCCCTGTACATCCAGGCCATGGTGCACCACTCCTCTGCTCGCATCTTCCCAGGGGCAGACTGCTCACTGCTTTCCAGGCTGCCTGTTCCAGCAGCGGACAGCCTGACCTCTGGAAAGGTCTTCCGTGCACTGACCTGAAATCTTACCATTTCTGGCCCCTGGAGTCTTAGACTTGTCTATTCAACATTTCACACAGCTGTCCCTACCTGTCCTTACAGTCTGCTCTCCTCCCAGCCAATCACCAACCCCAGTCACCAGGGTTTCCCTGCCCTCAGCTCACCTCCCGGCTTACGTTTGAAAGAGTTCTCCTTTGGGGGAGTCAGAAAAGAGAGAGGGAGTCACTTTCTCGGTACCTGCTGTGTCACTTCATTTCACCCAGGGGGGATGAGCACCCGTTGGTATCATCGAGGGAGCACGTATCCTCTGGGTCAACCACAAACCTCGCTTGCTTAAATGGGTTTTGTGAGTGTTTCAATTTAACAAACTCAACTTAAGGGACACAGTGCAGAGGGATGAGCACTGAAGGGGACATGCCTATCGGTACCAGGCAAGCAACAGAGGCAGGGGCCCTTGGAGAGAAAGATGCTAACTGCTATCCTGCTGAGATGCGTCCTGATCAGGAAGTACTAGGTCCAGAACAGGGTCTTCTGTCCCTCTAGCAGCCCAACGGGAGAAGGAACTATCCCTCTGCATCTCCACTCTGAAAGACCAGAGCTCCAATCCATGAGCTCCAGGGCTGGCCTTCCTGCAGGTACTTCTGCAGGGATTTCTGCAGCCTGGTGCTCCTTTCCCGCCACTAGGGGTCAGATCAGACCAGTGCATCAACTATCACAGTCCCTCAGATGCTAGGAGAAAGTCACCTGACAACTCCCTGCCTGCTGTGGTCCCAGTTCCAATGACACTGGGTGACCTTCCCCTCCCTGGGCCTCCATCCCCTTTCTGCATGATGAGGTCAGCAGGGGACAGGGCTAGCTCAGTGCGTCTCAAGACACGGCTCACATTTGTTTTAGGTACAAAGCATGCGGATACATCAAGTAGCATCACTCATTTCATTACGGACCAATAAAAACACCACGAACGGCTGGCAGTGCCTGAGAATGACATTTGAGAACAACTGTCTAGAGATCAGTATTTTTCAAAGGCGAGTAACGTACACTCCTTTATATAGAAAACTCTTCTTGCAAGAGTCCAAAAGTATGTCCACGGACCTCCAACAGCAGTGGTCCCATGGACTGCCTTTGCAATAAACCTACTTATTCCATAGAAATGTCTTTTAATTGTGAGTTTAATGACAAATATATATTTCATCTAAATATATATTTAGATTATCATCCAAAGTAAAAATGCTACATTTTAAACTGTTCGTAGAACTGGCAGATTCCTGAGAATACCTCCAAGCACCTCAGTTTGAGAAGCAGGTGTGGATGTCCATAAACCAACGGTTCTGTTTCTCATGAGAGAAAAGCTTAAATTAGAGCCAGTGGGGTTGAAGTAAGATGTGAAGAGCTAATCTAAGTAGGTGCCAGGTAGCACAGCCCAGGGCAGTGATGGGTCTGCTCCTCGGGACAGAGACAGAGGGTCACTGCCCTGGAGAGTGGGGGCAGAACAGTCACAGCGGCAAGGGCAGAGATGGCTGAGATCACTTTTAGTCCTGGGAATTCTTAGTTATGTTTCCCTGAACCTGTGAGATGAAAATTTGACAGGAACGAGATGAAACGTGCAACTTTTCTTCCTGGAGTCGCTTCACGCACCGTTCCTACAAACGGGATCCCATGGAGGTCTGGGTGAGGAACTCCAAGGGAATGCCAATGATTCTGACACACAGCGCCATCCTAGGGGCCCACGAAGAAATACCAAAACTAGAAACAGTTTCCTGAGCTGGGTCAGACCACAGGCCTGGCCACAGGCAAGAAAGACCAAAACATCAGAATCCCTCAAGCCACTGGGCTCCATGCTGCTAAGCCTGGCCTGCCCCCAGCTTGGGAGACGTGAGGGCAATGACGGAAGGGACAGGGCAAAAGAGTAAGCCCAGCAGTGTTTGCAGAAAAGCTGATCATAACCGGCAGAGCTCTGAAGGCTTACTCTGTGTGACTGACCATGACCGTGACTGCGTGACTGTGACCATCCCCTCCCTCGCCCCGCAGTGCTACCTCGGAGATAAGCAGGGAAGCAGAATGCAGAAGCGGGTCTATCTTCAGCCTACAGATGGAAGGATTTAGGGTTGAAAAGATGAGTTCCCTGGATTATAGGACCAAAGACAAGCGATGATAAAGTCTTGAAGCATCTCTCTTGGAAAGCCCTTTAGTCAGACCCTGTGGAGTCAAGGACAGATCAACTGCTTCTCCTGCTGGAGGGAAGGGCCTGGACAAATGGCCCTTAGACTCACAACCTGTCTGCAGCTGCTGGGCTATTTTATCCACTGTCCACAGCCTACAAGCTCTTCCAGGTTATAAAAATATTTGAAATCTGAAAAAAATCATTATTAACTCCCAAATACGGAAAGAAACCTGCAAAACTGAAAGCAATTTGCTTCATTACATGTCTGCAAAATATAACATGAGGTTAGCTAGTCAACTGTAGCTCAAGTCTTACATAAATTACATTGACTGTGGGATGCAGGAAAGGGGGGCAGAGCCTACAAAGGTTTTCCTAATGACCAGGTGTCACGTTCACCCCTCTCTCGGCTGGGCTAGCCAACCCGGCTCCCTCTTTCCTCCCCTTTCATCTCGTCTCTTATCCCTCATCCCCCTTTCTTCTTGATTTCCCAATTTCTATTTCACCCTGGCTGCCACTGTCCATCACAACTGAAACAGATGCCCCAGGAATCTCCCACCAGCCTAGGCGAGCAGCTCAGCCCCTACCCCCACTCCCATGAGGAATCTCAGCGGTTGACCCCAACTAGGCCATCAGAGCTCTGCCCTGCTCTCTGTGGTCCAGCCTGGCAGCGAGGGACGGACCCCAGGCTTGCCCGGGCTGGGCTAGCATGGGTGGAATCTTAATGGAGTCAGGAACCAGGAGGCAGTGTCATGTAGCTGTTAAGAACACAGGCTTTGGAATCTGGCAAACCCGGATTCAACTCCCCTGTCTGCTGGAGGACTTGGGACAAATTGCTTTGTCTCTTTGAGTCTTGGTTTCCTCGCATATAAAATCACACCCATCATTATTAAAATTGGGTACGAATTATCATACCAAAATTATTATGCCCATAATAGTAGCCTTCCTCACAGGGCACAGAGGGCAGTCATGAGGCTTTCAGTGGAATAATGTATGTTAAGCTTTCACTTTCCATGAAAACAGTAATAACAGCTAACACTTCTACTGAGCATTTCTTGTATTCCAGGCCACATGTACTTTTCCAGGCATTATTTCAAGGAGTCTTCCCACTGATTCCATGACAGAGGTCCTGTGGATCACCCCTGTGCTGTGGATAAGAAATCTGTCGCTCAATTGACATCTATACGCTACCAAATGTAAAATGCATGGCTAGCGGGAAGCTGCCGCATAGCACAGGGAGATCAGCTCGATGTTTTATGACAGCCTAGAGGGGTGGGATAGGGAAGGTGGGAGGGAGGCTCAGGAAGGAGGGAATATGGGGATATATGCATACATATAGCTGATTCCCTTTGTTGTACAGCAGAAACTAACACAAAATTGTAAAGCAATCATACTTCAATAAAGATGTAAAAAAAAGAAAAGAAATCTGTAGCTCAGAGACTTTAAAGACCATGTCCAGGATCTCACAGAGCTGGGATTCTAATATAGGCAGGTCTAACCCTCACCCCACACATACCGCCACCAAAAGGGTAGCTTTACAAATCATTTAGCAATGGGCAATCCAGCAGAACACTGACCTAAAGACCAGAAAACCTGGGTTTGAAACAAGGTTCTACCTCTCCTGCAGGTGTAACGTTTTGAGCAGCCCTTCAGCCTCTCTCAGCCTATCCCCCTGTGTGTGAGTGAAAAATAACAAGACCCAAGTTCTGCCAACTGCACAGGATTACAGCCAGCCTCAAATCGGATGCTGGATGTTAAGTGCTGGGTGGACCAACATGCACTTGGCAAGCATGTGATGATGAACCTTTTTTACCCCATGCCAGCTAAGTGTCTGTCCAAGCTCTATTTGAATACTTCCAGGGACAGAAAGCTCACTACTTATTTTAGTAGCTCACTCTGGTTAGAAAGCTCTTCCCTTTGCAAAGTCCCCGAGGACTTGCCTGTAACTCCATCCCACCAGCCCTGGCCAGGTCCTCCACTGCCCTGGCAACTGGGAACGATCCTTGCAGTCTCCCACACTGGCTGCTGAAGATTCCTAAGGC
The DNA here is from genome assembly GCF_949774975.1 of Lagenorhynchus albirostris. Taxonomy (NCBI): domain Eukaryota; kingdom Metazoa; phylum Chordata; class Mammalia; order Artiodactyla; family Delphinidae; genus Lagenorhynchus; species Lagenorhynchus albirostris. Next base: position 12,223,277 of record NC_083114.1, read on the forward strand.
TGGTTTCCTTGCTCCTGCCATCCTGCCCTGGGCTCCCCAACCACAGAAAGAGGCAGATGAAAGCAAGAATGTTCTTGGCTTGCACGGGCTCCTCTCCTGCTACTAACTCTTCCCCTGTTCCTTCTTACCAGACTCCAGGAGTCTGATGAGGAGATGATCTAGATCAAAGACAGGATGTGGAAGATGCCAGAGACACTGTCGGCTGCTCTGACCGCTCACACTTCCTGAGACCCCTGCCCTCTGCAAACATCTGTGATGCCCCTGCTGGTCCTGCCACCGCTGGCTGGCACTCGGGCTCTGGTCTCAGGGTCACGTGGACTCTGCCCTGCTGTCGTCCCTTGTTTGGCCCCCGCCTCCCTGCCCTAGCAATCCCCGGCCGCTCTTGTGCCCGTACCTTAAAAGACTCCAAGAATCCCCCATGGCCCCCGTTCTCAAACTTGTCCTCTTCTGGGCCCAGTCCCAGCATGGCCTGAGTGTGGGCGTGGAGTTCATCGTGAAGGTTGTCCAGGAGGGCGGCCCTCGTCCGGTCCTGGAAGGGAAGAGGGTGGGGGCTGTGAAGCTGGCACTGAAGACAGAGCTGTGGCCTCTCCCTGGGGGGCTCCCGACACCTGGCCCAAGGGCTGTTCTTCTGGCCAACTGCATCCCGGCAATGGTATGGACCGATATCCAGGCTGAGATCCACTCTCACAAATGCTGCAGCTAACACTACAGCTCCGGGCCAGGCCTCTGCCTCTTCTCCCTGGGCCATCCTGCCCTCCCATGGCTCTGCCCTGATGACTCCTAGCCCAGATCTCTGCCGCCTCCACGTACCCAACAGCCCGCAGCTCTTCTCCATCCAGATGTGCGTCCAGGGCTATGTACACAGCCTCCAGGGGGCGCCATTCACACAGACCAGGACCAGCCCTTTCCACAACCCAGCCTTTGCAGGCACCTCCAATCAGCAGGTCCGAACAGAACTCATCTCCAGCGGTCCCCATGTCAGCAAAGAGCCCAAGACAAAGGCCCAAGAGCCACCCCACCAATCCCACTTACCCCTACCCTTATATACTGGAGTCCATCAGGTCTTCCTGATTCTGACCATTTCCTATGCCTGGTGTAAGCACACTGTCACTGTCTCTTTTGGACTCCTGTAATAGCTTCTAACTGGTCACGCTTCCTGCCCTCCTCGCCTTCAATCTACCCTCTCTCCCACCTCCTCCTGAACTTTATTAGGGACTCATCACCTCTAGTTCTAGTTGATCTGACCCAACTAGCATCTCTAGGTGGGCCTCCCACCATTCCAGGCCCCACATGAATCCTTCTTAGGCCACATCCAACCCTCTGCAGCTCCCTCACAAAGTCACGCTCTGAATCTGCCTGGCCTTTGCTCATGCTGTTTCTCATGCCTGGAATAACCCTCCCCACTCTTTCCTCCTGGCAAAAGGTTCATCAGATATCCAGACTCAGCAGCTCAAGGGCCACCTCTTCCAAGAAGCCTTCCCTGAACACACCCTCCATTCCCCATCAGCAGAAGCAGCCTCTGTGCTGGTCTCCATCACAGTCCAGCTCACTGCATCATACCTGTCTCCCATCAGCCTATGAGCTCTATAAGGGCAGAAACTGTGCCTCACATATCCCGGTATCCCAGGGAACAGAACAGAGCCTAGTACACAGTAGGTGCTCAATAAATGATTGGTGAATGGTTGACTAGACCTAAAGTTTGGATGGAATTCCCGCAAGAAGAAAGAGCTCCATATCAACACAAGGCTGAAGGCTTAGAGGGGCAAAGATGGTGCTTCCCCACCTTAAACAGCCCCAAGAATAGACCTCCAGGAAAGGCTGTCCAGGAGGGCAGGAGGAAGATCAGAAACCGCGCTCTCACCTCCAGCTTCGCAAATTTGTCTGACTTGCAGCAAGCATTCTCTGCATTGGTGAGCTTGGTGAGGAGAAACTCCCTGAACTCCGGGCCCTGGAACAGACAAGACACCCCACCCTTAGATGTTGCCCAAAGGGCTTCAGCCACAGGAAGAGGTAGGCAGAAGAGGGGGTCTTGGGAGAGCCCCTGAAAGGTCCCCTTCCGACATTTCATCAGTTCTAGCCCAGCCTAAGCCCACCTGCTAAGACGCTAACATGGAAACCAGCTTCCCTGGTGCTGGGAAAACCAACCCTCCACACCCACAGTGGCATTTCCATGACTGGAAGCCCACCTGTGCCCCAGCCTCCTGGGACTGGAGCATGGCATAAAAACCCTTCTTTTAGCAGAAAGGCAACCCCAGTATCAAACACCCTGACAAAAGGCCCTGTGCTGGGCCAGGCTGGCGGCACAAGGAGAGGTGGGGAGAGACCCCAAGTGAGGAGATTCCCCAACCCTGCTGAAGGTTCTCCTAAAGATCTAGTCCAATTCAGCGCCCCTGCAACCACGGACACTCAGGTGTGAAAACCTGGAGTCTCGGACATGAGAGGAGCAGAAAGGAGAATTTCTTACCTTCTGGAAAACAGGGGGGCTGGGCAGAGGTGGGCCGAAGGCCGGCACGTCTTCCCGTGCGGTGACTGCGACCTGAAACACAGAAGCTCGGTGTAGGCCAGGAGGGAGGAGACCCAAGCTGAGGATGACGAGAGTTCCGAGCCCTGGTCCTAGGGGACCTACTCCCCTTCTCCCTCCTCCCCTTCCCAGAATACAAATAAAGAACCATCATTGGCACACCCGAGTCACTGTTCCTAGAAGTGGGGCTGGATGGCATGGAGCTATCCCCATACCCTCATCTGCATTCCTGGAGGCCGGAAGCAAGTTTGGCAAGACGACTGGGCAGGGCTGAAGAGCAGCCTGGAACCCTAATTCTAATGTAGCACAAGAGCCCAGGAGATGCTATCGCGTTACCTCATTCGACTGGGACGCTAATCCTACGGAGAAGGCACCAGCAGAATTATCAGCCCTGGATTCCTGATGAGGAAACAGACGCCCAGAGCCGTGGAGCCTCAAGGGCTCACAGGAGATCAGCCCCGGAGATGAACTGAGAGCCCAGAGCACCCCGACCTTGCTCTGGGATTCCTTCCAACAACACTGACTCCCAAACCTGGCCAGACGTCAGAATCACTTCAAGTGTTTAAAAATAAATACCGATTGCATGGGCTCCACCCCAAACCTACTGAATCAGCAGCTTTGGGGTGGAGCCAGGAATCTGCAACCCTTAAACGCACCCGAGAGCTTCCGTGCGGTCAGCGGACTGGTGTTTGGGAGCCCTGGTCTCAGACACAAAGGGTCGGTCAGGCCGGGCAAGGCTGCAACTAACAGAGCGCCAGGGCCCGGCCTGGGAATTGGGGGTGGAAGGACACCAAGGCGCTCTGTGTGAGGGTCTCCCAGGCTCAGCACAGGCCCCACACCTCCCTTTTCCCTCTCTGCACGGAGGTGCCCTGGTGTCACCTGTTCTCAGCCCCCGAGGCTGCAGGCCTCTCTGGAGACTCTGCCCTCTCCCTTCCCCGGCGGCTGCTGACGCGAGCCCAGCCCTGGCATGCCGCCAGCCTCCCCAGCCTGTGAAGTAGGGCAGATGCAGAGTCTGCCAGACCGGGTGAGCAGGCAGCTCGGAGCCAGGCCAAGGAAAGGCCGGCCAGGGTCTGCAGGGGAAGGGAGCGGGAGAGGGCTGGTCTACATGACTTTCTCTCCCCAAGTGCAAGACTGTCCCCATGGCCCACACGGCAGTGCCCTGAGTCAGGAAATGGTACGTGCTTGGCTGACGTGATTTCTGGCGGGTTCCAGCTGCCAAACAGTTCCCCCTCCACCACCCACCGTGCACCCGTGGCACAAGTCAAGAATTCCACCCACGGAGCCAAAACTGGGGGAGAGGGAGGGGGAAGGCCACTGACGGGCTGCTGGCGAGGATGAGGCCAGAGGCCAGGCCCAGCTCTCCCCTCTTCCCACCCCGATGCCCCTTCCTTCTCAGGCTCGCATTGGAGTAGTCTGTGCCGACCAGGTAAGGAGCTGCAGATAAGCTCTTAAATCCACCCGAGTCTCCCAGCCAGACGCGCCCACGAGCCCACGGCAGCAGCCGGGTCAGACAGGCGGGAGACAGGATCCTTCCTCTGATGGCGACTCTCTATCCCCACGTGCTCCCTCTCCTGACCCCTTTCCAGCAAAACACCTGGGCCTTTGTTGTTCCCTCCTCTTGGGGACGGTTGGGTTGCCGAGCTGAAAGCAGAAGCTGCTTGAACACAACCTCACCTTCCTGTTTTCTAAATCCAGCCAAGGCCTCCCAGCAGGGGTGGGGGCAGGGCTTAGAAAGACAGAGGCAGCAGGTGACTCTGGGGAAGAGACTCTTCAAGAACTGGAAAGCGGAAGGAGACAGGGGTGTGTAAGTAATAAGAATACACCAGGGAGGCGGGGAGCCTCTGAGGACTCCAGACCTCAAAAGATCCCCACATCTGTCCAAGCATGGCCTGGAAGCCTTAGAGAACCACAAGGTCGCTCAAGCAGCAGACCAGTAGTGAGGGAAAGAGGGCACCTGGACAGGAACCCGCCTCCGGGGTCTGCTTCACGTAAGATTCCTGACACCTTTGCAGAACTTGAGGAGTCGGGGTAGGATGAGCTCAGACAGGGTGGGGAGAGGGTCCTAGCGATGGCTCAGCTGTAATTTCCTTCCAAGCTAGCAGGATGGGGATGAAATTCACATCTGAAACATAGTTCGATGCGATGTTTCATGCACACCCCAGATCGTGGGTCCAAGTTCCCACCTGCTCTGACAGCTCTGTGATGAAGACCACAGTCAGACCTGGACAGGACCCTGGTTCCACTGTTTCTGGGCTCCGTGGCCTCGGGCCTTAAGAAACTTAAGCTCTGGGCTTCCCTGGTGGCACAGTGGTTGGGAGTCCGCCTGCCGATGCAGGGGACGCGGGTTCGTGCCCCGGTCCGGGAGGATCCCACATGCCGCGGAGTGGCTGGGCCCGTGAGCCATGGCCGCTGACTGCGCGTCCGGAGCCTGTGCTCCGCAACGGGAGAGGCCGCAACAGTGAGAGGCCCGTGTACCGCAAAAAAAAAAAAGAAACTTAAGCTCAGCCTCAATTTGCTCCCCTGTAAACAGGGCCAATGGAGGCCTGCCTGGCCAGAGGCTTGGGAGAATTCAAGAAGACTGCTCATAAGGGCCTAGCACAGTGTCCAACGCAGATCAAATAAGAGGTAACCACTGTCACTCAATGTTTTTTTTTTATTTTCCCTGCTGACCTGCACCTAATAAAGTACACCTGAAATACTAGAGTTCCCCCAAACCACTTTCTAATCCACACACACACACACACACACACACCCCTCTTTCTCAACTCCCCTTCCTTCCCCTCCTCAGCATGTCAGAACTGGAAAGAGCTCAGAGATTGCCTACTCCAATTTCCTCATTTCACACAGAAGGCAACAGAAGCCCGGAGAGGGAAGGAACTGGCCCAAGGTCACACAGCAGTCAGAGGCAGGGTCAGGACAAGAACCCCAGATTCCGGAGCCTCTCGGTCTGGGACACTTTCCTGCACATTCCCACCCCTGTCCTTCACACCCTTCCTCTTCTTCCCTGTTGTTTGTCCTCCCCACTGGGGGCCCCCTGGGGCACTGCCCAGCCCCCAAGGAAATCTCACCCTCCTTTGCCATAGCCCCTAAGCGCGCAGGGGTCAGCTAAGGTCCCGTGTCACCTGGACCCCCCCTGAGGGATCTAACCATGTCCTCCTCAGCCTGCCCATCACTGGGGTGCTGCTGGGGCCGTGGACGGACAGAGCTCTGGGGAGCACCTTGAAAGGCTGATCTCCCTCCCTGCCCTCTGCCCCCCGACCCAGCCCCACTCACAGTCTTGCCCTCCAGCTTCGATGTTTGCCTGGCAGGCGGAGCCCAAGGTCCCACATCACAGGGACAGCCCCGCTCTCCCCGTGAGCTCTGCTTCTCACCACCTCTCTGAGGACAGTGCTTTCCCCTGGACCAGAAACGGTGGCTAGGGAGACTTGGTAAAGACTTCCGGCATCAATGCTGGAGGTGGGGTGGTGCTTTCTTGGATCTCTGATTTTTCTCTTTCGTATTTTCCTACTCTACAAAAGCTCTTGGAAAGTGGAGAGGCAGTTAGCTGAACTCTATTTCCTATCAGGAACTAAAAGCAAATACTAGACGTCCACGAGAGGCCTCATTCTGCCGGCAGAGGCCCAGCAGATAAGCCACACGTACATACATGACTGCCTGGAAGGCCTTGGGTGCCCTCCTATCACACAGCTTTACTCTGAGGATCCGTCTCTGCCACCGCTGGCTGTTAAAAGAACCAGGTGGCCGTCTGAGTGACCCAGTGGCTGAACTGCCTCACAGCCTCTTCTGTCCCTTCCCTGAAGCTGGTTCTTTATGTCACTTCCAAGTGCCCACACAGTAGGCACTGAATGAGGACACATGCTTCCACCAACAAATTAATCAACGAGTTGTTTGAAATGAATGTCCCCATTGGTGAAAGCCTTGAAGGAAACACCCAAACCATGGCTTCTCCAACTTTTCAGCTAAGACTGCTCAGTGACAGAGGAGGATGAACGTGGGCATATAAAGGAATCAGCTGTCCTCAACAAGAGAGAGTGGGGTTTTTTTGTTCTGTTTTGGAAGCCTCCCATTTGGCTTTAAAGCTGATGTGAATTTTGCACTTCATACACCTGGGTTTGTGCTGCTATAACAATTATATAACATCATTTTTCTTTCTGAAAATATTCAAGCAAAATTGATATGCTGGAAAGATGGCTATAAAGTGGTATGGCCTCATGAACCCCAGGGACCAGCACTGGCCTAAGTTATTATATAGGAAACATTTCAGGCCTATGGTTTCCTCTTCCAGGCTCCTTTCCCCTCTCCCTTACGAAAGTGGTTCCTAACACTGTGGGGAACAGGGAGTTCTCTGAGAATGTGAGCTATGGCTTCTCTCCCCAGAAAACACAAAGAAGCATGGGAACTCCACATTTTGCACTTATCTACAAGGAATACATAACAAAACCTATCTAACATCCACTTTAAAAACCCTGCCTCAGTCTATCTCCCTTGGGTCCCATGCCCCCCAACACCACTGTGATACAGAGAAACTGTTACCCAAGAGGTTGGAATTGTTCCTCATGGAGAAGCAAAGGAGAGGGTTAGCGACACAGCCATCAGGAGGGGACAGGGTGAGGGCAGCTGACGCTCATCTACATCCGTGAAGATTCTGAGCCAGTGTGAAAGCCCACTAAATGGGTCAGGAGGTCTAGACCCAGATGCTCACAACCCTACCTCCCTGGGAGTCTTCAGATTAAGATCATTTGCCCAGAATGGCTAAACCAGAGGGCCCCCCCCAGCGGCCAGGGTCTACCCTGCTCTGCACCCTTCTCACCATGAACATCTCTCCCTTTCCTTCCTTCCCTTTGTTTGTCACCGCCTTCTTCCTCTCCTCTTTCCTGACAGTCCTCTCCACTTTCTCTTTTCTGCTCTCCTCTGGCTCTGCCTCGCTCTAGCAAATGGCATTACCAGATTCCACGTAGGGACACGGGGTGCTTCTCAACCCTTGAGTTAGGGGCTGGGAACCTGAAGGCAGCAAGATGGATGAGGTGACCTCAGAAGGCGCTCTCCAAGAATCTAGCTCGCAAACCCCAGAAACCCGAGAACTCGTGGGAAATCTATCACGTTTCGGAGGATGGTCTGAGGAGCCACTGAGACGTGGTGTTGCTCGATGTCGCTGATTCCGTGAAGTGTGGTGAGGTGCCCGGGCCCACCACCTCCTCCGACGGGACTTTCTCCTTACCTTGTAGGATGGGGTCTCTGTGCCCTCGTTCTCAGCCTGCACAACAATGTAGGCATGTAAGAAGTTGGAGGCAATCATATCCGGGACAAACGGTGTGTTTTCTTCTTGGAAGATGATGGCCACAATGTCATTCCCAATGTGTCTCTTTCTCTGGAGCTAATCAGAAAGTGTTCCATTGTTATAAGCCAGTTAGGAACATCCTGAAAACAGAATAGGTCTATATAGGAAATTCCTCATTATTCTATCGTTATACATAAACCCCGGAACGCTGAGACCTCTCCCTCCAAGGAGCTTTTTCTTTCAATCTCTAGAAGCCACTAAAAAGGAAAAAAAATGAGGAAAATGTCTACGTTGTCAGGAAGAGGCTGGCAAGCTTCTTACTGAGCTCTATAGCACGTAGAGGTAGCCCTGACTCAGGACTCGCGCAGACTAGTTAAAAAGTGAGGCCGGGGGCTTCCCTGGCGGCTCAGTGGTTGAGAGTCCGCCTGCCAATGCAGGGGACGCGGGTTCGTGCCCCGGTCCGGGAAGATCCCACATGCCGCGGAGCAGCTAGGCCCGTGAGCCATGGCCGCTGAGCCTGCGCGTCCGGAGCCTGTGCTCCGCAACGGGAGAGGCCACAAAAGCGAGAGGCTTGTGTACCGCAAAAAAAAAAAAAAAAAAGTGAGGCCGGGTTTTGCCCTGGGAGAGCTTGTAATTGATCTGGGAGAGACACAAACACAGGTGGAGCCACCTGAGAACACTAACAAAGCCACCAGCCAGCAAATGCTAAATCAGCCACTACCCACAAAGTGCCTGTGGGGGCGGAGAAGAGGGCAAGATCAGAGGCCTGGTAGCAATCTGAGAGGGCTTCCTGGAAGAGGAGATTGGGAGAGAAGGGAGCACTTGATGGAAATGTGGATGATCAGGAAGGAGGGGGCAGATCATCCTATACCAGAAAGGAGAAGAACCATGCTCAGGGAAATACGGGCAACCTGGCTTGGCGGAGGTCATGGGGGAGAGAGAAATACAACCCCGATTCAGCATCCCAAGCTCGGCCAGGTGCTGTCACAGGTGATCTCAATCCCCAAGCACCTACTGTGTGCCAGGAACCATGCTGGGCTGTTCCCATGCAAGATTTCAAACGTTAAGGCCCTCTTGTATACCAAACCCAGGCTAGGTGCTTACCTACACTTTGTTCCTTTATTAAACACCTACTGCACGTAAGCTCTGTTTCCCACTGAGTTTCTCACTTACTGAGCACCTGCTGTGTACTAAGCCCTGTGCTGGGCACTTTTACAAATTGTCTCACTTATGGCACACACATCATCCCATTTCTTAGGAAGAGAAATTAACATGTACTCGGTCCTTGCTGAGAGCCAAGCTCTGTGCACATCCCACTTAACAGGTGACACTGAGAACAAGCCAGGCAGAGAACGGTCCTCGGTCTCAGGCTGGGGCAGCGGGTGAGGGAGGCCGTGAGGGAAAAGAGCTGAAGGTAAAACACTGCGAGAAAACCTACTTTGGGCACAAAAGGAATCCTGCTCCTATCTGTTTCTGGAACATTCAGTAGTTATTTTAGAGCCAAACTGCAGTCTCCTTTGCCAATTTCCTTTTTTCCTAAGAAGGCAGGCACTATGTTTACAATATTACATCTGTGTTCCCTCCTGGGCTCCCTGCTCAGAAACAAATGGGTCCGAGTTTGGTGAAAGGCCTAGCTTCCTTCCTTATCTGCCTGGAGACTGAAATGGTACAAAGAGTGGGACGGGGCAAATGGGACCACAGCCAGGGACCAGCTGCTGGTTTCAGGGCTCGATGAGAAAAAGAAGCCAGGTCCTCCCCGGGGACGTGCAGCTGTCAGAAGCAGCAAATGAGAGGGAAAGGAGGAATACCCTGGAAGCAGAGGTCTCATTCAGGGTTCTCCAGTCAAGGAAAAGGCTGGATTCCTGCCCGCGGCAGGTGTCCTAAGAGGTAAGGCTGTGTGACTAGACAAGCTGGAGAGGGGTGTGGGAGTGTCACATGCAATAACCAGCTTGACGTCTCTGGGCCAGGAAGAGTGGCCTGGACAGTGAACAGACATGAGGTAGGAAGCCTGCCACAAGCCGGGCATCGTACTGAGCCCTACAAGCAGAACCTTATGTGATCCCCACCACAACCCTCTAATGTACGTGGTGTTATCCCCATTTTACAGATGAGGCAAATGAGGACACAAGATTACCAGCTTGCCCAGAGTCACATACCCCTCAGTGGCAGAGCTGGCTTCAAGCCACCACCTGCAGACCACGTCATGTACTCTTGATCACCAGCCTACACGATCAGGGCACCTGGGCTCTGCTCACAGCTCTGCCCCCGATCACCTGGGAAACAGTCTTTTAACCACTGTTTCTGCATCAGTCACAGTGGGATAACCAGGAGCTCTGTCCCGCCTCCCACACAGGCTGCTGACCTGCGGTCTTGGTGGAATAACACAGTAGTTCAGGTTTTGATAAAAGGAACAAAGTTGAACAGACGGGCTTCTTGATTATGAAAATGGGGAAGGCGGCCTCGGTTCTCCAGGGAGACCAGACGCAGGCTTTCACCTCACACGCCCCAGGCTCCTGAAGCCATCCTGAACCCGGTTACCTGCTGGGTGTCTCCCTCGGTAAACGGCAGCTTTGTGGAGACGTGAAACATGATCTCCCTGTCCCGGAATATCGTGTACACTGATTCCACCCCCGTCTGTCCATGGGTCACATCCAGGCCTCCTCGGAAACTGTCAGGGGAACGGGAGAGTGCCAGGGGAAGAGAGAGAAAGAGAGAGAAGGGAAGTGGGCAACTTGGTACAACCTTCCCTAAGGACGTGGGGGCAGGAGAATGAGAGAAGATGTGGAAGAGTCGAGGGCAGAGAGACTATGATTCTGGGAAAGCAGATAAGGCTCATCTTCTGAGCAGATGAGCCCTGGCTTCTAACCGTAAATTACTATTTCAAAGACAAAGGCAGGACCTCCATTCCAAGCCTTGGCTGTGTCCCCTCCGCTCCATGGGAAGAGAGGTCGTCCATCCATCCACAACCCCAGACAAATGCCGTCCCAGCTGCTAGTGGCCCCCAAGGCTGGGCCTAAGCCTTTGATCTCTGCAAGGCTGTGTCCAGGTCCTCAGCCCAGAGCCAGGGCAGCCATCCATCCTTTTGGATGGTGGTGAGCCCCACAGGAGTATCCGGAGTCAGCGAGAAGAGGGGACAGATGCTTGACTTCTACCCAGCCAGTCCCGGATACGGAGACCCCACCACAGCAGCTGGGAGGTATCCAAGGAGGTCCCTTCTCTGGCTACCTCCTTGCAGGCAGGAAAAAAAAAAATACTAAGGAACTGGGTGGGCTTCTCAGAGCTGCCCCTCCTTCCCTTATAGAAACATGGCTGCTAGCCATGGCTCATCTTCAGCAAGGAGAGTGGGATACATGTTCCTTTAAGAAAATGAAATAAAACAGATCCTGAACATCAGGTCCCCCCAACCCCAAGCACTATAATACAAGCCAGAAATGTGCTCAGCCCCACATGTGGCCAGGAGTTAGGTCCATTCAGGTTCTAGACCAGCTTCTGCCGCTAAGTCAGCACATGACCTTGGGCATATCACTTAATCTCTCCAGGCCTCAGTTTCCTTTCTCTTGAAAATAAAGGGATAGGATTACATGACCTCTGGGGTCCTTCCTGGTTTTAATATACTTTATTTCATCAGTTGCAAGATGGAACATTTTTTCCCATTTTAACCTCTCTGAAATCAGGATATATCTTATAAGGATGGCATCTCAGAGCCAATGGAAGGTGGTATAATAAGAACAATAACAATGACGACCAGTGCTTACTCTGCGTGGCACTGGCCTGAGTGCTTCACGTGCACTATCTATTTCAATTCTCCAGCAGGCTTGTGGGGTCAGTACTATCTTTATCTCCCTTTTTACAGACAAGGAAACTGAGGCTTGCAGAGGCTAAGTCACTTGTTCAAAGTCATAGAGCTAATTAGTGGCAGAGATGGGATTTTGACCCATGTGTGACTGGCTCCAGCCAGCAGTGATGACCTTGAAGGGGGAGGAAGAGGAGGAGAGAAGGGAGCAGAGGAAATAAGTGATTATCAAGCACCTGCTCCATGCCAGACACAGAGCTAGTGCGTTCGCACATGTTAGGACATCCTGGTAATGCGGCTGCTGAGGTGGGAAATTCTGAGGGCTCAGCCGTGTGCCAGGCACAAGGCAGAGAACAGGCTGCCCAGGTCCGAAGGCCCTCCCCAAGTGTTGCCTTTGTCAAGGAACGTCAAAGGCCAGAGCTTTCCAAGAAACGGCCCCAATATTCTTTCTGTCCGCTTAGAGAACCACACACTGTTGCATAGGTTCCTGCCAGAGGGATTACGGTATTTGCACCAGAACTCTTAATTAACCATTCTTTTTGTGTCTTATCTAAAATGGGTCATTTCCCCCAAAACTACATAGGGTCCTCTTTCCGGAATGCCTAGCAGGTGAGTGACCTGCTCACCTGGAAGGGAAGGTGGATTCATTTCACTCTCAGTCTGAGCCAACTGTAATTAGGAAGGCAAATCTCAGGTGGAACGATTTCATCATGCATCCTAAGGGCCAAAGTCAATGCCTTTCAGACCATCTGCCATTCAGGATTATCCCCTGTACCACCGAGTCCTTCGAGATGCAATCAATGAGTGTTGATCATTTGCTGAAAAATAATCCCATGTTCCTTGTGCGTGTTGTTAACTCTCACATGCCACCCCCTGAAACTCTGCAGTCAGTCCTCCCCCTTCCTCTAGGGCCTCATCAATAGGGGCAGAGCCATCACTTGGCTAAAACCCACCCTTTGAAGTCCTGCAGCGTGATGGTGTCTCCCAGCAGATCTAAGAACTCCTTGAAAGCTGGGCTCTCCTCACTGTTCCCAAACAGCTCCTCCTCCAGGGTCTGAAAGAGAAACAGAATAAGGGGCAGAAGTTCAGAAAAATAAGCCTTCTCGTTGCTGCCAAGAGAAGGAATGTGATTGTCCAGATACCTGGTCCCTTTCTTCCTTTCCCCATCGCCCTCATTTGCCATCCAGTGGCTCTGTCATCCACGGGAGGAAGGACTAATAGAGGCTCACTCAACAGAGCTGGATTTGGGGGGCTGGTTAATGAGGACTTTCTATTTGAACCAAAGCTGCTGCTCAGTTTTAAAAAAAAAAAAAGGCAAAACTGAAGCAAAGAATTCTTAGACTTGATACCAAAAACCAATCCAAAAATGAAAAATTAATAGTTGGACTTCTGACAAAGGACTAGTATCTAAAATACATAAAGAACTCTGAAAACGCAATAGTAATCAAAACCACAGTGAGGGACTTCCCTGGCGGTCCAGTGGTTAGGACTCCACGCTTCCAATGCAGGGGGCACGGGTTTGATCCCTGGTTGAGGAACTAAGATACCGTGTGCCACGAGGTGCAGCCAAAAACAAACAAACAGACAAAAAAAAAAAAACCACAATGAGATACCACTCACACCATAATCAAAAAGAATAAGACGTGTCAGTGAGGATGTGGAAAAATCAAAACCCGCTTACGTTGCTGGTGGGAATGTAAAATGGTGCCACCTCTTTGGAAAATAACCCGGCAGTTCCTCCAAAAACTAAGCATAGGGCTTCCCTGGGGGCGCAGTGGTTGGGAGTCCGCCTGCCGATGCAGGGGACACGGGTTCGTGCCCCGGTCCGGGAACATCCCACATGCCGCGGAGCGGCTGGGCCCGTGGGCCATGGCCGCTGAGCCCGCGCGTCCGGAGCCTGTGCTCCGCGACAGGAGAGGCCACAACAGTGAGAGGCCCGCGTACCGCAAAAAAAAAACAACTAAGCATAGAGTTACCATATGATCCAGCAATTCCACTCCAAAGAATATACTCAAGAGAAATGAAAACAAAAGTCCATACAAAAAAAACTTGTACACAAATATTAGTATCAGCATTTTTCATAATAGCCCCAAAGTAGAAACAATCAGAATGTCCATTAACGAACAAATGGATAAACAAAATGTGATATAGCCATACAATGGAATATAATTCATCCATAAAAAAGAATAAAGTTCTGATTCATTGCACAACATGAATGAACCTTGAAAACATTATGCTAAGTAAAGGAACTAGACATTGAAGGCCACATATTATGATTCCATTTATATGAAACGTCCAGAACAGGCAAATCCACAGAGACAGAAATAGATTTGTGGCTGACAGGAGTTATAGAGTATGAGGATGATGGGAGTGACTGCTAATGGGAATGGGGTTTCTTTTAAGGGTGGTGAAAATTTTCTGAAGTTAGCGGTGATAGTTGCACAATTCTGTGAACATACTACAAACCACTAAATTGTACACTTTATTGAGATATAAATCACATGCAATTGTGAATTGTATGGTATGTCAGTTACACCTCAATAAAGCTGTTATTTAAAAATTTTAAACTCAACAGTAAAAGAAATCCAATTAGAAAATGGTCAAAAGACATGAACAGTCATTTCACTCAAGAGGATATGCAAATGGCAAGTAGGATGTTCAATTAGAAAAGATGTTCAATGTCATTAGCTGTTAGAGAAATGCAAATTAAAACCATAATGAGATCTCACTACACATCTATCAGAATAGCTAAAATGAAAAATAGTAACCACACCAAACGGTGGCAAGGCTGTAGAGAAAATGGATCACTCACACATTGCTGGTAGGAATGTAAAACGGAGCAACCACGCCAGAAAACAGCGTGGCAGCTTCTTACAAAACTAAACATATAATCACCACACAACCAGGCAACGGCACTCCTAAGTATTTATCCCAGAGAAATGAAAACTTCTGCTCACATAAAAACCTGTATATAAATGTTCACAGTGGCTTTATCCATAATAGCCCCAAACTGGAGACAATCCAGATGTCTATCCCTCAATAGGTGAATGGTTACACAGACTGTGGTACATCTAGGTATACCATGGAACACTACTCAGCAATGAAAAGGAACAAAGCATTGATACACTCAGAAACTTGGATGAATCTCGCTGAGTGGAGAAAAGCCAATCCCCAAAGGTTATATATTGTATGATTCCTTTTACACAACATTTTTGAAATGACAAAGTTCTAGAAATTGGAGAACAGATCAGCGGTTGCCAGGGGTTAGGGACTGGAGCCGGGGAAGGGAGCGTGGAGGCAGGAGGGAGGTTAGCATGGTTATAAAAGCATGAGCCACACCAGGATCCTAGCGTTGGTGGAACTCTTCCGTATCTTGACTGTGGAACCTACATGTGTGATAAAATTATATACGATGACTAACAAATGGATAAACAACATGTGATATATCCATACAATGGAATATAATTCACAGACATGCCACAAATGAGTATGTGTAAAATTGGGGAAATCTGAATAAGATCTGTGGATTGTATCACCATCAGTATCCCAGCTGTGATACTGTACTATCATTTTATAAGACATTACCTTTGGGGGAAACTGCACGAAGGGTACACAAGATCTCTCTGTATTATTTCTTATTAATACAACAGCATGCAAATTTACAAATATCAAAAAATTAAAAGTTTAATCATATTTTTAAAAATAGAAAGCAAAGCTGAAAACAGTAGCAAGCTCTGCAATCGTGACAGGCTTAAAACACTGAGTGGCCCTGCCTGATCAAAAGGTTCTACCCACAGTGGCAGGCTCTGCAAACAGCTGAAGGCTCTGCAAACACCCATAGATGGCAATGAACAGCTGAAGATGACACAAAGACACTCCAGTCTGTGCAATCCCTTTAAGGAGGAGGTCTCCAATAGGTGATTCTTTAACATCTCCTTAATGCCTGCTTTATAAGAAGAAAGAACCGACCTCAGGTTCTAAGCCTTCAATAGGAAACAGAGTCTAGCTAGATTTCAATAACTTAATTTTGTTTTTTTACAGTATTTCTTTTTAGAATTACCTTCATTTCACCCAAGTGATACTAATTTCCCAGTAAGAGCAGTGACATAAAATATCCTTTAAAAATTGAATTTAAGGTGAAAGAAAACTTTAAAGAAAAGTAAGTAGTTAGTGGTATTGGTGCAATAAAAAAATGTAAGGGTAGAATGACATGATCTTGGATGGGGTTTGTGAACGTCTAAAATTTGGGAAACACTGCTTTCTAGCAGGGGTCAGCAAACTATGGCCTGGGGGCCAAATTGGGCCCGCTGCCTATTTTTATAAATAAAGTTTTATTGGAACATGGCCAGGCCAATTCACTTAGCATTGTCTACAGCTGCTTTTGAACTGCAAAGGCAGGGTTGAATAGTTGCAACACGAACTGTATGGCCCGTGAAGTCTAAAATATTTACTATCTGGCCCTTTACAGAAAAGGTTTCCCGATGCCTGATCTGTCACATGCCACGAAGGCATCCCAACTCTAGTCCAGCAAGCTGTATGCCCCAGGTCATGAAGCTAGGGTTCGGGAGAATAGCTGCTTCTAAGCAACATACATCTTCTCCTGAGAAAACAATCCAGCTTATGCTCTGGGGTGTGCACCTCTCTCTAGGAATTACACCCAGCCTGGTATTACCGTCTTTATTTTTATACTGGCCTTGAACGTGACCATGGACTCAGGGGAGATGTTCTTAGTCGTTACTGTATCCTCCACAGGCTTAGCAAAGTGCCTGACAAACAGAGAGTTAGATGGGGCTTATTTATATCCTAAAACCAGCATAGGGCTTTCACGCAACCAATGTTCATATATAATCCCCCCAATGTAGGTTTGCAAAACAACAATCCAAATACTTTAAGAAAAGACTCTTATCTGCCGGGGCAACCCCACCTCGCCTCAGCGGTGTCAGGTACATAAAGAACATACAGACTCCTTCAGACTCCTTCTCAGAGGTGGATGGTTAATGTTCAGTAATTATAACTCTGCTGGAATATTGGACTGTAATCACCTTATGAGATCTGCTTTGGTAAATTTCACAAGCAAAGAACTTTAATTAGTGGGACTGTATGATCAGAGCTGTACAAAGTAAAAATGCAGTATGTGAAAATAATTAGAGTGGCTACTTGAATAATTCCCTTAAATTATAAGATTTATCTGTGCTGGTCTTTCAGCTCCACAAGCCTTCATTAATTAGAGTGTTTTTAAGTGAACACATGCCTCTTGTGGTCTAATATCTTCAGACAAGGAAGTCCGCTATCATCCAGCTGAGAAACACACTGTCACGCAAAGAAGACGACACAGATAATATTGAAAGATATTATCGACCTACCACTCACAGGGTCAAAACTTTTATTCATTCATTCATTCACATAACAAAAAATTGAGTGTATTTATATAAACACCCCATGCTAGGTTCTTGGATGATACAAAGGTGACATAGGTGTGGAACCTTCTTCCATACAACCCAGATGAGGAAATACCGGTGTGTTCAGCAGACCACTTCTCAGGATGCTAATAAAAGTTCATAGTAGGAGGATAGGAAGTTTGTGGTCAAATATGTATGGGAAACACTGAGTTCAACAAAGTTATAAAGAGTTCTCTACTCTGGGGGTTCTTAGAACCTTTAAAATGTTCCCACACAACTGACCACACCCACCCCCGTGGAACTCATCTGTTCACAGAGTACCTCACTGGACTAGTGTCTCATGGAACGCACTTCGAGAAACACCATTCTGGTCGACTGACGCCAAAGCAGCACGTGAGTGCTACAAGAGATAGAGGAGTTCTATGTACTGGTAAAATTTTTAACAACCTCCTCTCCAAAGACAGAAAACAGAAGCCCTGGTGTTTGCCCATTTCCATGGTGTGAATACTTCCATCGTGGCTGATTTCAAGCTACCAGGGTGACATCAATGAACACAGAGCTGGGCAGAGAGCATACAGCTGATGCCAGGACACTACTCAAGTCTGGGGAGCAAAAGCTAATTCCCAGCCAGGAGAGTGGTGGGCAAGGAGAAAGCAGCCTGTGCTCACGCATTCCCTCCACCCAGTCCGACTTTTCTTGTGACGAACAGCTCATTGTTAAACATAAGCGGAGGGAGCCAGGAAGAATCAGGATTCACTGCATGAAAAGCTACATTACCATTGAAGGGATCTGCAGGCCTTTTTGAGAGCAGCAGCCCACCTTGAAGATTCTACCACCACCAGTCTAATTCATATATGAAATGTGGTCCCTGTGTTCAGAGTATTTAAGAACCTAACGCGGGGCTCCTGTGCTTGGGGGATGGGAAAACAGAAGTCCCCAGGGAGAAACCACAGGATCTAGTGACCAGTATGGATTCGTGATGCTTACCTGCCTGGCTTTTTGATAAATGACCCCAAATTTGAAGGTGTTGTTGACGTCATGCTCATCGTAGGACACGATCATTTGGGAGGCCTGGAAAATGTGGGAAGAAGAGATCAGATTATTAACTTGGAGGCAAAATGAGGAGGTAAGTGGAAGGGGAAGCACCCATTTTGGTGGAGAACATGCCCCCCTGATATGAAACATCCACACAGGGAGGAAGAGAAAGGGTGAAGTCCAAAGTACACGGTCGAGATGCAACTCCAAAGGTCTCAGCTGTTCCCAGCCCCTGGACTTCCACCAGTGGTGACCAAACCTCTGGATCACCCATTCCATTTCCCTCCAGATATGCCAGCCAAGGCCTGGACACACAGGCAGTCCAGCAGGACGCGGGGAACTGACTTTACCCCAGTGTTCTATCTGGGGAGTAAAAAGTGCAGCCGGGACCCCAAAACCACTCAGCGAGGATGATGCCGGCTACAATTCCACCTCTAAGCAGCAGTGTGATTTTGAGCAAGGCACTGCTCCTGCCCAGACGTCAATCCCCTTTATCCATAAAATAAGAGGTCTCTAAGGCAGAACATATGCTAGCTAATTCAATATGCAAAGAAAAAACAAACAAAAAAACCCTGACCACTGGTTCCATCGAATTTTCTATTGTGCTTCAAAGAGTTGGTCAGAAACACTAAGCTCTCATTTTGAATCCACTGCTTTCACCTGTGCAGCTTTGAGTGAGCCACTTAACTTCCCTGGGCCTCAGTCTCCTCATCTGTTTCTTTATTTTTATTATTATTATTACTTTATTTATTTATTTATTTTGCCATGCTGCGCAGCATGCGGGATCTTAGCTCCCTGACCAGGGATCGAACCTGTGCCCCCTGCATTGGAAGCACGGAGTCTTAACCACTGGACCACCAGGGAAGTCCCTCCTCACCTGTTCAATGGAGACGTGTGGCTGTGAAGATTCAGTGAGATCAAGCACATGAAGTGCTAAGCACACAGCAGCTATTACCATCATCATCTATGTAAACCCTCCAGAAATATCAGAGTTGGACCAGCTTGTTAGGAAACACAAGACTTGGGGACTATTGGGATGGTCTCTGCAATAAAAAGGAGGGATTCGACCACATGTTTTGCTACAGGAAGAACAAACCGGGACTTTTTGGCCAGAGTATGTGGCCCATGTCAGGTTGTCACCCCTGACATATCTCTGTGTGGCTCTCAGCTGCCTGAGGAAATGGACACTTCTCAGCTCCCCCTGGAAGAACAGCGCTGCCCGACCCCAAAGGGCGCCCCCCACTCCCGCCTGGGATGAGCCAAAGGCTTGGAGTAGTTGCCCTGCCTGGGAAGAGGCACCCGGTCATGGACGCCTTCCAAGGAACATTCTAAACTCTGTGAATTGTAAAAACACACACACATCTCCGCCAGATTAACATCCCAGCCGGACGAAGCAGTCCTTCCAATCTAGAAAACATGAAAATACAGCTGCTCTCCCATTATTACCAGAGCCGGAGGCTTTCCAAGCTATAGAGAAAACTGCAAAAATGAGAGTCATCGGGTTCTCTCAGTGGCTGTGATTTGACAACAAAAATTGCCAAACTTGTAGTTAAGTTAGGGCTTTATGATGGGGTTTTGATGTTTGGTTAAACCTCACAAATTCAGCTTTAATTATAAAGGGGAGGGCAGTCTGAATGATAGAAAATATTCCATGGAGCACAGCATCTTACTGGGAAGCGCCTACAGATGCTCGGGGCGGGGGGCGGGGGGGGTAAGAGGCGTCCGAGAGAAGGGCTCTAGCACATTCTCTGTGCAGGAGGGGCCCTGCCATTATCTCAGCCCCCGCATGGGGACAAATAGTGTGTCAAGCCCAATTGTGAAGATATGAGGCTTCATTCCAGGGGGTTCTGGGTATCCCAGCCAGGACAGGACCCCTCTCCCCTCATCAAATGTCTCACCTCCTGGCTCCTGGCTGTCAGAACCGGGGCTCGGAATGGACTGAATCAGCGCCAGCCAGCCTGCCCCAGCGAGCCCCAGCCGGCCCACCGCCTGCTTCCACGGCCTCTCCCCAGGCCCCGCGGGCTCTCGAAGCAGCAGCCAGTGCCCTGGGTCTCTTCCCATGGCCTATTTAAAGCGATTCGCTGTCCATGGGTGATTAAGTCCTCTCACGGCATAATTGCTCTTGAGCGGGCTTGGGAGTTTGTTTTGTTATTATCGCTCTTCTCCCCACCCACACCCCGACATCAGAACCGGGGTCAAGTTGAGGCCAAGCCTAAGGAAACTGTTAACAGAGAACCAGCCAAGTTTATTAACTAGGGGGCCGGCGGAGGCTTGTTAGGCCCCAGACCTGTAGTAATGTTGGCAACAGGGAGCCGAGGTCTGGCCTCTTATTTCTTAGTGGGGTTCTGCCTTCTGCCCGCCTCGCCCCCTTCCTGATGGCTGACCAGGTCTACAGCAGCCCCCCAGCTAGAGGCAGAATCACTCCCCAGCCCAGCACTGGCCTCAGGCAGGTACGGCCAGACTGAGAAGCTGCACCACGGCTACCCGTCTGCCACCTCCACACAGCTGGGGACCAATTCTAGCGGGCTGGGGACCCAGGCATGGCTGAGGACGGGTTCCCAGCAGATCAGTTTGTGAAGGGGCGGGCAGGGAGAGGGGGAGACGTGGAGGTGTATCACGGAGACCCCGCAAAACCCCCCAAGATGCAGAGAACTTCCCACAGAGCCCCAGGCGTGCAAATCCGTGCCAAATGGCAGAGCCCTGAGCAAGGGGAGAGGGGGGAAGGTCCTCACCTTGGGGTACAGGACAGGGTTGAATTTCAGCCCCACTGCGTCGTCACAGAACGCCTAAGCAGGGAGAGAGAAACACACAGCTCAGGGGCCACGTCCACGGAGGGCACCTGCGCTCCTCTGCCCACCAAGAAAAAGAGCGTGAGGCCAAGATCTGCGGGGTCAGATCCTGGTGCTACTACCGCTCACTCGCATGTGGTCGGGAAAGTCAAGGGACCTTCCTGGGGTTTCCTGCTGAAGTGAGGCCACCGAAGGTATCCGACACAGTTCTGCCTGGCATTCCCACTCCCGGAGTGTGGGTCCAACCCCACCCAGCTGACCATCCTTCCCACCCCACTTTGATCACTCAGTTTCCAAGTTCCCAGGACCCCAGAGAAGTGACATGGGCCCCTCCACCAGCTGATGGCTCCTTACCTGGGGGGGCCCTCCGTCTCAATCAACAGCCCGGTCATCCCTCAACCCAACCGTCCTCGGCTGTGAAGTCGCCCCAGTTCCCCCCTCTCCTCCCTCCTCCTCTATTCTCCAGCCCTGTCTCTCCATTTCTCTTGTCTCCTGAACTAGCTGTGAACTTGGGGGCTTATCCTGTTCCCTGATCAGCCTCAGCAGCGAGGATGAGATGGGCAAGGTGTAGAGGAAAGGGGGGCATCCGCCAACCG
The DNA here is from genome assembly GCF_949774975.1 of Lagenorhynchus albirostris. Taxonomy (NCBI): domain Eukaryota; kingdom Metazoa; phylum Chordata; class Mammalia; order Artiodactyla; family Delphinidae; genus Lagenorhynchus; species Lagenorhynchus albirostris. Next base: position 12,244,688 of record NC_083114.1, read on the forward strand.
CTCCCCCCAACCGCATCCATGCAGTCAAGGGCCCAAGAGGACAATGGCCTCCCCCTCCCCAAGGGCAGAGCCCACCCAGGACGAGCCTCCGCCCCCACCCCAGAGGCCAGACCTGGCCCAAAAGAGGAAGCCACCTCCCTCAGTGTCAGCTTTTACCTTCGCAATCTGAGGGACGCTGGGCAACTTGCTCAGTCCGGCCAAGGGGATCCGCTCATGTACTGTCTTCACTTTGGACCTGCACACATGGATGAGGATGAGAAAGGGGTGTCCACAGAAATGGAGTCAATGAGGAAGGTGGCTGAGGTCACGCCAGGCCACAAGGCAGGTACTTGCTTCACGTCACCCTGGGTCAGACCTGCCTCATTCCGCCCAACCCAGGCATTGGGCGCTGCACTCAAACTGGAAAATGGAATGCTGCTTAGGGACCCCATAGGAAATGGATACTCAAAGAACCTGCCTGGTGCAGCTGACTGCAACTGAAATACGGAAAATGCAAATAGCTACCTTCAAGTTTGACATTACTTTTTTGTTTCTTTGTGTGTTTTTTGTGTTCTCCAGAAGAACTGGGCAGAGCTTCTGGACATATTTGGGTCTGACATGCAATTAAACCTTTATGAAAAGAAAAACTAATATTTGAAAATCTGTATTTACGTAAAATATAGATGAGATGAAAGTTGCTTTATAAAGGGATTCACCATAAGGCTAAGTTTAGCCTGTTCCCCTGATTCATCCAGCACATTACGAAAGTGTTGAATTCTACCGAATGCTTTTCTGCATCTGCTGAGATAATCATATGGTTTTTAATCTGTTAACCTGGTGGATTACATTTCTGTTGAGCTATATTTTCAATCCACGGGTAAAACTCCTCTTGCTTATGATGTATTCTTTTTTTCATATCCTGCTGAATTTAATTTATTGATTTTTTTTTTTTTTTTTTTTTTGCGGTACGCGGGCCTCTCTCTATTGTGGCCTCTCCCGTTGCGGAGCACAGGCTCCGGACGCGCAGGCTCAGCAGCCATGGCTCACGGGCCCAGCCGCTCCGCGGCATGTGGGATCTTCCCGGACCGGGGCACGAACCCGTGTCCCCTGCACTGACAGGCGGACTCTCAACCACTGCGCCACCAGGGAAGCCCAATTTATTGATATTTTATTTAGAGTTTCATATCTATGTTCAATAGCAACACTGGCCTATTTTATTTTCTTGTACTTCCCTTGCCAGGTTTTGATATCCAGGTGTTACTCCAGCCTCGTAAAATGGTGAGCATCTCATCTTTTGAAATAGTTTGTATACCATAGGAATTTTCTGTCCCTTAAAGGTTTGCTAAAATTTGTCTGAGATTTCACAGACAAATCTCTGGGCCTGCTATTCTTCGTTGGAAGGATATCTGTGGCTATCAATTCGGTTCTCTCTTTTTTTTTTTTTTTTTTTTTTTTGGCTGCTTTCGATCTTCGTTGCTGCGCAGTCTTTCTTTAGCCGTGGCGAGCGGGGGGCGGGGAGGCACCCTTGTTGCAGTGCGCGGGCTTCTCACTGCGGTGGCTTCACTTGTTGCAGAGCACAGGCTCTAGGCACGTGGGCTCAGTAGTTGTGGTGCACAGGCTTAGTTGCTCCGCGGCATGTGGGATCTTCCTGGACCAGGGCTCGAACCCGTGTGCCCTGCATTGGCAGGTGGATTCTTAAGCATTGCACCACCAGGGAAGTCCCCCAATTCGGTTCTTTAATGGTGAACGTTGAGGGTTTCTACTCCTAATTGAGTCACTTTTCGGAATTTATGGGTTTTTTCTATAAAATTATCCATCAAATGCATTGATACAAAGTTGTTTTTGGTATTCTCTTAAGACTTCATTTCTATTTGCAGTCGTGTCCCTTCCTTCATTGTGGAAATAGTATCTGTTTGTATCTTTTCTCTGTTTTCCTTAGTCAGCCCTTGCTGGGGGTTTAGTTTATTAATCTTTTCAAAGAGATAGCTTTTGGTTTTGTCTATGACCTCTATTCTTTATTTATTTTTGCTTTCTACTTCACTAGCTTATTCTTGCCTTTTTTATATCTTTCCTTCTATTTTCTTTGGGTTTTTTTTTTTTTCTACTATTCTTTTCCTAACATCCTGACCTGCATGCTTACACACTGAATCTTTCTTCTTTTTTACAAATGCATATAAAACTATACATCTCTCCCTAAGTACTACTTTAATTGCATCCCACACATTGATAGGTAGTATTTTCATTGTCACTTAGTTCTAAATATTTTGTCAGTTTTCTGCGATTTCCCCTTCAGCACCTGAGTTATTTTAAAGGGTTTTCTTTATTTTTTTAACTTTCCAAATATATGAGTTTTACCTTTCAGTATTTTCATTGTTGATTTCTAGTTTAATTTTTGTATATTCAGGGAACATACCCTCTATATTAATTATTTGAAATTTGCTGACTTGATACGTGGACTTTTCATGTTCCATCTGAGCTTGAAAAAGAATGTATCTTTTTCTCTTTTGTTGAGTTCAAGAATGTATGTTACAAGATCAAATTTGTTAACTGTGCTGTTCAAATCTTCTATATCCTCACAATTTTTTGTCTGCTTGGTCCATTGGCATCTGAGAGATGTTACTGAAATCTCCCACTATGAGAATTTGTCTGCTTCTTATATTCCTGTCAGTTTTTGCCTTTTTAAATTCAAGACTATGTTACTAAATACACGTTCATGACTGTGAGATCTTCCAGGTGGACTGTTCTTTTGATCATCATGTAGGCTGAGGCCTCTGAGGGGTCCAGTAAAGGGCATCCTTCTCTGCCCAAGTTATGAACAAATACAGAAAAGAGAAATTAAAAGTAATCTGGGAATTAAAATAACTCCTTTGGCTGATAAAGGTGAAAAGGAAGCACATGAGCTTACTGTGAAGGTGCAGTGGGCCTTCTGACTACACCCCAGAGTTAGCCACACCCACAGGCAGTGCTGGGCAGGGGCAAGCCTCCTCTCGTGGGGTCTGCTCAGGTGGGACTTACAGTACAGGGAGCAGGGGGAATGCCCTGAGGGCAGCTAGCTCCAAGAGGGAAAGGGAAAAGAACACAGCTATACACATCAAGTTCTTACTCCCAAATTTAGCCTTGTATCAAGGGGGTGAAGAGAGCCAGGGGTGCCACACAGAAGTGTTCCCTTCACAGAGCAAGAAAATCAAGGAGTAGGGAAGGATTCCAAAGTTACAAAGGAGTGTTCCTTTTATCCCTACTAACACTTTTTCCCTAAAACTCTATTTTGTCTATTGCTCACCAGCTTTCTTGGTTAGTATTTCTCCAGCATATCTCTTCTTATTTCTTTATTTTAAATCTTTCCATGTCGTTTTTCTTTAGACATGTCTCTTATTAAGCAGAGTATAGCTGCATTTTTAGTTCAATCTGATAGCCTGATATTTTCATAGGCTAATTTATACTTGTGATTACTAATGTACTTAGAATTACTTTTTCTCATTTTGTGTTTTTAATAACCCTGTGTTTTCTTTTTATAGAAGTTTCTGTAACTTCTAATACACATATTTATATTTTTCCAACAAACTCTAAACTAACTTGCTATCTCTCTCCTGAGGAAGGAGGGGACACAATAGCTACTGAACTCTTCCCTCCCACTGTCCTTCCTACATTTGTTTATAAATTTAATTCAAGAATCCTTTTTTTTAAAAAAAAAAACTTCCTTTCTCCAGTCAGTAATTAAACTCATCAACATAGTTTACCTATTTCTTCTCACTTTTTAGTTGCATCTTTCCTTTTGGTTTCTCTTTTCTTCTAGCTGAAGTACATCCTTTAGTAATTCTTTCAGGGAGAGTCTGTAACTGATATATTCCCTTCATTTTTTTAAATATCTGAAACAGCTGTCTACCACCACTTTAAAGATACTGTCCCATTGTCCCATGGCTGATAAGAAGTCTGCTCTCAGCCTAGCTGTCATTCACAAATACTCTGTCTTTATCCTTAAGTATCTTTAAAATTTCCTATTTATCTTTGAAGTTCTAAGGAAATCTGTTCCTTACAAGTTTCAAATAACTACCTACAAACCATCTAGATCTAGAAACTTTTTTTTTTTTTTTTTAGATCTAGAAACTTTTGGAGAGATCATTCTTTGAGAACTTTTTCAATTTATTCCATTATTATTATTGAGCCGGTCAGGTTTATTCACCTGGTGTTAAATTTAGTAATGCATACTTTCCCAGAAAGGCATCTGCTTCAAATAAAATTTTCAATTTAATAGCATTGGTTGAACATAATATCTATTTTTTTAACATAATATCTATTAATGTCTATTGTTAAATTGTTTGATCTTCTTTACATCTGTGGTTATATGCCTTCTTAATGCCTAATTTCGTGTATTTTTATTTTCTCTTTTTATCTGTATTTGACTAACTGAATAGTTACCTATTTTGTTGTTATTTTGTTCCCTCAACAGAAGTTTATCTTTTTCTAGGCTATAAATAAATCTGTAGTTTAGATTTACTTATCAAATCTCATGAGGTTTTTTATTTCTAATTTATTTCTTTCAACTTTAATCTTTGTTAATTCCTTCCTCTTACTTTAGGTAATAATATTGATAATAATAGCAGCTACCATTCTTGAGTAGCTACAATGTATCAGGTTCTGACACAAAATATGCATTCAATAATTTTAAGGTGGATACTACCATCACCGTTTCACAGATAAACTGAGGCACAGACAGGTTACTAACAACTTACAAATATGATTCTTTCTTTTTGAATAAGGAACTTTTTAAGGCAATTAATTTTCTTCTAAGTATAGCTTTTGACACAACCCATAAGCTTTTAGATGTAATATTTTAAATGTCATTATTTTATAAATATTCTATAACTTCAGCTTTGATTTCCTCTTTGGCCCAACAGTTATTTAGGAAAGTGTTGAGATAACCTACTTCTAAGTGGTTAAGTGAGTTTTTTAAACATTACTGTTATTAATTTGTAGTTTTACTGTCAAATTGTAAGCAAATATATCCAGCAAAGTGTCTGATTTTTAAAATTTATTTAGATTTACTCTGTGGCTCAAAACTCTGGTTCCTAAATCTACTGCTATCAAGAATGATCTGTAAGATTTTTAAAAATAGAAATTTGGGCTAACAATCCTTTTTTTATAAAAAAAGGAGCAAAGCTTATGAACAGACAGTTCACAGAAAATAAATACATGTGATCCTTAAATATATGAAGAGATGCCCAACATAATTCAATTAAATTATTATGAATTTAAACCATACTAAAATACCATTTTCAACTATCAGATTGGCAAAAATCCAAGTTCAAATTTATACAGCTCCTACCGAAGGCAATCTGGCAAATCTATTAAAATACACGTGCATTTATGTTTTGACCCAGCTATTTTACTTCTAAGAAATTATTTTAGTCCATACAAATTAACATTTGTACAAGGTTATTCATTGCAGCATTATTTGTGATACTGAAAGACTGACAATGGCCATTAATAGGGGATCTATTAAATAAATTATTTCACGTTCAGGTGATAGAATACTATGCAGCAGTAAAAGGAATTAAGAAACTCTTTATGTACTAATATGGAAAGAACTCTAGATATACTGTTAACAGATGCAAGTTACAGAACACTAGGTTCTACAGAATGCTAGGGAAATGAGGAAATGGGAAGATATAGTTATTCATGTCTTTACCTTACATATTTATATTCAAATATATATATGTATGTATGTTATATATGTATATATAACACATATATATGTGTATATTATACATATGTTATATATAATTGTTATATATATGTATATATGTTATACATATATAACAATTATATATATAATTGTTATATATGTATAACAATTTGTTATTTTTTTAAATGGTTGGAGCCTAGAAGTCTAGGTTTTGTTTTAAAGCCCTATCTACCTTATGATCAATTTGTGTAAATATTCCATAGACACTTGAAAAGAAGCAGAGATCTCCATGAGAGGATCAAAGTTTGATAGCCAAGTATAGGTACAGATACATATAAAGATACATATATACAATTGACATAAATAATATTAATGAGATTATCCATACCCTCTCATTCCCTACCCTAGTTGATGTCAAGTGGTAAGAAGTATGTTAAAATCTACCACTACAATTGTATTCTGCCAATTTCTCCATATTTTAATCACTATATATATGTGTGTGTGTGTATATATATATATATATATATATACACACACATATATTGTTAAAATATATACTATTAACAACAAAAATGTTCATAAGATATCTTTGCTGTGGATTTTATCTTTCACAAATAGACAATGGCCCTCTTTGTCACACTGATTGCTTTGCCTTAAATTCTGTTTTTCCATATTAATATTGCCCACTCTGCTTTCTTTTCGGATTGGATTGTTATTACTTTTTCTCAACACTTTTCTTTTTAAATATAGTTACTTTCTTTAATAAAATTAATTGATTGATTTTTTTTTCCCTTTGGAGAGATGACCCAAACTGAGAATCTTTTCTGTGTAATAGTGGAATTTAACTAATTTATATTTATTATACATCATCTATGTACTCAGACTTATTTCCGTTACCATATTTATTTATTTATGATTCCTCTATTTTCTCTCTTTTTCTATAATGGGTACGTTTTCTTTGTCATTGATTTTGCCTGATATTTGGTGAGTCTTTTTTTTTTTTTTTTTTTTTTTTTTGCGGTACGTGGGCCTCTCACTGCTGTGTCTCTCCCGTTGCAGAGCACAGGCTCCAGACGCGCAGGCTCAGTGGCCATGACTCACGGGCCCAGCCGCTCCGCGGCATGTGGGATCTTCCCGGACCGGGGCACGAACCCGTGTCTCCTGCCTCAGCAGGCGGACTCTCAACCACTTCGCCATCAGGGAAGCCCTGGTGAGTCATTTTGATCTTCAGATTTAAGTCTTCAATCAGCTTAAGAACATCCATTATCCACATGTTAATTCCTGTTCACTATCCTCCACATTCATTATAATTTTGCTTATCATTTTATAGTTGTTGTGTTTACCTTTGAATTATGTGAGAGCTTCTTAAGCTTATTCTCAATATTACTAACTGGGTTTTCCACAAAGTAGATTCTGCTCTTTACTGTTTGTAATATCATTTAGAATTCTTCTTGGCCATTTTTAGTTTTTTTATATTATTTCCTTAATTTAACCAGCACGTTCTTCATATCATTCTATTGCCTTATTTAATCTTTTGTCTTTAAAACAGTTTATTTTTTTCTAGAAGTCTGCCGAAAACACAAAGTTAATAGATATCTAAATTTTACTTGGCTTTCTATAACAAATCCTTTACAAAGCTTGGTTATTTCCCTACCTTCTAAATGCTAGGTTATACTTTTTTAGATGCAGAATCTTTTCTTTCACCAAACTATGAGGGGTTTTTTTTTCCCCTCTCCTTCTTCTTTTTATATCCAAACTTGAAAATGGAGACATCTACTCAGGCTTGTTATTTATCTCCAACCTGTTAGTAGATTCTCCTTGGCAACTCTCATGGCACACACAGACGCTGTTAGAATACTCTCCTCAGATTTTAGGCTAGAGAGCTGGTTGTTATAAGACATCAATTAAATAATCCAGAAGCCTACAGGGAATGAGGAAGAAGCTGGGACAGGAGTCACTGCCAGCAGAGGAATTTCATCTCTGCATAATTTCTTCTTTGTGCCTGGTAAAGTTACTAGGCTGTGGGACCAATTTTTTTATGTCTGGTTTTCAATTTGGCCATTACTCTGGGTACACGATGTGATTATCCAACTTCCTAGCTGGTGAATGGCTTCTCTCTGCCACCCCGCTCACTGGATTTCTGTTTGGGAGAGCCACATTTGAGCTTGGGCTCCCCAGGGCACCGATTTCAAATGCTATTGACCCCAAACAACAAAAGTGTTTCCACGTAGAAAGACCCCTGACTGTTCCAGGGCTCACCCTTACTTCTAAACAGCACAGAATTGTCCCCAAATCTCCAATTTCATATATTCCCACACTGCATTGCTTTCTAAGGAAGAAGCAATGGGGTGCAACTCTCAATATCACCTACATTACAGTCCTAACTACCCCACAGATGACAAAAAAAAAATCATCAAAGTACGTTGCGTGCTGGGCATCTTTCTCTTATTTTTAGTTCAGGTGCAGCATTTCAGATAGGCTATATACTAGAAAAAGAGGGTTAGATCCTTGTGCTCAGTTATCTTCTTACTCAGAAATTCTATCCAACCTGGGTCTGATTTTTATTAAGAAAGGAAGTAATTTTCTTTACAGAGGTTCACCTAGATCGAAATCCTATTAGGAGATGGGGATCCAGGTATTACTCCCTCAGAAAACTGGCTCTAGCGATTTAATGGACTCTTCCTTGCCTTGCAAACATCATTTCTAGCCAGGTGAACCTCAGCAAAGAAAATTGCTTCCTTTCTTAATAAAGAGCAAACCAAAATTGGATGAGTGCTGACAACTTCCTTGTACCAGCCCCCCCCCCATCTCACCTCTCCTATAGCAAGGCTATGTGTCCCTGTCCATCCCAGATTTATCTCAAAATCTGGGCAGAAAAAAAAAATGTTATTGCTCTTTTCCAAATACCTTCAAGGACTTCCAATTCGATTCACAAATATGGACTGGGAGCGTGACAGGCTCATGGCTAAACACCAGCACTGGTCTTCCTGGCTTCTCCACCAGCCCACCAGGGACAGAGATAAATAAGACAGACTCTGTGCTCCCACAGCGCCCTGTGTAAATCACTAAAATAATACCTGCGCCACATATCCTCTGTGTTCCTCTCCACTAGACCATAAGCCTACAGAGAACACAGACCATCCCTCTGTCATTATTGCAAAGGAGGTTCTACAAAACACGTTAGTCACACCAAACAGAAACCAGTTCCAGTTCCTGCCCTTGAGGAGGTCATATTCCAGAGAGAGGTCCCCAGCTTAGCTGTGAATCGGTTGTGACCGATTGTCCTCCCGTTGTGACCACGACTCCGTCTCGGGCGCACACAGATGTTTTGGGATCTATTTTCCCTGGCTGCACACCGTAGGTAGTATTCTGGCAAACCCTCTCCCGGGACAGGTTGGAGTTGCATCTCAGCAGGATAAGCCATCTTCCTCAGAGTCCCAGTCCCCACTAGAGAGGCAGGTTGGGGTGACCTTGAACCAGACACCACTCTGACTCCCCCGATCAGCCCCAGGCATAAACACCTGGTCTCCCTGCCTGGCAACTCGGACATAGCCCCAAGGTTCCAGCCAGGTCCGTTTCCCCAGCACACCCAGAGCAGACTGGTCAGACTGGTATTTCTGGGTCCTGGCCACTAGAGGCGTGGCCTCTAACAGTGCAGAAGCCCCACCTGAGAATGATCCGAAGGTACTCAATACCATCCGTCTCCTCACACTTGATGGACAAGAGCAAGTTCCCCAGACTGCTGCCGGTACAGTAGAAGTTTAGATGATCCTAGAGACAGAAATCAGGTGTTAGCGGGGAGGAGGGGACCTTCCGGACATGTTCCCCCAAATCACCTCCTTCACCAGGAGTCAGAAGCCCCATAGCAATGAGGAAGAGAACGATGCTACTGCTGTGGCTGCTACTGGTGATGATGGGGGGAGGGGGGAGGAGGGGAAGAAGGAGAAGGGTCACAGTGAGAGGCCCAACTGAGCCCCAGGATGTGCCAGGCACTGGGCTGAGGGCCTAAGAGCCCTTATCTCCTTTAACTGACTACAACTTTATGCAGGAGGAAACATCATCATCCCCATTTCACAGATGGGTAAACCAAGTTCAGAGTTGTTAACTGTCCAGGGTCACACAACTAATAGTGAAAGATCCAGGGTTCAAACCCACACCTGTCTTGACCAAAGCCCAAGTTCTTCACCACAAGATATCGAGTCCACTTCCTGGCTTCCAGGGGCAACGCTTGCCAATTCAGACTATTTGTGGGAATAAAGCCAGGAGGTTCCCTGGCACCGCCACCCAAGGGGAGCCAGGAGGTCCTCTGGACAGTGGGTCTCCTCCTGGCCCAGGGAGCCCATACCAGACAGGCCATATCAGGATGCGGGCCCTCAAATCTGCACTTTAACACGTTCCCCAGGGGGTTCTGACGCAGCTCCTAAGACTGCAAAGCTGCCTTAGGCCGGAGATTTCCGGAATCTACCTTCGGGACTTCCAGAACCTGCCAAGTCTAATGGGCAGAATATATTTAAAGAAATGTAACTTTGTCACTTTTAAGCCATCAGAGGCTCACAGCACGTCATCCAGTACAAGTACTCAGGGGGACCTGCTTGAATGAGGACACGAGAGACTTGTACCATTTTGACAGAAACAGACTTCCAAGGTGTGAGAATGTCTTTGTCCCTTCCACCCTCCTCCACCCCCAAACACTACCCGTTCCATCACCTCCTAAGATATTTGTTGGGGGTGATTCCCCACCCAGACTCATCACAGCAAGAGCCTTCCTAACTTCTGCACACCCTCTGTCCGCCCCATCCCTGCCCAGGAGCACAGCCAGTCAGACCTCTCCAATGAGGACACGGACAGGCAGCAAGGACAGGGAGGGCGACTTCGAAGAGGAGAGACAGAGATAAAGGGGCAACTGGAGAGGAATGCTGGGTTCCTGGGGCCCTCCCCCTCCAGCAGCTATTTTTGCCCCCGGGCCCCCTGGGCCTCACCTTCCCCAGGAAGTGCCTGCGGTAGGCCCTGGCTTCACCCTTGCACTCGAGCTTGTAGCCAAATGTGCTGGGGCTGAGGTTGTCCTCTTCCTCCTCCTCACAGATGCTGCTGCCCAGGGAGGTCGGCGTGCTCACGTTCTCAGGGTCCTCAATCCAATAGCCCCCAAACTGGGGCAGGACGATCATGGGGTATGGGCCTCCCTTCTCCACCACCTAGAGGCAGAGGGAGGGTCTTGCACTGCAGCCTGCCCTGGGTCTGCAGGAGGTGGGGAGGGGTGCCGGTAGGGGTGCCCTCCAACTTCTGAGCGGCTCCAAGGAGGGCATCCCGTCTTTGAGGCCAAACGCAGCAACATGAACCCCTCCCCTAAGCCCTACAACGTCTCCAGCTTCACCAACCCTGTAGTTTCAGAGGTGCAAAGCTCGATGGGTACCCCCAATTTAAACATGGAAAAGCTGAGGTCACAAAGGGAAAGGTGGCAAAAGGCCTCAAGCCCTCAAGTACCAGGGCCAGGGTTCTCTCCCACGTGGGGTGGGGCAGGGACCATCAACAACATCACCGTCAGCTCCCCCGGCCCCCCGCCCCCCGCCGGCAAAGACAGGACCCAGAGCTGCCGTGCGGCCAGGGGGGTTCCTACCTCGTCGATGCTGGGGTACGGAATGTAGTCGTCCTGCAAGACAAACCAGACAATGTCACCAGTAGTCCCGGCAATGCCCAAAAAGTTTGATCACTGTTTCCATTCCCCTCTCCACTCCTTACTCCAGAGGGGGTGAGGAATAGGCTGGGGAGCATCAGTGGGAAGAACACCGGACAGAACAGCCTAGAGGCAGCTCTGGGATGTGGCTTGAGTTCTTCCCCAAACTGACAGAACCTGAGTGCAAACCCTGCCAGCTGAAGATGCAGTATGCAGAGCGCGGAGTCCCACACTCCTGTGACCCAGCTTCTCACCCTAGGATGCTGTAACAGGAAGATGACCTCTGGTCCCACCTAGCGCCCTCCAGGAAAGGGGGTTAACCTCTAAGTGATGAGCTGCTTGCCTGGGCCTTGGCAATGGAAGCTGAAGCTGAGAGCTGACGCCTCCGGAGTCTGGAGCATAGAGCCTGACACCCCTACGTGCTGCATGCGGTCCGTTTGCAGGAGCAGGTGCAGAGAAGCCAAGCTGAGCCACAAGCCTTGTCTCACCAAGGCCTCCACCCCAGCACACCCTGAAGCTGCCCCAAAGGCGTCACGCCAGGGCCCCCCTTGCTGCCCACTGTGTACCGGTCAACACTGTGTGGCCACTTAAGTGGCTCTTGGTGAAAATAAGAGTTAGACAGCGTAAGATAGCAGACCCCAGCATGCCAGCTCTGTCCCCTGCCTGTCACCCGCCCAGCCCACCTTGTTCTTCTGGGGTCCCGGCTTCTGCTCTTCAAGCTTGATCCCCTGCAGAAACAAGGAGAAGAGGATCCATGGAAAAGCAAAGGTCACAGAAGACAGGCCAAACAGAGGAGTCTATCAGGAGCAGCTGCCTTAGCTGGGGGTTAGTAACAACAGCAGCAGCAGCTGGCATGGGCTGGCCCCGTACACACTCAGGCCTCACAGCAGCCTCCGGCAAGGCAGCAGCATAGGGGGTTAAGAGCGTGGACTCGAGCCAGATCACCAGGATTCAAATCCCAACACTGCCGCTTACGACCTGATGACCGTGGGCAAGTCACAAAACCTCTCTGTAGCTCGGTGTTCCCATCTGTAAAATGGGAATGAAAACGTCGCCTACGCTTGTGGTGAAGATTAAATGTTGAGAGTGTGTTAAGCCCTTGGAAGACTGATCACTATATAGTAAAACTACGGGTAGGAAGCGTTTTCATCTTGGTGCTTAAATATCTCCACCAGGCTCTCTCAAAGCCAGTAGGTGAGGGGTGAGGATGGGAACCTGCATCTTCGGGTGTCATCGATGCCCACATGTTGGACCTCATGCCACACCAGCTCCACCCCTCCCTGGTGGGAAGGTCCAAGGGTGACAGGCAGGCCACCTGGTCCTCGTTCTGCCGCCGTCGTACTATCCATGACCCTTGACAAAGTTGAGCCTCTTGCAGCCTCCGTGGCTTCATCTGCAAAATGAGGATTCTAACACCCACCCTCCCGCCTCATAGATGTGTCACTGCAAGGGACAGGCACCATGACTGGGCCTGGATTAAAGGGGATCATCTGCAGTTATCTGGAAAATGCTCTTCCGGGGAGCAGGGCCTGGTCCTATAGGCACGTTCTGAATTAACTAGGTTTTGAGGGAGGGGGGCACATGGTGTGCCCAAGATTGTTTGAATAAATCCAATGAGGGTGTGAGACGCTGGGACACACGGGGACACACTAGGAGAAACAGGTCCCCTCTAGAGAGAAGAGTGTCCAGAAGCGGCCGCTGCCTGATCATCATAATACACATCAGGACCTTGGCCTTCCACGGCGCTCCCTATGTTGTCTCCTTTGAAGCCCGCAGCACCTATTTACCAACGAGGAAACTGAGGCCCACGAGTAGGTTGCTGGCCTAACGTCACACAGCTTGCGCGTGACGGCACCTGGGTTTGAAGCTGGACTGTGTGTCTACAACTGTGTCTACAAGTGCACGGTCCTATCCCACAGCTCTCAGAGCCCAAGACTCCTGCTAACTGGGTGGGTTTAGACTTGGGCTTCTCCAGACTCGGCTGGGCTGTCACCTGCGGCATTGTTCAAGAGGGCTTGGGGGGCCCCCTCCCGCTGGACAGGTGCTCCTTTCCACACACAGGGACAAAAAACACCTGAGTGGCCAGCAGACCCTGTCCAGGGAGGCAAACTGGGCGGATGGGGATGGGGGTGATGTCAGGAGTCTGTTTTGTTTGTCCTGCACTAGTCATCCCCGCCTGGGAACAGCCCCTGGGCAGGACAGCAAACCTCCTCCTGTGCCTTCCCCCACGACAGAGCCACCACGCAGCACTGGGCCGTCTCTGGGTGTCATCCTTTGCAACAGGTATTATGATTATGCCCCCCTCCCCCATCCCCAGCCATGAAGACACTGAGGCTCAGAGAGGTACAGTGACTTGACCAAGGATACTCAGCTAGAACGTGAACCTAGGACCAAAGGGATCCAAAGCTTGTGCACTCGGCCCCTGTTGCTTCACAGGGATTGTGCCCTTCTTCAAATCCCTAGACCCTCGGGCCGGGAGGTCAGGAGTCCTGGATCTTAGTTTCAGCTCTTCACAACTCTCAAGAGTGCCCTGCATGCTTCGCTGCTCTGAGGCTCAGTCTTCACGCCCGCAGCATGAGAGAGCGCGCCCACACTCAAGGACAGACTCCAGCCACACTTCATAGAAGCCGCTTCCCTGTAACTTCATACAGGCAGAGGAGTTGGAAACTGTGGCCCCTAGGAGGCTGGGACCCAGTGGGCACGTGGTAGAGGCCCAAGCACTGGGAAGTCCGGTTTCAGCCACCAGTAATCTCAACTGAGATGAAATTGACCCACCGCCCAAGGGTGTCAGCCGCCTGCCGTGGAGAAACACAGGAAGCAACCAGACCCCTGGCACTTCCCTGGCGGTCCAGTGGTTAAGACTCCACGCTTTCACTGCAGAGGGCGCGGGTTCAATCCCTGGTCGGGGAACTGAGATCCCACAAGCTGCATAGCGCGGCTAAAAAAAAAAAAAGACCCCTGTCCTTGCCAGGCTCCCAATCTAGTTGAGAGGACAACCCAGCAGCCTCGAAACACGAGGACAGTGAGGCCGGTTAAGTGGGGCTGGAGTCTGTGCTCAGAGAAGCCCTTTGTTGGGGAGGCCAGGGGCCCCGGCCAGCAGTGAGGGGTGAGTGGATCGTGGGAGCAACCAGAGAGAAGGCAGGGTGAGCCGCAAACTCCCCGCCAGCTTGCCAGAGTGCGGGGATTCCGTGGCTCGAGGTGAAGATCCCAGCTTTACTGAGCACCTATTACACACTGCCTCCCATCACTCACTGTCTAGGCCGGTGCCCTCCCTGTTTCCGCAACTTGACTGTACGTTCCCTAAACGCACATAAATCAGTTTGTAGTCCACACACTGCTGGGCACAGAGCAGGATTTTAATAACTTGCTCGTGATAATGACACAACCACTAATAATAGTTTTCCCTCAAACAGTCCCTCCCCCTCCCCCCTTAGGGAGACCTGGCTTTCCCAGGAGGACCACGCTTGCTGGTAGCAGCTGCCTTCTCAGCATCTCCACCTGCATCTCAGGCCTGTTGTGGGCACGCTCTCTGCCTCTCCTCCTAGAGCTTCCATCACTACCGGATCCTCCTTCCTGGAGCCTGCAGCAGCTACTTAGGGTAAAGAGCACCAGAATATAGTGGCTAAGCCTTGAAGCTCTGTACTAGCCCCGAGCCCTTAAATGTTTTATTTAATATCTCTGTGCCTCAGTTTTCTCACCTGTGAAATGGGGATAATAATAATATGCCTACTTCCTGTGGGCCTTGTCAGGAAGGCACGAGATAACGCCTGTCAATCTCTGAGCCCGAGAAGTGCTTGAAATACGTGGGCTATTACCAGCATCTTCTTCCCATCTACATTTATGAAGCCTTCTGGACCTCCCCCCATATTCCCTAGGGCGGTGGTTCTCATTTGTGAGCTCTGACCCCTTGGTGAGGGGTGATTATAAAGGACCCCCAACACTGAACACTGATTTTTGTGCAATGCCTACAAAGTATTTACATATTTCTCATTTCATCCCAACAACCACGTTAAGTGGGTATTTTGCATGTAAGCGGGCGTTCTTATTTATAGAAGCTGTGATATTGTGATTTATAATAAGAAATATATATTTGGTCTTCATGCAATTTGAGGCACAGAGCTCCTAAAACGCTTGGAATTTCCTAGGTGATAAGAGCAATGGGGGCATCTTTTGTTATAGCATTTGGACTTTTGTCCTTGGTTCCTAAAACAGCTCCAGAGCCATAAAGGTGAAAGGAGTGTCTTGTTATAAGTTTATGTTAATGAGGTAACTTTTGGGAAGCCCCTAAGGATGGAGGCTTGTTGCCAGGGGAACCAACCCCAATTAGAGGGTTGGAACTTTCAGCCCCACCCCCAACCTCCAGAGAGGAGAGAGGGGCTGGAGATTCAATCAATCACCAATAGCCAATGATTTAATCAATCATGCCCATGTAAAGAAGCCTCCACAAAACCCCAAAAGGACAGGGTTTTGGGAACTTCCTGGTTGGTGAACACATGCTGTGCCCAAAGAAGGCAGAGAAGCTTGCACCCCTTCCCACATACCTTGCCCTAGGCCGTTCTTCCATCTGGCTGTTCCTGAGTTACAGCTTTTTATAATAAACTGATAATCTAGTAGTAACCCCTTTTCCTGAGTTCTGTGAGCCACTCTAGCAAATTAATCGAACCCGAGGAGGGGGTCGTGGGAACCTCCGATTTGTAGCCAGTGAGTCAGAAGCACAGGTGTCAACCTGGACTTGGGATTGGTGTTGAAGTCAGGGGAGGAGGGTGGTCTTGTGAGACTGAGCCCTTCACCTGTGGGATCTGACCCTATCTCCAGGTAGACAGTCTCAGAACTGAGTGAAACTGTAGGGCACCCAGCTGGTTTCGCAGAACTGTTTAGTGTGAGAAAACTGCCACACGTCTGGTGTCAGAGTGAGGTGAGAACAGTGCTGTGAGTAGACAGAAAACAGGAGCGAGAAGCTTAGAAAAGGGAAGGAATTAGTGCTAGCGAGTGTTAGATGCAGGATTTGAACTCAGGTCTGTCTCCCACTCCACTGCTCTGCCTCGCAGACGTGAGATGAGTCCCCTAAGAAGGGGCTTTCTTTCCAACCCATTGCCGGAACAACGGACCCCCTCAAACTCTCCCCACATCCGTCTGCCCTGCTGGCAGGTTCTGTTTGTCTTCTCTCCATCCTTCAGGCGGGAGCCGTCCCAGGATCCTCTGTGCCGTTCGACCTGGAAATGGCCTCAGGCGGTCCAGGCCATCAGGACTGTGAGTTCTCTCTTCTCTGCCCTCCCTCCGAGCACCCGAGTTTTGCCTGTGGGTTCTGCTGTTGTCGTGTCCGCTGAGGTCACTGCAGCATCCCCACCCGGTGCCTGGCTCCCCGACAATGAAGATGCTCACCTGCATTTTCTCCAGCATCTCAAAGAACTCCGCTGACTGAAAGACACAAAGAGGGCGGGGAGAGAAAGATGGGGCATCAGCCAGGAGGTCTGCTGAGAAAGCCTCTGCGCTGACCGTCTGGAAGCTCAACCCAGGACTTCCCCAGGGACAAAATTCATTCGGATCAAGAGAGATCATTTGATCTTGCCTTTGCAGGGCTGGAGGGCCAGAATACCCCATACAACAAGAGCGGGAGAAAAGCATGCCCGGCCTGGCAAATGGCCCTGGGGAGAACAGTTACGCAGTCTCTGTCAAGAGGGAGGGGTCCCTGGGAAAAGCTAAGGTCTCCAAAAGCCCTGGGATTCAGCCTCCAGCAGGATTCGTGTTTGGGACGTTTTCAGCCCAACAGTGAGGCCAAGATGTCCCACACAAGTCGTTTTCCAACTTTTGTGGCAACACACAGCTCTTCTGTCTTCTCACAGAAGTCTCACTTAGAACTCCAACCTCTGGCCAAGGCAGAGCCCCTGATGTGCCACCTCTGCCTGCCCCTGTCCCCTGTCCCCAAGGCACCTTTTGGGACCCAAGAACTGGTGAGCAAAACCTAAACACCATTGAACTGCAGCCTCCAGTGGCCTGGATGGGTTATTTTTAAAATCGTAAACTACGTAAGTCCAAACTTTCAACCTACTTTGGTGCCACCCTTGTAAACTCCAGGTAAGACCAAAAGGAGAAAAAGTGGAATGAAAGGGTGAGGGACTGAAAGCTCTACCCTAATAAACACACGCAGAGGTTGCCCCAGAAGTGTCCCCACTTCCCGTTCTGGAAAAACAGCTACACTTTTTTGTCATAAGATCACTGCCCACATCAGGGCACTGGCAAGCCACGAGTTAATGAGCGCCCAGAAGAGACAGTCCCCGGATGAATAGGAAACAAAAGAAAGCAGTGAAAAGGAAACATGTCCTTGTCACTTCTTCATGCAGAGGCAGGGCATCCACCCTGCTTTCCTCTGCAGGCACCAATGGGCCAGAACTGCCTGCAGCCCCGTCACCCTCAGCATTCTCAGAAGAGAACCACCATGGAAAGGACCCTTGTGGAGTCACCTGCAGAGACCTGGCCCTGCTGCAGACTCCAAGTGACCTCTCCCAGGCTAAAGGTGGCCCATCAGAGGCGAAGAGTCTCTGACCCCCCAGCAGTTCAGGTTCCAGGGTCTGGAAACCCCGCTTGTGAATGTACAGGGTTGAGGACAAGCTTGGGTCACCCACACCAAGCACCCTTGACCAGAAGCGGCCATCAAACACCCAGCTCTCAAACCTATCCTTCCCACTCGTTCTGTGTATTCTTACCGACTCCAATCTCCAGGATACCGAGACTAATAGACATAAAGAACTTATTCAGATCAGTAAGGCTAGAAAGATGAGCAAAAAGAGGACAAGGAGGTAGAAACAATCAACATTTTAAATACACAGACCTCTGACCCAACAATTCCTCTTCGAAGAATGTGTACTATAAACACACTTACACGTGAACACAAAGACAGATACAATATAATGGCCATTGCAGCATTTTTTGTAACAGCAAAAAATGGAAACAACTTAAATGTAGGAAATTGGCTAGAATAAGCTACATAGAATAAAATACAAATACTACGAAAGACTGTGTGCCCATAACTGAGATGAAATGAACAATTCCTAGCAATCCACAAACTACCAAAACTGACCTGGGAAGAAACAGAAAATCTAAAAAGACCTATATTAAATAAAGAGATTGAATTAGTAATCAAAAAAACTACCCACAAAGAGAAGCCCAGGTCCAAATGGCTTCAGTTGTGAATTCTACCCCTTAAAGAAGAAGTAATACTAATTCCTCACAAACTCTTCCAAAGATAGAAGAGGGAACGCTTCTCAACTTACCCCACAAGGTTAGTACTACACTGACACCAAAATTAACATCACAAGAAAAGAAAACTACAGACCAATATAGCTTATGAAAATCGATGCAAAAATTCTCAACAAAATTCTAGCAAACTGAATCCAACAACATAAAAAGAACTACTATTTGACCCAGCAATTCCACCCCTAGGTATATACCCCCAAGAGAAATGAAAACATATATTTAAAACATATGTCTCAAAAACTTGTACACTCATGTTCACAACAGCAATATTCATAATACCCCCAAAGCGGAAACAACCCAAAAAGTCCATCAACTTTTGAATAAACAAAGTATAGCATATCCATTCAATGGAATAGTATTCAGCCATTAACAACAAAAAAAGAATGAAGTACTGGCTCATGCTACAACATGTATAAACGTTGAAAACATTATGCTAAGTAAAAGAAGCCAGACACAAGAAGCCACGTGATTCCATTAATATAAGATATCCAAAACAGGCAAATCAAAAAGACAAAAAGTAGATTTGTGGTTGCTTAGGGCTGAGGGAAATGGGGGATTTGGAAGGTGATAACTAAAGGATATATGGTTTCTTTCTGAGCTGATGAAAATGTTCTAAAATTGACTGTGGGTAACGGTTACAGAATTCTGTAAATATACTAAAAACCATTAAGCTGTGAACTTTAAATGGGTGCCTTTATGGTACTGAATTCTATCTCAATAAAGCTGTTCAAAAAGAAAAACTACTCGGTTATTCAAAAAGAAAGCAGTAGATCTATATTACTTATATAAGGTGCTCTCCAAGATATATTAAGGGGGGGGGTGCAAATCAGAACATCACATAGAATACGATCCCCTTTTAATAAAAACAAAACCTAAAAAGACCTATATGTATGTATATAAATGCATAGAAAATAATACAGAAGATACCTCACACTATCAAAAAGTGATTATATCGAGAAGGCAGAGAGAATAGTGAAGGGGGGTTTGCTTTATACATGGCCTGCTTCACAAGCAGGTAGACCTACATTACTGGCATAATTCAATTTCAAAGAAATAAGTTTTGGAAAGGAAAACAGAAAAATGTGCAAAGGACAGGAACAAACAACTTGCTAAAGGAGAAATATAAAATGACCAATAAACAATTGGAACATGCCCAACCTCCCAAGTTATGAAAGAAATTAAGATAATAGTAAGATAACATCTTTCACCTATCAGATTGGCCACAATTAAAAAGAAAATCCAGTGTTGGCAAGGACTGTAGGTAAGTGTGCACCTGGTACTTTCTGAAGGGCAATTTGGTACTATGTGTCCAAAGCCTGAAAAATGTTCATGTATTTTGGCCCATAAACCCACTTAAAGGAATTTACCCGAAAGCAATATTTGGGCAACTACACAAAGATATGTATACAAGGATATCTGTCGAAACACTGTTTATGGGTAAAAAAAGTGGAAAGAGCCGAAGTACCCATCAATGAGGGAAAGAATAAATCATACAAGGAAGTATGCCCATACAATAAAATAAGAGGAGATCTGTGTTGATTATGCTACTAGGAAGATTCACATTGTACTGTTAAGTGAGAAAAGTAGGGTTTAGAACAATGTGACCCCTTTTTTCTCAACATATATGTCTTCATCTTGAATACACACATCACCCCTCGAGAGAAAAATATGTTGAAGCATATATGTCAAAATGAGTTATAAGTTAAGGATAATTTTTTTGCTTTTCAGTATTTTTTAAATTTTCTATAACAATTATAAATTATTTTTGCAATTAATCAACTGCAAAGACTTCAACACATAAGCAGAGGCTCTGGCATGCCTTTCTTTGCTTCTCCCAACTCCTGCTACATGCCTTTCCTGTACCCTCCTAAGACGCTGTGCCCAAGGACCCAAGTTATACAGCCTTTTGTGCCCACAGAAAGCCCCTGAATTCAGGCCATTTCCAGGTCTAACCATGGCCCTGGGTGTTATAGACTAAGAGTCACCCCCATATCCAGCTTACCCCCTGGGATCCATGTAAACTGGCAACCAAAATACCTTAGGTGTGTTCCTACACAATGTTCCTTGTGTTGGTTAATCTATTAACCCCAAATGATTAAGTGCTGGCAAGGCATGGACTGGTCACTGGAAGTACTAGGCAAGGGCTCCATTTCTAGGGTACTTGACCTTAATTATGAGACAAAGTTACACAGGGTTATGTTACAGATGACCAGGGGTTCAGAGGAGGCATGAACACTTCTTGCTGGGAGGTAAGGATATTAGTTCTGTACTGCTGTAGAACAAATTACCCCAAAACTTGGTGACTCGCAACAATGTCCATGGGTCAGGAATTCAAAAGTGGCTTCGTTGGTCAGTTCTGGCTCAGGCGGTTGCATTCAGAATGTCAGCACAGGCTGCATCACCTGAAGGCTAGATTGGGATTGGAGGATCTGCTTCCAAGATGGCGCACTCACAGAGCTGTCAGCAGGAGGGCCCAGTTCCCCATCACACAGACCTCTCCATCGGCTGCTTGAGTATCCTCAAAACGTGGCGGCTGACTCCCCCGGAGCAAGTGATCCAAGAGAGAAAGCATGAAGGAAGCTATACTACCTTTATGCCATCCCTTCCCTTTTATCCTGTTCTTTAGAAGCTAGTGTCCACGACCAGCCCTCACTCAAGGGGAGGGGAATTAGGTTCTGAAGGAGAAAAGTATCAAAGAGCTTGTGGACATATTTTAAAACTACCACATCAAGGAAGTCTTCTTGTAAGAGGCTGGATTCCAACCAGACCTTAAAAGATAAACAGAAATCACTTGATAGAGAGGGTGGAGAGGGCATTACAGGCGGTGGTAACTGTGAGGGCAAAGGTGGAGAAGCACAGTGTGTACTCAGTGAATGGCGAGTGGATGAACCTGGCTGCCTGAGGCCTCTGGGTCAACATCCTTAAGTTCATACTGGAAAGGAGGGCTGGGGTCTAGGCCTGAGAGATTCCGAACGCCAAGAATTCAGGCTTAACCTGGAAGGCGCTGGAGAGCTACTGAGGTTTGGGTACAGTAGAAAGATAAAGTCGTCCACAGTATCTGTAGGGGATTGGTTCCAGGACCCCCGTAAACACCAAAATCCGAGGATACTCAAGTCCCTTATTTCAAATGGCATAGCACCGTTGCCCCCTTTATCCGCAGGTTCCACCAACTGGGGATCAAAATCGAAATCTTTAGTTGAATCTGTGGATGCAGAACCCGTGGATACAGAGGCCAACTCAACGGGAGGGGGTAGAATCCAGTGGTCACAGCCAGGTACGGGAAGTGACCGACCTGCTACTGGCCGGCTGCGTGGTACAAGGCACGTGATTCAATCTCTCTTACTTCCCTCACCTGAAGGCGGGATCAGCCCCTGCCTTTCAGGGCTCATGTGAGGCTGAGATAAGAACGTGGACAGGAAGTGCCAGGGCCTGGTCCACAGCCAGCGCTCAGTAAACAGCAACTGCTATAAGGAACTATTAGAAAGTTCGCTCTGGAAACAAGCTTTGTCCTGTTGGGAGATGGTCTAGTACCTTCAGGACAGTTAGCTTTTCCTGATGTAGCTTTTCTTGACCTCATTGGTCTTCCGAGAGGCAGCGTGTTTCGATTACTGTTAAAAAAGGGTCTATTTCCCGAATGAAGATGCTCCGTGGCCTCAGGGCTGGCACAGGTGGTGACATGAAAGGGCTGTGATTCAGCCTCAGCCCTGAGTCACACACTGGGTGGACAGTTGCTGCGTGGACAGTGTCCAGGAGCAGAAATCAGCCAGTGGCAACTCGGCCCCAGCTGGCCTAGCCCCACTTCATGGTGACTTGTTGAACTTTCCAATGGGACAGTTCCAACCTTGGCAAAGAGCAAGTCTCCTTTTCCACCCAGAAGCAGGGTGACTCAGGCCAGCCTGGAACAGCAGCTCCGGCCACTGAGTCCCACCCTTGTCCACACCCCGTGAGGTTGCTTCACGCGGCCAAGGGCGCACAGCAGGCCCTCAGTAAATGCTCACTGACTCACTGGCATCGTCCCACAGGCCCTTTAGGACAGAAAGCCTAAAGCATTCTTCGGAAGGGGATCCCCCTCCATTGGGAAGCCAGGCGCTGGATTTTCACAGAGAAACGTAATTCGGCCTGCTCATCAATAGCGGCCCAGCTGTCTAATTTATTATTAGCAACAGCCGTCAACACCCAAATCAGAGCAGCGGCCAGCATTTCCCCTTGGGCTCTGCTTTAACAGTCAGTCAAGTAGGATGTGAAATCATCACCGAGAGCCAGCACCCAGCCGGGGAAACCACAGGCTGGGCCCCAAGGTTCGGTCCGGGTTCAAGCCGTGTCCTCCCACCTCTCAGTATAGAAACCGACCAGTCTCCCTTCAGAAGGACAAAATGCGTCCTTGCGGGGAGAAGGCCAGAGGAGGTCCCACATGGCAGGAACAGAAGTGAACAGGAACTGCAAGGCCAGTCTTGAGGAATCTTCCCGATGCCCCTACCTGTTCACTCTGGTGCCAGCCCCCTGCCCAGGTGGTGAAGAAGTAGCAGCAATGGAAGGGATAGAGCATGTGCGAGTATAGCAGGGCCACCACCCCATCTCAGCACCCTGTGCCCTTCCCGCGGGCAGGAGCGGCCTGGCCTGCCTCTCTCTGGTCCACAGCAGCTCTGCACGTGGACGTGACCTTTCCTGGCAGATGGGTGGCCACCTGTCCTCTCCTTCTTGCTGCATCGCAGGAAGGGCCCCCACCAGCACACCCCCCCTCTCTTTCTGACCCTAGTTGAAGTCGCGCCCACTGCCATCCATCTGCTGCCCACCAGATCCCTGCGGGGGGTCCTGCCCTAGCTCTGGCCTCCTCTGCTTCCCTCCTGCAGGCAGGCTGTATTTGTGTGTGAGCAGTCTGCCCAGAAGGTACCACACGCCCACTGCTCACACACAGGACGAGGCCATCTGAGCGCCTGCACCTTGGAACAAGGCTCAAAACGGCACCGACTCACAGGGCTGTGGTGGGATAACGTGAGCCAGTCTGCAGAGCCGGACACAGCACCCAACGCAGAACTCGCTCCGTGCACAGCAGCAAGTGTCTCCTTATCCCACCTCAAGCCAGGGCATGCATGAGGAGGCCAACAGCAACCAGAAACGGTAAAATAAGACAAGGATGGAGGACAAGGTGTCTTCCCCCCGACACAGTCCCAGGAGAATGGGATGGAGATGTGGGCTGGGTGGTGCTGAGGAGAGGAAGAAAACGGGTCTGAGCAGGTTTCCTCATTACACAGAGAAGGAAGACATCACAGAAGAAAAGGATTTCTGGAGAGTTTTGTAGAGATTTTTGGAAAGCTGGGAGAGCCGGGAACCCAGAGCACACACCCCATCAGGAGCCAGACCGATGTGTCCCAAGGCCACCCAAGCACAGTACATGCTGCGCTGCCCTGGCTCTGCTGCTGGCTCAGAGGCCCCCATCCAGAGGACATCAGGATGAGGGCCAGCTGGCCGCCACTCTGGTTGCTGGAACCTGCAGAAGAAGGCAAAGGGCGGTTCACTAGAATAGAAGGTCCTTGAGGGGAGGGCTCTGATTATTTTGTTCACTGCTATATCCCTGGATGTACAGCTGCCTGGCACAGAGGAGATGCTCCAGAAACATTTCCTGAATGAATGAGAATGAAGTGGGCAGGGGAGACTGACTCCTAGGCCTGTGGGTGGCCGAGGCTATCTCCTCAGGATGGCTACAGTCAGGGGCAGGACAGGCCAATGCATGTGCTAGTAAGGGCTGTCTCTTCTCTGGCCACAGACTGTACCCCTCACCCTGGACAGCCAACAGGTGTCCCCAGTAAGTTGCATCCAGGTCCTATTCCAACCAAGCCTCCTTCCCCGCTCTCCCCCGTGCAACCTTCATGCTTCTCTTTCCCTTCCTTGGTCTGCCTTTGTACCAACTCACACTGAACACAGCTCCTCAGCTGCTTGAGGCCTGCAGAGGCACAGCTTCGACTACGTCAGCTTGGGCCAGGCGCATACAAGGCTCTCTATTACCTATGGCAATGGTGATACAACGGAATTACCGGGAGAGCGTGTTAAAACACAGGTTCCTGGCCCCGGCCCTAGGGAATCTGCATTTCTAACACATTCCCAGGTGATACAGATACACCTGATCCAGGCACTACACTGTGAGAACCACTGACCTATGGAATTATAATGTTTAATGCAGGGGGTGTGTGAAAGGGACCAACCTGGCCAGAGCAGAGATTGGGCAGGGAGGAAGGGTGGGAGGATGGACATCTTAAAAATGACGCAGATTTATATTTAAATCTGTAAGAGAGGATTTGAAAATGCAAATGACTACAAGTACCAGGCAAGTAACATAAAAGGATGAAGAGATAATAAGAGATTGAATCGGTAATCCAAAACCTCCCAGCAAAGAAAAGTCCAGGATCAGATGGCTTCCATGGTAAATTTCACCAAACATTTAAAGAAGAATTAGCACTAATCCTACATAAACTCTTCCAAAACACTGAAGAGGAAGGAACACTCCTTAATTCATTCTGTGAGACCAGAAATACCAAAACCATACTAAGAAACTACAAGGAAACAAAACTACAGACCAATATCCTTGATGGATATAGATGTAAACGTTCTCAACAAAATACTAGCAAACTAAATCCAACAGCACATTATACATTGTGACCAGGTGGGATTTATCCCAGGAGTGCAAGTTTGATTCAACATAAGAAAAGCAATCAATGTAATATATCACATTCCTAGAATGAAGGGAGAAACCACATAATCATCTCGGTTGATGCAGAAAGAGCACTTGACACAATCTAACACCCTTTCTTGATAAAAACACCCGGAACACTAGGAATAGAAAGGAACTTCCTCAACATGATAAAGGGCTTTTTTTTTTAATCCCCAGCTAACATCATGCTCAATGATACTGAAAGCTTTTCCCCTAAGACCAGGAACAAAACAAGGATGCCCACTTTCACCACTACTATTCAGTGTACTGAAAGTTCTAGCCAGAGCGATTAGAGAAAGAAATGAAAGGCATTCATATTGAAAAGGAAAAATAAAACTATCTCTATTTGCAGATGACATAATCCAATATAGAAACCTGAAGAATACACAAAACCACTACTAGAGCTAATAAAGGAAGTCAGCGAGATTGCAGAGTACAAGATCAACATACAAAAGTCATTTGTATTTCTATACACCAGCTATGAACAATCTGAAAATAAAATTAAGAAAACAATTCCATTTGCAAGAACATCAAAAAGAATAAAATACCTAGAACAATTTAAACACGGAGGTAAGAGATTCACACACTGAAAACTAAAAAACTTTGATGAAAGAAATTAAAGAAGACTTAAATAAATGGTATGACATTCCTTGTTCATGGGTTGGAAGACTCAATACTGCTAAGATGGCAGTAATCACCCAAAGTGATCTACAGATTCAATCCAATCCCTATCAAAATCCCAGCTGGATTTCTTTGCAGAAATTGAAAAGCTTATCCTAAAATTGATGTGGGAACTCAAGGAACTCAGAAAGCCAAAACATTCTTGAAAAAGAACTCACAATTCCCAATTCCAAAACTTACTACAAAGCTACAGTGATCAAAACAGTGTGGTACTAGCATAAGGATAGACATATAGACCAATGGAATAGAATTTAAAGTCCAGAGATAAATCCATGCATTTATGGTCAACTGACTTTTGACAAGGGGGTCAAGACTAATCGATGGGGAAAGAACAGTCTTTTCAACAAATGGTGCTAGAAAACTGGATACCCACATGCAAAAGAAATGAAGTTGGACACCTATACCTCAAACCATATACAAAAATACAAAAAGCAACAACCTAAACCTAAGAGCTAAAACTGTAAAACTCTTAGAAGAAAACATAAGTTAAATCTTCATGATCTTAGATTTGGTAATGGATTCTTAAATATGACACCAATAAAAAAGGAAATATAAATTACTGAACTTCATCAAAATTTAAAACTTTTGTGCCTTAATGGACACTATCAAGAAAGTAAAAAGACAACCAACATAATGGGAGAAAATATTTGTAAATCATATATCTGATAAGCACCTAGCATCCAGAATATATAAAGAACTCTTACAACTTAACAAAAAGACAAACAACCCAATTTAAAAATGGGCAAAGAACTTGAATAGACGTTTCTCCAAAGAAGATGCACAAATTGACAATAGGCACATAAAAAAAATGCTCCACGTCATTGGTCATGGGGAAATGCAAATCAAAACCACAATGAGATACCACTTTCATACCCACTAGGATGGCTATAATCAAAAAATAGAAAATAACAGGTGTTGGCAAGCATGTGGAAAAACTGGAACCCTCATACATTGCTGGTGGGAATGTAAAATGGTACAGCTGCTGTGGAAAACAATTTGGCGGTTCCTCAATAAGTTAAACATAGAGCTGCCATATGACCCAGCAATTCCATTCCTAGGTAGATACCCAAAGAACTGAAAACAGGTACCCAAACAAATACTTGCACAAGAATGTTCTTCCCTTGTACACTAAAGAGCCGCGCTATTCACACTTGCCAAAAGGTGGAAACGACCCAAATGTCCATCAATTGTTGGTTGGATAAACAAACTGTGGACACACAACGGAATATCATTCAGGCATAAAGAGGAGTGAAGTGCTAATAAATGTTTCAATGGGAATGAACCTCAAAAACATCCCATGTGAAAGATGCCAGAAACAAAAGGTCGCATACTGTATGATTCCATTTCTGTAAAATATCTGGAATAGGTAAATCAATCCATAGAGACAGAAAGCAGATGGGTGGTTGCCAGGGGCTGGAGTTGAGGGAGAATGGAGAGCAACAGCTTAATGGGATTTTATTTGGAGGTGATGGAAATAGTTTAAAACTAGGTAGAGGCGATGGTTGCAAAATATTGTGACTATACTAAATGCCACTGAATTATTCACTTTATTTATTTTTTTTGATGTGGATCATTTTTAAAGTCTTTATTGAATTTGTTACACTATTGCTTCTGTTTTATGTTTTGTGTTTTTTGGCCCCGAAGCACGTGGGAACTTTGCTCCCCGACCAGGGATCGAACCCGAACCCCCTGCAGTGGAAGGTGAAGTCTCAACCACTGGACCTCCAGCGAAGTCCCGAATTATTCACTTTAAATGATTAATTTTACATTGTGAAAATTTCCCCTCAACAACAACAACAAGAGTTGGGGGACTGAAACAAGGGTAAACTGAAGAGGACATGCTCCTTCCAAAAGAGGCAACTGCTGCTCATCTCTGCCAGGCTGCAAGAGGAAATGCAAGCTCGATGTTACCAGAGTTTTCAACTTTTCAGGATAAGCCAGAAATCCAAATTTGTAGGTAAACTCTCCCAACTTCTATGCATTGATAACCAATTAAAAGTTTTTAGGGCTTCCCTGGTGGCGCAGTGGTTGAGAGTCCGCCTGCCGATGCAGGGGACACGGGTTTGTGCCCCGGTCCGGGAAGATCCCACATGCCGCGGAGCGGCTGGGCCCGTGAGCCATGGCCGCTGAGCCTGCGCGTTGGGAGCCTGTGCTCCGCAGCGGGAGAGGCCACAACAGTGAGAGGCCCGCGTACCGCAAAAAAAAAAAAAAAAAAAAAGTTTTTAAAATCTCTACGTAGACCAAACAAAATTCATCTATGAGCCAAGTCGGTCCACAAGACACAATTTCCAAGCTCTGCTCTGTACAATAGGGAGCCATTGAATGTTCCTGAGCTGGAAAATGAGAAGATGTAAGGAAAGTGTAGGGAGCCACAGGGAATCCTCTTTTGGGCACACGTGACATGCCAGGCACTGGGGCACTGAATCAGTGCCACCCCATTACTACAAATGCCACCCCATTAGTCCCAGGGAGGGAGGGTTAGTCCCAGGGTGGAAAGGGTTGAGTGATTAAGCAACTTGCCCAGAGTGAACACACTTAGTAAAAGGCAGAAGCCAGATTCAGGTCCAGATCTATCTGAGTTTGCCAACTCCACATCTCAACATGCGTGTCTGACAGACATCTCAGACTTAACTAGGCCCAATACAACACTCCTTAACTCTTTTTTTTTTATCATTAACTCTTTCCCTCAAAAACTTTCCTCCACCTTAGCCAGTCTCCCCATCGTCCACCCATCCTGACGCTCAGGAGAAAACCCCCCAGGATTATCACTGATTTCTTCCTCATTCCCCACACGCAACAGACCTGCAAGTCCACTGTCAAAACATATCCCAAGTCTGAGCACGTCTCAGCAGCTCCCCCACCTCCATCAGCTCTCACTGTCCCTCATCAGGACCATGTAGCAGCCTCCCAGCCTCCACACCAATGCCTTCCTAATCAGCCCCCCGGACAACAGCCACATGGTCTTTCTGAAAGATAAATCAGATGACATCCGTATCCACCTTAAAACCCTCCAATGCACCACTCCATATCCTGCCAAGGTCCAGGGGCGTCAGGCCATTTCGGTTTGTAACAGTGTCACCAGGCTCACACTCTGCCCCCCATTCCGGAGCCAGTGGTAGCACAGCCTGAGATTGGGGGACTCCTTGGTCCAACCCGCTAACAAGTGTCCTATCACTCCCCACACTCATCCCTAAACTGTCACAGCCCGCGAAGGGAAAGAAAGGGAAGAACACAGCCCACTCCCGCCTGCAGCAGGTAGGTCGTGAATGAGAAGAGGCCAGCAGTTCCAAACTGGCCGAGTCAGCCTGGGTCTCCATGCGCACAGGGGCCTGGCACAGATGAAACGGGGGGCCCACAGAGCCTCCAGGGACTGTCTGACTTGGCAGGAAAGGACCTTAACTCCCAGGCCAGCAGGAATGTCACACACAGCACTCCCAAGTGTCACACTAACAGCACAGCTTGGAGGCTCTGTGACAGGACAGAGTCCCCTGCCAGGGCCATCCCAGGCACACAGCACAAAGGAGAGAGGGCTGGACCCACAGGGCTGGTCCGCCAGCTCCAAGTGCCTGGAGCCAGGCGGAAGCCCAGCTACAGAGTCCCTCCCTCTCTCACCCTGGCCCCCCACCTGGCACAGCCTGCAGTTGGCTGAGGGTCCCCTCAGGCCCTCACCCAGCATCAGGAAGCCTTGACAGAGGAGCACAGGGGTGAGCTCTGCCCAGCCTCATGCCAGGACCGCCACACCAGGGAGGAAAGGCTCTGGTCCCCGATTCTGTCCCACGCCCTCCCATGTCCCCTCCACACACACAATCCCCTCTGTCCCTAATCTCTGTTCCTCCTTCCCCTGAGTGACAGGTGGCTTCCATACCCCACGATAGGCCAGCAGGCACCAGGGGCTCCCTTCCAGGTCACAGCAGGAGGGGTCCTGGCTCCTCCCTGACCCAGCCACTCCAGGCCACCTGTGTGGACAGGCACTGCCCCATAGCACGGATGCACTCACCAAAACGTTCTTTAAGAAATCCATCATCTTCCACTAGTGCCTTCCCTGGCGAGTCAGGGGGCCCTGACTGTCTGTCTGAGCAACACTGTAGCTGTGGCTGCTACCACCCCAGCTGCTGCTGCTGCTTCTGCTGCTGCTGACGTTGAACAACTTCCTTAAGATTAAACAAGGAACTGCAGGATTTGGGTGTCCGCCCGGAGCTATTATTCCACACTGACTAGACCTGACCTTTGACCCCTCCTTTGCCAGTGCTGTTTTTCTAGGGAGCCCAGGGCTGGTGGAGCCACTACACATCATATGTAGTAAGGGCAAGGGGTCCATCCCAGGGGAGAGGCACCATGCCAGCAGGTTGTAAGGGGAGACCCATTTAGGGGTGTGGGAAAGTCAGGGTGCGGGAAGCATTCCTGTCTTTCCATCCCTAACTTTTTTTTTTTTTTTTTTTTTGGTCCCACCATGCGGCATGTGGGATCTTAGTTCCCTGATCAGGGATCAAACCCATGCCCCTTGCAGTGGAAGCACAGAGTCTTAACCACTGGACCACCAGGGAAGTCCCTCCATTCTTATCTCGAGTGAGTTCTCAATGCTGCTGGCCTGTGATGCGTGACGGGAGGAAAGGCTGGGGCACAGGATGCTGTGGGACTCAAGGCTGGGACCTCAATTTTCCATCTGCGAATTGAGATGCTCCATGTGTAAGGAGAATAAAAACGAAGTAGAAGAAAGAAGACAGGTGCCTGCACCTTTAAAGGCATGCACATGGCCCTCACAGAGCCCCAAACTTCCTACTCAAAGGTTTGAAGAAACAGCTAAAAGAGTAAGACATGGTTCCCTTGCAGGTGGGGCTTGTAGGAGGGGGCAGAGGCAAGGTGAACTGCTTTCTTTCACAAAACAGCCTGGGTTTTGTTTTTTAATCACTGCATGTATTACTTTGGTTTAAAAAAAATTTTTAATGTGCCTTAAAAAAGAGAGCGATCCTCACGTCCTGTGGCTCTCCCACAAGGAAAATTAAAAATAAATAAAGCAAATGGCTTGGGAAAACTCATACTCCATCTACGGCCCAGGGCCCAGAGCACCGAGTGATGTGCTATTAACAAGAGTGAGAAACCAGGCCCCAGAGCTCAGCCCAGGGCTCACCTGGGTCTTGGAGTCTCTTCCAACACTAATAAACACATCACATTTAATATCTATCCACTACCCTCGGTCCTGTTCCAGCTTTGGGAGAAAAGCAATGTCCCAGCTCAAAAGGAAAGGAATGAATTTTTAAATCCCTCAAAAAAAAGGCAGCATGGTGTGGAAGAAATAGCCCTGGACTTACCGTTCAGCAGACAAGGTTTTAACCCACGGCTCTGCACCTTACAAGCTGTGCAAGGCTGGTTACTCAGCCTCTGAGCCTTAGTTTCCACATCTGTAAAATGGAAAAATCTGACCCCCTCTGCACAGCGGTTGTAGGATAAGGTATGGTGTATATAATGCGTCCAGGGAGGGTGGGGCACAAATACCCTCAGTAAATGGCAACTATTTTGATCTTCATTCCTTCATCCCAGTGCAGGCGCCGTACTCACTCTTCATGCCCCGGCCCCCAAGACAGTGTGAAAAGTACCCCACCACCTGCCCAGCCAAACCCAGGCAGCCGATCTTGTCTCTGCTTTCCCTCCTCCAGCCCAGCCTGCCGCCAGACACACAGCCCACCCCCTCTGTCCAACGCAGCCCCATCCTGCACTTGTTTGAGCCCCAGAAACCACAACAGCATCAGGGGGAGATCAGAGAGGCCAGGAAATGTCCCCAGGGACTGGAGGAGGGCACAGCTCAATCGAGGTCAAAGAAGGTCTTGGCATGAGTCCATCCCTGGGGGCTTCAAGTGACAGTGAAGGTCAGGGAAGGGGGGATGTGAACTGAGCCATCTCACACATTTGGAGAAGTCACGTGCTAGAGGAAACCCTGGCTACAGAGAAGGCTGGCAATGTCCATTCCAGCTCTTACAATTCTGATATAAAAGATCATGTTAGTAGAAGGGATGTGATCAAGCTCACCAGCCTCCCTGCCCCCAAAGGGGTCCCACTGGGCTGTCCCTAACGAGCCCTTCTCTCCTTCCCCGGGAGAAAGGAACCCTGGATAAGGCTCCTGCATCCTCAGTATCCTCCCTGCTCCCTCCCACACCTGCTTCTGGCTCATCTGCATTCCTGCTCTGGGCCAATGAGTCAATACCAGGGCCCCACCCCCCCACCCCACCTTTGCAGCCAAGCTCTCCAGGACATGCCACATCCAGAACACTTCTGCAAGGCCCTTGGCCACAGCACGCCAGGGTCCATGAAGCCTTGTGGTCCAAGCCCCTGCCTCTGCACAGGAACACATCCAGAGGCGGCGAGGAAGAAGAGAGAGAGAGGCAACTAACATACTGATTCCCTCTGGGCCAGGCACTGGCTTGGGGCTGGGGACCCTGGGAAGATCAGCCTCAGTCCCTCTCCTCCTACCTACTCCCCTTTACTTGGTTGACTCCTACTTGTCCTTTAGGCCTTAGCTTGAAGGTCACCTCCTCCAGGAAGCCTTCCTGGCATCCACCCCTCCCCCAGGTAGTACTCCCATAGTATCCTGCATATACCCTATCGAGTCTCTTACCTCCCTGCATTATAATTTCTCAATTAATTGTTTCCCCCACTTCATCTGTTAACCTCAGCACCTGGCACATAGGTGTTCAATAAATACTTGCTGAATGAAGGACTGAATAAAGGAACTGACTTCCATCTAAAGACTAAGACAATCACAGAAGTAAATAATTAGAACTCAATAAAATAGGAACAGTAATGGGAGTGCCAACGCCTGTATGGACCCAAAGAGGAGTGGACAATGGCTGTGCTGCAAGGGAGGGACCTTCCGAAAGGGGCTACTCTCCCTATTTTGCAGATAAGGCCGTGGAGGTACAAGAAAATCAAGTCCTGCATCTCAGGACACACAGTGGTAGAGCAGGAGTCAATATCCAGGCCCAGGATTCATTCCCACTACCTCCCACCTGACCCTTATGATAATCCAGGTGGGGAGGAGGTGAGAAATGAAGCTCAGAGATGGCAACGGACCTGCTTCAGGTCACACAGCCTGTGAGTAGCAGAGCCAAGTGTTCTAGGTGAAAGATGGGATGCGGGGGAGAAAAATGGAGAGGAAGAGGGGGGACAGGGAGGGAGAGAAGGTACGTGTGTTTGTGCTAAACTCAGGGGGCAGGAAGGAGACTCCAGGCGAGGAGGCCCACAGCCCTTGGCAGCATCATGAGCAGCGGTGGTAGCGTGACCCCACACTGGCGGCCTCTCCAGGGTGGGCGAGGGGTAGGGGAGTGCACATGCCAGGAAAGTGAGCCTGAGGACAGGCAAGCACAGAAGGAACGAGGGCCAGAGAGACCAACAGCTGTTCTGGTGGGGCAAAAGTGCCCACTGACCACTGGGAGACGGGAAGGAGAGATTATGGTCCGAACGCATTTCCCCTCTGTTAAATTAGCCTCCAAGCCTCTGAATGAGACCTCTCTTCCTTCAACACCAGGAAACCCACAGTTAAGAATGCCCAACAGTAATTTGATTATAAAAATCCCTGCCTGCAGCAAGGCCACTGGGATCAGCAGGGTTTCCTTCCCTGCCTGTAATTTTTCACCAGCAGCTGTGGTCCGGTAAAAAGAGCACCGGACTGGGAATCAGACAGACCAGCACCCACATCCCAGCTCAGCCTCTGGCCAGCTGTGACCTCGGGCCCCATTCTCGTCATTTGTAAAGTTGGAATAATGACCCCCACCTTCCTGTTGACAATGAAGTGAGATGACAAATGTGAATGCACCTAACACAGGGACAACAACTGATCAACAAATGTCAGCTGGCTCTAAATCTGTTGGATTTATGGGATTAATTTTGTGACGGGAGCAGCTGACGTTTACTGAACTCTCGCTACGGGTGCCAGGCCCTTGACAAAGTACTTTACGTGCATCCTCTTATCTAATCCCCATGAGCACCCACGAGGCGGTCACTATTACCATCCCCACTCTCAGGCGTGAAAACTGAGGCTGAGAGTTAAAAACCTAGTCAATAGGGGGCATCAGCGACGCAAACACAGCATCCAAGCGTCGAACCACCACACTCACAGGGCTTGGATATGTTGTTCAGAGCACCTGATTGGTCCACAGGAAGCAGGATGCTCAAATCCCACCCATCCTCCCTCAAGTCTTTCTGAAACCGCTCAGTCAGAATTCTCAGAGCACATGACTCGACTTGGGTATCATATTCTGTTAGGGGTTTTTTGTCTGTTTGGTTTTTCCAGCCATGCCACACGTTTTGCAGGATCTTAGTTCCCCGACCAGGGATTGAACCCGGGCCCACAGCAGTGGAAGCACCAAGTCCTAACCACTGGACTGCCAGGGAATTCTCCTTATATTCTGTTTTATCTGAATGGCTACTAGGACTGTCTGATCTTTCCCCTTAACTGAAAACTCCTGGCAGGCAGAAGCCATGTCTGCACACCCCAGAGTTGTACACATCCCCCATTTCGTCAAATTTTGAATGACACCCATCATAAGATACATATTATTTTATGTACCACTAACAAAGCAAAAACACCACCAAGTACAAACTATGGCACTATTGCTAGTGAAATGCAGCCTGATTTCAGAGATGTTAAATGAGACGGGGCAGGGGGGGCAGAAAGTATGTCTTCACAGCGATGAAATACAGTAGTAGATACTCAGTAATTATTTGTACTCAGTAATTATTTCTCAGGGTAGGAGAAAGAATGCTAACTTGAAATCACAAGCTTCAAGTTTGTGTCTTACCAGCTGGCTCAGGGGAGAGGGCTGCATTTCTCTAGTTCTCTTCCATTGTGGCTGTGAGAACCACAGTGAGTTCAAGAAAGTGCTTTATAAGCTGTAAAGCACTGTACCAACCTACAGTGTAAACAGCAGGAAGAGGAGACGATAGGCACCCTCCGCGGTTATGAGAGACACCAGCAGACCCTGTGTGTGTTTGCAGGAGGCTCTGTAAGCGTGTGGCTGCCCTGGCATTGCTGCTTCCAAGCTGTCCCTACCTTGGAACCACTAGACCCCAGCCCAGCACTGGTCAAGAAGTCACGGTGTGCACACCATGGAGGTTCTCCAAGCCAGGCTCTGGGGTGCCAGTTGGCAGAGTTTCTGCTTCTGATCCAGTCTGTGGCCTGAAATTTCCAGTCTTCCAACAAAGTTGGGCTCAGCTTCAGGCCTGAGCCTCACCGTGGGGGGACTGGAAAAAGAGCCTATGAACCTCATCAGGTTATTTGAAATAAACCTTGCTGGGTCTGCAACAGGGTGAACTGGAGGGTTAGGCACCCTGGGGGCAGCAACAGCCTCCACAAAGGCTTGGTGACAGAAAAGTGAGGAGGAGGTGAGTCTGGCTTTGGTCTCACCAGTGGCCATACCTGTGGCCCAGGCAAGAGGCCCAGGTCCCCCTGCTTGCATCTGTCCAGAGGAATAGGAAATAAAGCAACACCGAGGCTGAGAAGGTAGGACCAAAGAGCAGTGTTGGCCTCCCAGAAAATTCTCTGCTTCACTCCCAGCCCCCTTGTCCCTGAAATGCAATGGCTGGTGCTCCACAGCTGTGTCTCTCCTAACTGGCATGGGTGGGTGGGTGTCTAGCTGAGTGTCAGAGGCACGGTTCCCTCCCTCCATCACACCTTGGTGGCCCTCGTTCCCCAGGCAAGGTTCCTGCATAGCCAGCGTCCTTCCGACTTATCCTCGCACATTACTGCACTTCCTTCCCCTCTCCCTCACCCTTTCCCTCCCAATTCTGCCCACTTTCCTGCTGGCTCTTTGAGGGTAGAAACTGCAGGCATGCTACCAGCGCACCTGGACCCTGGGTTTGCAGCAAGAGCAGCAGAAG
Source organism: Lagenorhynchus albirostris (assembly GCF_949774975.1). Lineage (NCBI taxonomy): Eukaryota > Metazoa > Chordata > Mammalia > Artiodactyla > Delphinidae > Lagenorhynchus > Lagenorhynchus albirostris. The sequence continues at coordinate 12,280,532 of NC_083114.1, forward strand.
CCCAGCCACCACCTCTCCACCTCTCCCTCCACAAAACAAGTTTTAAGAACCAAAGAATATGAATATGTGTGTATGTGTGTGTGTGTGTGTGTGTGTGTATCTGAATTACTTTGCTGTACACGTGAAACTAACACAATATTGTAAATCAACTATACTTCAATGAAAAAAATAAAATAACCAAGCACTAAGGACCCTGGGACCGATTAGCCTCCTCCCCTAATCCTGGCCCTGATGTGCGCCTGGGAGAGAAAAGAAGCTGCAGAAGCTCCCGGGTTTGCCACTCACAGAGAACCCATCACAGAATGAATGTGGAACCTGGCGCCCCCCAGCAGACCCTGATCCTCTTCCTTGATCCCAGAAGCTGCCCAAGCCTCCCCCTCCAGGTGCCCCCACCCATAGGAGTGTCCCTGTCCTCCTGGCAGAGTCTAGTGTCATCTCAGGGACTCATGAACATACCCGGCTACCGCTGGGGAGGTGTCCTCATGCTGCCAGTCACGTGGCTGTGATCGGGGCTCAGCTGACTCATCTCCAAAACAAACATTCATCCTATTCTCACTACCCAGCTCACCCCTAGGGCAGTTTGGGCAAGACTGAGTGAGTGCAAGGACGCAACCTCACACATTTCTAAAGTAGGAGGTACCACGTACCAAGACATAGCATGTACCAACATACCTTCTCCACGGGCCTCTACCTTCTCTGTGCCTCAGTTTCCACACTCATCACGGCGTATGCAAGGTAGCCGCTCTCCCTTCCCCTACATCAGGGCTGAGCTGTCGCCCCGGAGAGATCACTAGGTGCCCTATTGCCAGCAGCAAGCTGTCTGCTGCTCCCAACACCCTCCTGCCTACGAAATGTCCCAAATGCACCACTTCTATTACAAGATGAAGAAAAACAAAGCTCCCCACCCCCCATGCCCGCATCAGCACTGTTAGTAAGTGGCAAAAACAAGGTTTAGAGATGATCCGAGTCAGAATTTCAATGATCTGTGCTCGCCTCCACCCAGGACAATAGGTTACTGGGCTTTCCCTGGGGCCAGTCCCTTGCCTGGCACATAGCCGATTCTCATCAGATGTACCAGGCTGAGAACTGAATAAATCAATACATGCTTTGTGCTTGGCTCAGCAAAGGGCAGTATCAGAAAAAAAGTCATGGGGAGCTGGTAACTTCGGGGGCTCACGCTCCCGGATGTGCCTGGGAGATGCCATCTGAGGCATCCCACCTCAGCCCTGGGCAGCCCCTAAAGGACCCCAACCTACCCCTCCCCAGATGGCAGGAGACGGCAGGAGGAAGGACGCAGCGGTTTTCACTTGAGACTAACCTTCAGGAAGGGGATGTTTGCAAATCGCACGTTCTTTTCCTTCCCCATCTTCTAGTTAATGATCACCTAAATAAATGCTTCGGTCCCAAGTGATTCTAACAGTGGGTCCCCGAGCTCCAACAGCCTAATTATACATACACAGCACGGGGGACTGTGACGCTGAACAGCCCTCTTCCCCATAAACCATATGTCAACTAACACGACTGCCCTGCCCCCTTTCGCCAGCTGGGGCTGATGAACGGGGGTGCTGGGGCTAATGAACGGGGTGCTGGGGCACATGCAGACCCTCACAAGGTCTGGGGTAGGGCCGTTGGGCTGCCTGTCCCAAGCCAAGCTATCCTGGCTGGGGAAGCATTCGGGGGCAAACACTCCCACCAACGCAGAGTCCCACAGCGCCCACCTCCGAACAGTCCCCCCAAAGGCACGATGGTACAACAAAGAGCTACCCAGACATTCACATTCACCCCACGTAAACACTCACGCAAACACACACACCTAGTCCTCGGGGGGCTTATGGGCCACCAAGGCAAGGACCGTTAGCCAGCTGCGCACGCCCTCCTGCTATAAACAGCTATCATCTCTTGCTGTTTGCAATCTGCCTGCCCAGTGGTCCCCTCCTCAAAAGCAGGCAGACAACAAAGGAGGCGCGCAGAGGGAAGGAGGCACGAAGTTAGAGACTTCGGCCTGCTTGTCACAATCCGTCCCTCTTCCACCAAAAGAGATCCGTGCGTCCCGTAGACACTTTTTAAAAATTTATTTATTTTATTTAGTTAGTTTTGGCTGCGTTGGGTCTTTGTTGCTGCGCGCAGGCTTTCTCTAGTTGCGGCAGGCGTGGGCTACTCTTCGTTGCGGTGCGCGGGCTTCTCATTGCGGTGGCTTCTCTTGTTGCGGAGCACGGGCTCTAGAGCTCAGGCTCAGCAGTTGTGGCGCACGGGCTTAGCTGTTCCGCGGCATGTGGGATCTTCCCGGAGCAGGGCTTGAACCCATGTTCCCTGCATTGGCAGGTGGATTCTTAACCACTGTGCCACCAGGGAAGTCCCCAGTAGACATTTTGGAAGTGGTGCTGGTGCCTGGCTCAGAGAGCTCGTGTCACCTTTCAGACCTTCCCTGAAGCTGTAGGCTGGGCAGGACTGAAACAGCAGAGGAGCCTGTGAGGCTGGGAACACGGGACACATTCTGACCCAGGCCTGGTCTCCCCTAAGGAGGTCTCCAGGGACACCCGAGTGGGGAGGACGGAAGTGGGCACAGTGGTGGGGCTCCAGCTCCTGGCATCCTGACCCCCTGGGTCTGCCCAGATGGCTTAGCAGGCAGCTGGTGGGCTTGTCACTGCTCCCCAGTTCCCCCCAGCCTACCGTCTGGTGTTGATGGTATAAGCCACAAGGGGGCCAGGTGAGCCATATGGAAGGTCCAGATCCACAGGTGGAGATCCAGGTAGTTCCCTGCTATGTGGATGGATGCGGCCAAGACAGATGATTGCAAAGCAGATCTATCTCAAGAGAGCTCTGGCCTCTTCCAGTCCCAGACTCATTTCCAGGCTCCTTTCAGCTCCCCAAAGGGCAGGTGGCATGCTCTGGTCCCAAGACACAGCCCCGTTTACACTGAATTGGGAGTTCCTTTGGCCACATGGCTATGCAGAGGGAAGGGTGAGTTGGAGCCCAGGGAGTGACCAGTCTGAAAGGGCCACCAGGAGGTGAAATCATGACCCTGCTCTCCCAGGCCTAAAGGGTAAGCCATGCAGAAGGAAGATGCATTCGTGATTTTAGCTGAACCTACATGGCTCAGGCTGGGCACTCACCCTCATGACCATCCCCTCCTAGAACCACCAAGCAGTCTGGATCTGTTCTGCCCAAGGAAACTGTGTGCCGAGTTGTGAAGGAAGCCTGGTGCCTTCGAGGAGCAGGGTGGTCATGGGGTCCTAGCTACCAGGAGGGTAGCCTGACTGTACACATGGGAGACCCCACCTCCAGCTGGAGCAGACAGAGTCACCGTCTTCCTACGCTTGGCCACTCTGGTCAGCTGCGGAATTCTGCACACCTTAAGCAACAGAGTCTTCTTGCCTCCATCAGTCGATAAATCTGGCCCCGCAGCTCCCCTAAAATTGCTCTTGTCAAGGTCACCAGTGACCTCCATGTTGCCAAATCCCAGAAGAACTTCTCCCCTCATCTTCATCCCTTAGCACCACTTCCTCCTCCCTGCAGCGTTCTGGGGTTTCCTTCAGCTCTCCTCGCAGGTTCCTTCCTCTGTAGAGACCCTCAAGGCTCAGCCTGGGACCTTCCCTCATCTCTGTCTCTGCTGCCTTCCCAGGGTACCCATCCATTCCCCTGAATTTAATTCCATCTCCATGCTGCTTCCCCTACATGAATATCTCCAACCTTGACCTCTCCTTGGACCTGCAAATTAGCAGCTCCAAATGCATACTTGATTTTTACACTTTGCTGTCTCACGGGGATCTCAAACTTGGCATGTCCAAAATAGAGTCCTGATCTTCCATCCTGAACCTGTCTCTCCGCAGGCTCCTCCGCAGAAAAATGGGACCCAAACCCACCCATTGCTCAAGTCTCATCTAGGATGATGAGACATCTAGATTCCTCCCTTTCCGTCACCTCCTAGGTCCAATCCACCACAACCTCCTGTCGTCTCGACTTCCTCACCATAACCCTATTCCATCCATTTCTCTCCATCTCCACTGCCAACACCCTCCCGGGTTCAAGCCCCCTTCGCTTTTTGCCCGGACTAGAGCCACAGCCTCCCATCTGGGCTCCCACCTTCCCCTTCTGCTGATCTATAGCCCATTCTCCACGTGGCAGCCAGAGATGAATCACATCACTCTGCTGATCAGGACCCTTCCCAAGACCCACAGGCCTGGATGCTTTGCCTCTCGGCAACCTCCCGCCTCGCTCACCCTACTCCAGCTGCACAGGCCTCCTTTCTGTTCTTCCAAAGCACAGACACACAAATAACAAGGACCTACTGTACAGCACGGGGAGCTATATTCAGTATCTTGTAATAACCTACAATGGAAAAGAATCTGAAAAAGAACATATCCAGGACTTCCCTGGTGGCGCAATGGTTAAGAATCCGCCTGCCAATTCAGGGGACAGGAGTTCGAGCCCTGGTCCGGGAAGATCCCACATGCCGCGGAACAACTAAGCCCGTGCGCCACAGCTACTGAGCCTGCGCTCTAGAGCCCGCAAGCCACAACTACGGAGCCCGCGTGCCACAGCCACTGAAGCCCACGCGCCTAGAGCCTGTGCTCCGCAACAAGAGAAGCCACCGCAATGAGAAGCCCAAGCGCCGCAAGGAAGAGTAGCCCCCACTTGCCACAACTAGAGAAAGGCCGTGAGCAGCATCGAAGACCCAACACAGCCAAAAATAAAATTAAAAAAAAAAAAAAAAAATATATATATATATATATATATATATATATATATATATATACACACACACACACATATATACATACAGGGTTGGCCAAAAAGCTCGTTCGGGTTTTTCTGTAACATCTTACGGAAAAACCCAAACGAACTTTTTGGCCAACCCCATATTTATGTATAACTGAATCACCGTGCTGTACACCTGAAACTAACACAACACTGTAAATCAACTATACTTCAATAAAAAAAAGAAAAAAAAAAAGAACAGATTGTTCCCTGCCTCGGTGCCTTTGCACTTGTTATATCTGGCACCCAGACACACCCCCAGCTCTTCACACGGCCATTCCTTCTCACCTTTCAGGGCTCAGCTAAAATGTTACCTCCTCCAGGCCTTCCTTGAGCCCCCTGGCAAAGCCATTTCTCCCTGCCACAGATACAATATTCTCAAATAGCACCCTCGAAATGATGCCCCTCCCCAAACACCATGTTTGTGTCTCTCTTCGGGGCACTGATCAGAAGCTACTGTTGTCTGATGGCTTTCTTAACTACCGTCCGTCTCCCTCACTGGACAGTAAGCTCCGTGTCCACAGGAATCGTGTCTGCCGGCTTCCCTGCTGTGTCCCCAGGCCCTAAAGCAGTCCTTAATCCATGGCAGGTGACCAATAGATACTAGCCAAGTAAAGGAAGGGATTTCACTGGAACTTCCACGTGTAAGGTGTTCTTGTGCAGGAGACCAAGCAATACAAACTCCTGCTGGAGGAGTTCAGGGAAGGCTTCATGGCGGAGGTGGCATCCAAGCTGCACCTTTGAGTGAGGAGATTTAGAAAGAAGGAGGGAGGCTGCGGGGTGGGGGCTGAGGAAGAAGCCCAAGCAACGGAAGAGGAGCAAGCACGAAGCACATACCAGGAAAATAATCAGCCTCACTGGCTGTAGACCACCCACTGCTGTCAAACGATCCCTGCCGGGAATGACCTGACTAGGACACCACCCCAGGGTCTCCCCAACCAAGTGCCAGGAGATGCCCCAAGCAGCCATTTGTGCACCTCTAGCTAAGAGGATGCTGGCCTACTTTCCCACCCCACACAGAGAGGGTGAGTCTGCCCACCTCCCCCATATCCCACAGCTGCTGGGACCCCTGCGCCTCCTCAGGAGAGAAGGGAGCTGCCTGGGAACAAGCCCTGTGATGCTTGGCACCCTGCAAGTGGTCTCTGGGCCTCAACCAGCATAATGACTTTCCTTTTAGCGGGACCAAGGCTTGCCTGTGAAGTACCTTTGTGGGAATGAGAACAGGGCACCCCTCTGGGTGAACCAACTGGAAAAAGGCATCCTTCCCTCTCGTCAGACAGCCCCTCACAAGATACCCAGTTGGCCAGCAGATTGCCGATGTCAGCCCCCACTCATCCCTGATGGTGGGTGCCCCGTGTGGTCCATGCCTTCCACGGGGGCCTGGCCCACCATAGCGATCTCTTTGCAGTCCAAGGCAGAATCTGGACAGCCGCCCCCAGATCCCCGTGCCCTCAACGCTCCATCCCAGCAGAGGAGTCCAGGCTACGCCAGGGTGTCCCAGGAGTCTTGCCCAGGTGACCAGGGTGACAGTCGTCATGGGGCTGAAGCTGTAACTCGCCCACCCCTGCCCGTCCCTCACAACAGCTGATGGCCGATTCCCAGAAGAGACCATCTGGGTCTTGGTGATGCCTCACACCCAACACACAAACACACTCGCGGAGCAAGGAGAATTAGAGATTATCGGTGCGCTGTAAGGCCCTGCTCGAGTGTTTACCCTCCCGGGGATATTAAATTTTAAACGTGTGTGCCTGTTTACTCTCCCTGCCAGAGCCTTGCTGGCTACCCCGTAGCCAGGCAACACTATCTGACCTGGGGGACCAGGAGGGGGACTTTCCATGCCAGGCAGGTCGCCTGGGGAGGGTTATCTAAGCACGGCTAGTCTCCGCACAATGAAGTACCTCTCTCCCCTCCCACTCCTTCCCCCCCTCAGCCCCCAGGTGACCTCACACCCACAACACACAATCCGCTCTAACAGCAAGAAGCAGAGGGTGGTCCTGCGACGGAAGTGGTGACACTTTGGAATGGGATCTGTTAGAAGCAGATCACTGGGATTTGGTGTCATTATCAACCTCGTGGCCAGCTTTGCTGTTTCCCTGCCAGCCAAGCTGAGAGCCAGCAGGCTGAACCTGCAAGAAGAAAGGTTCAGGCTAGATGGGAGGAAGATGAACACGTATGAACGGAGACAGGCCACGGCACCTCCTTCCAAGGGAAGACTGGACAACGCCAAATCAGGGCTGGAAGCTCACGTGTGTCATTTTTTTCCTCCATGAGGGGTTATCTTTCCACCTGGATGGGAGATCGGCAAGTTGCTGACTGAAGGTAACAAAATCAAGGTCACATCTCAGCTCTGGATTGACGACGTGAGCACTGTGTGACCTTCTTTTCTCCGTGGAAAAGTTTAGGGACATGTGACATGCCTACCCTCCGAACCCCACGGTCAGGGGAGGACATTTGAAATCATATAATCAGTCATGGGCTCACAAAGCAATGAAATCAGGCAAGCAAATTATCAGTCATAGAATCATAGGATCCCACAGATGGAAGACCTACTGTGTGCTGGGCCTCTAGGGTTTCCACTAGGGGTAAAAAAAAATCTCCCCCATTTTACAGATAAGGAACCCAGTTCTGACAAGACCCAGCCTCTCCTACTGAACCATGAAGGTGGCCTGAGCTAGTCACAGCTGCATAACACCCACCTACAAAAGATGTTCTTGTCCTTAATCCTCAGAACCTGTGAACATGTGAGGTTAATGGTGACAGAGGGAATTAAGGTTGCTGATCAGCTGGCCCTGAGGTGAGCGGAGGATCCTGGATTACCCAGGTAGGCCCAATATAAACAAAAGAGTCCTTATAATAGAAGGAGGCAGAAGAGAGAGAATGAGAGCGACGGCAGTGTGGGAAGGACCTGGCCCAATCAATGTTGCTGCCTTTGAAGATGGTGGAATGGGGCTGGGAGTCGAGGAATGCAGGTGGCCTTCTAGAAGCTGGAAAAGGCAACGAAATAAATTCTCTCCTAGAGCCTCCAGAAGGAATGCGTCCCCATGGACACCTCGATTTTAGCCCAGTGAGACCCATTGCAGACTTCTGACCTCCAGAACTCTAAGATGATAAATCTGTGTTGTCTTAAGCTACTACGCTTGTCATCATCTGTTTCGGCAGCCATCAGACACTAATACAGACCTCTCGACAGATATAAGTCCAGTGTAACCACGGGCAGGAAGGAACTCTGACGCTCTAGCACCACGCCCCTGCTCTGCAGAACTGAAATGTTCTGAGACACACAGTCACGGTCCGGGATGAACGTTATTCTGATGTTTTGATAACTGCCTTGAAGCTCTTTGCTGATCTTCAGGAAACCAGGTGTGGATTCCTGACCTTCACTGGGCCTGGGACCCACAAGCAAGGAGAAAGGCTGCCCAGGAGATGACAGAGGACCATGCCATGCCAGCAGGACCTGGGACCCCGCCTGTCCATGACAACTCAGGCTGGACCGATGACCTGGGAGGCCTGGGTTTCAAGGTTCCCACCTCCGCTGCCAGCACTAACCTCAGGTACCCCCAGGCTCTGGATCTGTGGTTCAGCTTTGCTCTTGGGGTGACAAGGCCCATCCCTGACACTTACTGAACCCTCCCAGGCTTTGAAGACCCACCTTCCCGCTCTTCAGATCTCACCATGGTTCCTGACCTGCTTTCTCCTTCACTATTCTAATGTTTGAGGGACCCACTCTCCCCCCACCCCAGACCCCAGGACGCATCCCCTCATGGGGAAGTGACAGGGAGAGGATCTTCCAAGGATTTTCTGCTTTTCTGAGCATACCCAGGCCACCCTTGCTTCCACACCCAAGCAGGGACCACCAGACCACTCAGTGGAGGTCATGTCCCTTCTTGGGTCACTCTCCGAGATGGTTTCTGGGGCTTGGCCTCCTCGCAGCCATCATACCCTCAAAGGGTGGACATCACGTCTTCCCAGTTCAACAAAGGGCCGTCAAGCATGAGGAGACGGAGCTACGCAAGGCATAGCTCCTGTCTCCTACATCTCACAGCCTGGCTCTCCCGACCACGGAATAACCACCCCAAAGGGACCCTCAAATGCTGTCCTGAAACCCAACTGGACATCCACAAGGCAGCGATGCTGGGAGCCATCGGGGGTCCAGTGGATTTTCAGAATCATCATCTCTGGGGCGAGATGCAATGCTGGTCTCCTCTGAGCCCAGGCCACCCACCAGGGTGAGTCCCTGGGAAGGGAAAACTCTAGAAACAGTAGCAGAGCATCTGGAAAAGGTCCTAAACCTGGATGCCCTTAGACACAGGGAGGATATAAGGCAAGATAGTTGGAGAGAGCACATCCCTCCCAATAGTACGGAAATTCATTTTTTAATACCATGTTGGTCAAACAAAGCGTATCTGACGGCAAACTGGGCCCAGGCCTACCAGCTAGCGATCCTCAAAGGAGCAAACCCAGCCCACCCACCTGACCTCCTTCATCCCCTTCCTGCCTGTTCCCACCTGCTTTCCCTCCTTCCCTCGCCTCTTCCCTCCCCTGCCCCCTCCTATTTCCCCTCTCCCCAGTCCCTCCTCTTTTCCCCTTCCACAGCAGAGGACGCCACCAGGCCACCCACCCCTCACTCCTGGCTTCCCATTTAGAGCCAACCAGCCATCATATTAACATCTGACATTTCAGAAGCTTCTCGGTCCTGCTGCCAAATCAAATCAGCTCAGCTGTGTCATTTGCTAGCAAACCCAATTCACTCCCGCAACAGGTTCTGCTTAATTTCCACGTGGACCTGGGCTGGAGCTCTTGAAAGGCTCCCCTCCACCTCTCCACATACCTGGAGATGCAGACCCTGGCAGCCCAGGCTGCTGGTAAGGGCATGGCAGTTTCCCTCAAAAGGAGCGAGCCACGCTGTTCATAGACTGCACTACCGCTCCTCCAAAATCACCTGGTTCTCATATCCCAAAGAAGGGAGCCAAACACTATGTATAAAGTGGAAATAATTTATTTTAAAAAAATTAATGTCACCACCCTCAAAGATTTGTTTGGGGACTTCCCTGGTGGCACAGTGGTTGAGAATCTGCCTGCCAATGCAGGGGACACAGGTTCAAGCCCTGGTCCGGGAAGATCCCACATGGCCGTGGAGCAACTAAGCCCGTGCACCACCACTACTGAGCCTGCGCTCTAGAGCCTGTGAGCCACAACTACTGAGCCTGCATGCCACAACTACTGAAGCCCACGCGCCTAGAGCCCGTGCTCCGCAACAAGAGAAGCCACCGCAATGAGAAGCCCGCGCACCGCAACGAAGAGTAGCCCCCGCTCACCACAACTACAGAAAGCCCACACGCAGCAACGAAGACCCAACACAGCCAAAAAAAAAAAAACCAAAAATTTGTCCATATTTTTTTAATAAAATAATTTAATAGAATAATTTACCTCATCTTTAGAGGACTCTTACAGGGGTTACTATCTCTTCTGGAGCAGAAAAATTTATCTAAACTTCAGTGATTCCTTCTGAGCCACCTGGTTTTCTCTTCACTAATTAAATGCAAGTAAAATCGAATTTAACTCTTTTTTATTACAAATGAGCACAAATGGTACAATCCCATTTATTTATTTATTTATTGCAATTTCTTTTTTTTTTAACATCTTTATTGGAGTATAATTGCTTTACAATGCTGTGTTAGTTTCCGCTTTATAACAAAGTGAATCAGTTATACATACACATATGTTCCCATATCTCTTCCCTCTTGCGTCTCCCTCCCACCCTCCCTATCCCACCCCTCTAGGTGGTCCCAAAGCACCAAGCTGATTTCCCTGTGCTATGCGGCTGCTTCCCACTAGCTATCGATTTTACATTTGGTAGTGTATATATGTCCATGCCACTCTCTCACTTTGAGAGGGTGTGGAGAAATGGGAACCCTCTTGCACGGTTGGTGGGAATGTAAATTGATACAGACACTATGGAGAACAGTATGGAGGTTCCTTAAAAAACTAAAAATAGAACTACCATACGACCCAGCAATCCCACTACTGGGCATATACCCTAAGAAAACCAGAATTCAAAAAGAGTCATGTACCACAATGTTCATTGCAGCTCTATTTACAATAGCCAGGACATGGAAGCAACCTAAGTGTCCATCGACGGATGAATGGATAAAGAAGATGCGGCACGTATATACAATGGACTATTACTTAGCCATAAAAAGAAACGAAATGAGTTATTTGTAGTGAGGTGGATGGACCTAGAGTCTGTCATACAGAGTGAAGTAAGTCAGATCCCATTTATTTATGCCTCTGTCTGTGTGCATGACACCGAGATGTCTCGAGGCTTAGCAAATGGTAATGATGAATATGGCTGGATGGTGGGATTATTACTAGAGTTTTGTTTTGGATTTTTTTACTTTATACTTTACAATTGCTTACATTTTTTTATAAGAAGCATGTAACACTTTATTTAAAATAGGGTTTGGGGTGAGGGGTTACTGTTCACTTGCAAAAAAATATATATCTTATAAAATTTCTCCAAGATGGGGCTTCCCTGGTAGCACAGTGGTTAAGAATCCGCCTGCCAATGCAGGGGACATGGGTTCGAGCCCTGGTCCAGGAAGATCCCACATGCCCCGGAGCAACTAAGGCCATGCACCACAACTACTGAGCCTGTGCTCTAGAGCCCGCGAGCCACAACTACTGAGCCCGCGTGCCACAACTACTGAAGCCCACGTGCCTAGAGCCTGTGCTCCGCAACAAGAGAAGCCACCACAGTGAGAAGTGCGCGCACTGCAACGAAGAGTAGCCCCGGCTCGCCACAACTAGAGAAAGCCCGGGTGCAGCAACGAAGACCCAATGCAGCCAAAAATAAATAAATAAATAAATTTATTAAAAAAGGAAAAATTCTCCAAGAAAATACTGGGCTTTTTTAGTTCAATGCCACATTCTCAAGGCTGGATCAATTGATGAGAATTCATAAATCACCTGTTATGAGTATGTCTTAAGCACCGACCACTAAGTGTTTATGAAGCACCTGCTCTGGGCCCCTTATGTCCCAGGCCCTGTGACAACAAGGATAGGAGAACATGTCCTGTCCCCTCGGGCGATGGAGCTGGGGCTGCATTGGGCCAGTTCCTCCCAGCCCTGCTCCAGCAACGCCCTGCCCCATCACACACATACACACACCTGCAGTCACACCTGAATGACCTCCAACTACACAAAAGTAAGCAGGTGCTGGCATAGCTTCTGGGCCTCACCAACCTCCCATCGGGGGCTCCTGAAAGAGGGCCGCTCACACCCTATAGTGGGTTAAATGGTGCCCCCCAAAAAAGATATGTCCACCCAAGAATCTGCGAATGTGACCCGATTTGGAAAAAACGGTCTTTGCAGGCATAATTAAGCATCTTGAGACGAGAGCCAGGTGGATCCAGGTGGGCCCTAAATCCTTATAAGAGACCCGCAGGCCCAGGGAGACGAGAAGGCCATGTGAAGACGGAGGCAGAGTGGAATCATGCAGCCCCAAACCACAGGAAGGCCTATAGCCACCTACACGCCTACCGGAAGAAGCAAGCAAGTATCTGCCCCCTCTAGTGCCTTTGGAGGGAGCGCAGCCCTGCCGACACCTTCATTTCAGACTTCTAGCCTCCAGAACTGTGAGAGAATACATTTCTGTTGTCTTAAGCCACGAAGTTTGTGGTAATTTGTTACAGTGGCCCCAGGAAATGAATAGACACCCTAAGGCCTGAAACACCATCTCCACACTCATCCAAGAACCGGGAATCTACTAGGGGTCCAGGGGAAAAAAGCCAACAGGAGGGGGACACACAGGAGGTACCTACGGGATTCATATTGCAGGGGTGACTCCCTCCAGGAACAAACACAAAACCCACTGTCCACCGTCCCACAAAGCACCAGACACACCGGGCTTGAGCGTCAGGTCAATGACACGACCCCTAAGCATGCATGGGGTGGGGATGCGAGGCGGGGCATGGAATCTGGCAGGACCCCACTCCAGAGCCGGTCTCAGTGCAGAAGTGTCTATGGCAGCCAGAAGAGGAGCGGGGTAATCAATGAAACCACCACACAAGTATTTAGCTCACTGCCCCCAATAAAAACCACGAGTATCCACCACATACCAATGTAACACCTGTGTGGCGTTATATCGGTACGAAGCCCTTGCCCACCCGCTTCCTCCTGTAATCCTCACAGCAACCCTACGGGGTGGGCTTAGTCCCACAAATGAAGGAACTGAGGCTCCTAGGAGATGAGCGAACTGCACAATGTCACCCAGTTGTCACTAAGGCCCAGGGCCAGGCCCGGGCTCTGTGTACCAGACCCAGCGGTGTCCGTCGGGGGGGGCGGGACCAAAACAAGCAGGGACGTTGTAAACTAGAGGCTAAGCTATGGGGTAGGACAGCTGCCAGGCCTTCAAAGGCAGGTGGCATGACCGGGGCTAAGCAGCACGCAAGCATCCCCAAGGAGACGCCCTGAATGCCAAGTGCTCTATCAGGGCACAAGGTCAGTATCCGTCTAGAAATATAGACCCATTTCAATACTAGCCGCAGGCAAAAGGAATTAGGAAGGAACCTTCTGATGGGGACAAACAGATTATAAAATGCATTCCAAGGCCAACCCCGGGACACTCCATGGCCTTGAATTATCCGGATCTCCGCTCAGTCCAATCCCAAAATCCTTCATGAGGACAATGGCCTTACAGTTTCTCCCTATCACCATGGGGACCACCTGGTCTGTGAACACTGATTAGCTCAGGGCAGCCTGACTTCAAGTGATGGGAACATGATCCAGAGGGATGCTTCCTCCCTAAAGACCCCTCCCCTAGGTCCATCTGAGTTTGTTGGGCAGGATCTTTGGTTTGGGCCTTTTTCCGATACCCTTACTGTCATCCATACTTATCAGGCAGGGTTTGGGGTCTGGTACACAGGGCTCAGGTGGGGCCAGTCACACAAAATGCAATTTCAATTTTTGTTCATTGGTTACGGAGAGGCACCTCAGTCCTGGGTATCCGGCAGGGCATCAGGGAGTCCTGAGCAGGAACTATATTAGCAATAGAAAAATCAGTGCACCTCCTTCCAGACCTTCCCTCTGAGCACTGCTGTTCTCTGGAGGAATAATAAGTACGAACATTTCTGCAGCACACGCCACGTGCCTCTAAGTGATAAACGTACATCATCTCTATTAATCCCCATTACAACCACACGTGGCAGGTACTCTCATATCCCTACTCTACAAATGAGGGAACTGAGGCCCAGAGACGGTCCACAGCTAGGAAACGGCAAAGCCTTACACCAGGCAAGCTGGCTCCAGAAACTGTATTCTTAGCTCCTACTCCATATGTGTCACCTTTCTGAGAAAGAGCCTCAGAGGGAGCTGGGTCCAGGTCAAAGGAACTGGATTAACCTCCCTGATGGGGGAGACCATGTGGCCTGTCAGAAGGAAAGGGAGATGGGCTGGAGAATCAAAGGAGAGAGGTAGGGTTCCCAGAGAGACCATTCTGGAAGGCCAGCTGGCCTGTTCCCCTGAAACAAAGGAGAGAAGGAATCAGGCCCTAGTGAACTGGATGCCTAGGCCTAAGCCTGGGGTTTGGGCTGCATTAGCAATTGCTAGGAGGCAGGGCGCCCCCCGGGGCCTCCAGTTCAGAAGGCTCCATGGGAACAGGCAAAGGACTCTCACGTGCTGGTGGCTCCCAGTTCCCTAGGGAGAAGCCCTCTGTATGTTTCTCAAAGGCAAGAACTACATCGTCATCAACATCATCACCATCAACACCACCACCATCATCATCACCATCATCACCGTCGTCACCATCAAAATTATCATCATTATTATCACAACCACTTACTGAGCCCCCACTATGTGTTAAGCACCCCACTAGCTGCGTCACGGTTTACCTCATTACTCCTCACACCCGCTCCTCCAGGTGGCCATTGTCCTCATTCTACAGGGGAAGAAACTGGAGGTCAGGGAGATTAAGTAACACGCTCACATGACCCATGGAAAGCAGTCCGGAGTGTGGTTAAGACAGCACAGGCTTCCGAGCCACACAGACAGACCTGAGTCCAAATCCTGGCCCTGTCCTCACCAGCTGTGGGACATGGAGCAAACGACTTAACCTCTTCCGCCAAGTTCAATCGGAGATGCCAGAAGCAATTCATCTCAAGTGTCAGCTCAAATGACTGGCGGTGGCTACCTGCAGGGCTTTGTTGGAGACGACTCTGAAGCCACATCTAAACTCATGGGCAAGGGTGCCATGATCATTACTAACATCCGCCATAGGGGCAGAAGGCTGGTGGGCTGGCAAGAGTGTCACACATTTGCCAGCCCTGAACTGGAGAAACATCATGGCTTACAGAGACAACCATACACGTGCATGAGTGCATGTATATAGCCAGCGGATTTTTGACTAAGGTACCAAAGCAACCCTAAGTCTTTTCAATGACTGGATATCCATGTGGGAATAAATGGACCTAGATACCGGTACCGTCAGGCCACTCAAGATGGCTACTCTCTTGCTCACTATACATCCCCCTGCTCAACTGGTCCCTGCCTCACCTACACCCTACTCACCTGACAGACTTTCCCTCTTAGTCATAGAGCCTAATCAGTAAATGCCTACATACTTGCCCCCCACTCCGACCCAGCTAGTTCTAGTCCTTAGATCAGAACACCTCCACCATGATAGCGTATCAAAGGGGCAAAGGGGCGGTGAAGGACGTGCTCCTCTGCTGGTTTCCCTGGTAACCAATGAGCCAACCTGATGTCAATTCCCACTATAACGGGTATCCTCCCTCTCCCCTCCAGTAGTGAAGACTGCTGCCCTGTCCTGCCCTCGTCTGCCTCACACAGTGCGGTGTCACTCCAGGACCTTGCTTCAGACATGTAAGATCCCCTGTCCATTAAACCATCGATGTCTCTGTCACTGACCCTGGGCTCTTCCTTCTCGAGGCTTTCTGTCTCAAGGCTGGGCAAGTATAAGGCTTGCTGCCCAACAATGCCTAGATCATGCCACACAATTAAATTAAATTGAGATGGATCTTAGATCTATAGCTCAAACTAGACAGCTTCTAGAAGAAAATATGGAAGAAAATCTTTGTGATATGGAATAAGCAAAGAAAGCTACAGACACAAAATGAAAAAAAAAGTCCATAAATTGGACATCATCAAAATTAAAACTTCTGTTCATCAAAGACGCTGTTAAGACAAGGAATGAGCTTGTATCTAGAATATGTAAAGAATGCCTACAGGAAGACAAACAACTCAATTTTAAAGGGGGAGGAGGGACAAAGGAACTGTAAGAACGGTCCACAAGCATATGAGAAAGTGTTCAATGTCATTAGTCATCAGACAAATGCAAATTAAAGCCACAATGAAATATCCCTCCCTACACACCCACTCAAGTGGCTAAAATTAAATAGACTGACAATGGCAAACGTTGACAAGGATGTGAAGCAGTCAGAGCTCTCATAACACTGCTAGTAGGGACATAAAATGGTACAACCACCTGGCTAAAAGTTTGGCGGTTTGATATAAAGTTAAACATTCACCTCCCCTTTGACCCAGCCATTTCCCTCTAGGTATTTACCTAAGAGAAATGAAAACACATGTCCAAAACAAAACAAAACTTATACCAGAATATTCGGAGCATTTGGTTATTCATTATAGCTCAAAACTGGAAACAAGCCAAATGTCACTCAACAGGAGGAAAATAAACAAACTGTGTTGTATTCATACAGTGGGCATAAAAAGGAACAAACTACTCATACACTCTACATCATGGGTGAATCTCACAGATATTATGCTGAGCTGGACACAAACAAGTACAGATTATGTGATTCCTTTTATCTTTTTTTTTTAATCTAGTTCCCTGACCAGGGATCAAACTCGTGCCTCCCTCACTGGAAACAGAGTCTTAACCACTGGACCACCAGGGAAGTCCCCGTGACTCCTTTTAAATTCAGTTCTAGAACAGGCAAAACTAATTTACAGTGGAAAAAAAAATCAGAATACTGGTTGCTTCCCGAGGGAAGGGGGTTGGGATTGACTAGGAAGGGACATAGTGGAACATTCTGGGGGAAGAGAAAGGTCCTCTATCTGAATCAGAGTATGGGTCCCATGGGTGTATCCATTAATAAAAGTACACAGTCAAGATTTATGCATTTCAATGTACGTAAATTTTTAAAATCCGGTTACACCTAAAGTAATTTGCAAGAAGTGTAGGCTAGTTGGCCTTAAAACAATGAACAGATGCAGGGGACACAGGTTCGTGCCCCGGTCTGGGAAGATCCCACATGCCGCGGAGCGGCTGGGCCCGTGAGCCATGGCCGCTGAGCCTGCGCGTCCGGAGCCTGTGCTCCGCAACGGGAGAGACTACAACAGTGAGAGGCCCGCATACCGCAAAAAAACAAACAAACAAACAAAAAACAACAATGAACAAAATCAGGTACAATAGAGGGGTGGGTTCATGCAGGTGGCGCACACACAGACATCTCCCAGCTCTCTAAGCCACCAAGGTGCCCCCCAACAGATGCAGAGCCAGATTAAGCTCCCCTCGCATCTGCACTGCCCTTGGGCTCCCCTGTCCACTGGGCTGTATGAAATCAGAGGCCTCCTGGGAAGTGGTTCCTGAGGAGATAGCATCTGGACCAGCGACATAAATAGGGTCTGCGTGGGGACCAGAGACAGCTCTCCTAGGAGCGCCAACAGGAAAGCCAGCTAAACCTCCTGCAGCGGTGGTCACGGGCCACAACAAACGCTTGTCCCAACTGTCATGCCCCCAACTGCAGAGCTTTCTTGAAGAAGGGAAACCAAACCCCCTTGCTGGTGTCCTTGAGCCCTTCTTGCCTCTGCCCAAGAGGGGTCCCAACATCCTTCCCACAAACGCCTCCTCATCTCGTCCATACAAACTTGGTAGATGTGGCAGGGGCTGACACCCCCTCACTCAACCCTGACAGAGGCAGGTGGGTGATCTCTTTTCCCGGTGAGAACAGAAGACAGGGGACAGGAACCACAGGCAAAGTAAGAGATGGCATCGGGCCTGGGGCAGTGCTACAAGCTGGAAAGGAAACCCCAGCGCCTCCCCACCCAGGCCAGAAAGTGGCTGGTGGGCAGTTTGGGAGCCTGGGAGGGTAGGAGGCCGAGACCCAGCACAGCTCTGTCCAAAGGGAATGAAGGGAGTGCAGAGAAGGCACCTCTGACCTCCACTTTCTTCCCCAACATGTGGGGACTTTGCACCTGCCTGACCCATCACTGAGGGTTTCGAGGGCATCGGTGAGTGATGGAGAGCAAAGGACCAAGGGGGCAAAGCAGGCATGAGACTCTCTGCTCCCCCCACAGCGGGCACCCCAGCCCTCCCTGTTCTCTTCGGGAAAGGAGAAGGTCTGGGGTGGAGGAGGCTGTCCTCAGACTGGCACCAAGAGGGATGGAGAAGGCTGAGAAAGGGTCACCTCCCAGCTGACCGGGCCAGCCCAGCCCTGGTGGGGCTCCAGAGACGAGTGTGACAATTCAGATCAAGGACACACCAAGTCCCAGCATCGCCACCTTCGACAGAACGCCCCGTGCACCTACTGTGAGCTGGAAAAGAATCAGGAGGGTCAATCCCAACCCCTTCACGCCCAAAAGGCTGTTGTATGGTCGGTCCCAGGGGGTCACTCAACCCCCGTGCTTGCCACTAGGGTCCCTTCCAACTCCCCCACCCACCTCCCCATGAAGCCATCCTCACTCCTCCCCCCCCCCCCCCACTGAGATGACACACTGCAGCTCGTCACATGCTCAGCCATATGGTTTCTTCTGCTCGGTTAAGGCCCCCCAAAGACAGCAGGTTCTTTGAGGGATGAGGACGGCAGCCTCAGTTTGACCACACGGGGCCTAGCGCAAAGCTGGGCACACACCCGCTCTCCTTGGTGCCTGGTGACCCATTTGGGCATGAAAACCAGATCATAAAAGATGTGGGGAAACAATTCACAGCATCCCCAAGGAGACAGCCCCAAACCCCTCTCCCAGCCCACCCTGCACCATCCACAGCTTGAATTCTGGTTGGGAACCGGGCCCTCATTCTGCCCATCTGCTCGGCGTCTCTTTGGTGGCTCTTCCTCAGGTTCATATTAGCGAGAAAAAAAAAATTCCCTTGAAAACCACAAACACAACGAGGTGGAGAAGGGGGCGCAAAGGACCAGTTGCAGCAGGCATGCCAGTGGGGGGCAGGGGCCTGGGGAGTGGGGGGCGCTTCTCGGGCTGGAGGCCAGCTTCTGCTCCAGCAGTCCCTTCCCAATGGGGGAAGCAACTAGAGGAGGTTGTCCCTGGTGTGTGGGGTGGGATGAGAGCATCTTATCCAAAATGGTTTGGGTCTTAGAACTGAACTTACTCTATGACTACAGGAGGAACACACCTATCTTCAATGGGACCTTGGCCAAGTCATTTCCCACCTCCTGGCCTCCAGCTTCCCTAAAAAGGAAATGGATCCCCCATCCCTGACATTTTGTGACTCCCGAGCTACTCAATACCAAAGGGGTTTCACTGACACCCCTAACCCGAGCCTGCACTGCCAAGGGAACCAAGTGAGACCCTCCTCCACTGCCCAGATGCTGGGAGGGAGGGAGGGCTGGTGGAACTCCAGGGCCAGTGACCCTGGAGAGATTCCAACCTCCACCCTCAGTGTCTCAGACCTCGATGTGCAGTAATAACCTGGGGAAGTTGGGAGGTATCAGCAAAGCAGAGGCCTAATCCCACCCTGGAGAGGACATCGCAGGCAGGAGCCCAGACCTGCACAGGTGACTCCACAGGTGAAAGTGATAGGGAAGGAGGGGGCTTCAGTCCACACCTTGAAGAACACATGTATTCAGGCTTTTTTTTTGGCCGCCCCGTGCAGCATGCGAACTTCCCCGACCAGGGATCGAAACTGTGGCCTCTGCAGTGGAAGCGCGGAGATTAACCACTGGACGACCAGGGAAGTCCCTGTATTCTGGCTTAATTTAGAAGAGTATTACCTGGAGAAAGAGGGTCTGGGGGGATAGGAGATTCAGACAAAACCAGAGGAGTGGAAGGGAAGTACCTGCTCCTCCAACCTGGATTCCAGAATGGTCAACACACCATAAACATCGACCAGAACTAGGAACCCAAAGAACAGGACGCAGTCGCTGCCCTGAACTCAACGCAGGGACGCGTGGGCCTAACAACATGACTTGGTAAATGCAGTCCCGACACGGCTGCTCCCTCTGTGCTGAGCAGGCTGGGGAGAGGTAAATGAGCATCGTAGCTTTAGGTAGCCACCAGGACACTAAACCCAGAGGCCACCGCGAGCTCCACATGTGGCCTCTCCACCGTAGTTGACACATCTGCCCATCCCTCTCACCATGTCCCCAGCCTCGTCCACACCAGCCTTTCCCTGGGAGGCCACCCCCGGAATCTCCCATCTTCCCACTCCATCCTCTCCCTGGAGAGTTCACCAACCCACCCACCCCTCCACCCCCAGCTTCAATTCCCATCTCTACAAAAATGACTCCAGATTTTTATCTCCAGTCACACCCTTCTTCTGAGCCTGGCCCCCAAGTACCCGGCTGCTCAATGACACCCCCATTGATGCCTCAAGCATGTCCAACTCAGCACTTAGAACTTAAAGCCTCATCCTCCCCCCTGGGTCACCCCCTCTCAGAGAATGGCTGTATCGTTTACCCGGTTGATCCAAACCTGGGACCATTCTTGCTTCCTACCTCTCCCCAAATCCTCATATCTCACCAATCCACCTCCTGGGAGATCTCTGAGATCTGACCACTTCCAGGAGGTCACAGGCCCTTCAGAGTCAGTCCTCTCCCACTGGACTCCTGCAGTGGCCTCCCCACTCATCCCACTTCCACTCCGTTCCATCCCACACATCCTCCATACGAGCCAGGGTGACTTTGCAAAAGTCCTGTCACCTTACTCCTCTGACTAAAATCTTCAATGACTTCGATGCCCCTAGTTAGGATAAAGCCCAAAATCTTAGGCAAAACTTCCAAGGGTCTGCCTCTTGGTCCCTAACTGTGAGTGCTCTAGCCATTCTTCTTTTTTTTTTTTTTACGTCTTTATTGGAGTATAATTGCTTTACAATGGTGTGTTAGTTTCTGCTTCATAACAAAGTGAATCAGTTATACATATACATATGTCCCATATCTCTTCCCTCTTGCATCTCCCTCCTCTAGCCATTCTTGTCCCTCGAGAATAAATTTCTCTCCTGCCTCAGGGAGGACGGAGCCTACAGCAGTGCTTCTGGAGCTGTAATGTACATGTGAATCACTAGGGAACGTTGGTAAAATGCAGATCCTGATTCAGTGGTCTGCGGTGAGGCCTGAGAGTCTGCATTTCTAAGGAGCTCCCCGATGAGGCAGGTGCAGCTGGTCTCTTGGCCTCACTCTGAGTGATAAGCATCTAGAACACTCTCCTCCACCTTGACTGCACTTCTGCTTCACTAAGTCCTACTCCACTCTCAGGGTTCAGCTTAAGCACTACTTCCTCAAAGCCCTCCCTGACCCTCTCCAAGGCTCGATGAGATCTCCCCTCCACAGACCTTATATTGTCTGAGCTATGCTGTGCTTCTCCTTTGGAGCATTCATCACACCTAACTGGCCATCCCTCATTCTCGAAATTATTTTTTCAACTTTTGTCTCCATAGCTGGATGACAAACTCCAATAGGACAGGGATCACACTGCCTTGTCGCTACCAGGGGCCCAGTGCTCAGCACTAGACCTGGCACCTGGTCAGCACGTGTAGCAGAAAGCTGTTGGTCTTGCCTGCACTGCATCCGTTTCCTCTTCCTCTCATCGTAGCATCTTCAATTTTCCTTTAAACCGCCACCCCTCCCCCATTATCCGTTCTTACAGTTTAGACCAGGGGTCCCCAGCCCCCGGGCCATGGACCGGTACCGGTCCGCAGCCTGTTCGGAATCGGACCACACAACAGGAGGTGAGTGGCGGGCGAAGCTTCATCTGTATTTACAGCTGCTTTCCATCGCTCGCATTACCACCTGAGCTCCACCTCCTGTCAGCATTATGGTGAGTTGTATAATTATTTCATTATATATTACAATGTAATAATAATAGAAATAAAGTTCGCAATAAATGAAATGCGCTTGAATCATCCCGAAACCATTCCACCACCACCACCACCCCACCGCCAGTCTGTGGAAAAATTGGCTTCTACGAAACCGGTGCCTGGTGCCAAAAAAGTTGGGGACCGCTGGTTTACATGGTGGGCAAGAGACCCAGGTCTGGCCAATCAGAGCCTTCCATCTCTGAGATAGACATGTGACCTAAGCCCAGCCAATGAGCTTCCTCCCTGGGACTTTTGTTAGAACTACTGGGGGAAAAATGATACTCTTCTTTCCACTGGAGTTACTTAGCAAGTAGGAGCTACTGTCCCCATCTGCCACCACAGAGCCAGAGCTTGACAAAGGATGAAACACAGAATAGAAATGGTGAGAGACGGATTTCGTGGATGCAGCCGTGCCTGGAGTCTATACTTGCCATTACGAAGGCAATAAATTTTCTTTTATGCTTAAGCCAAAGCGAGTTATGTTTCTGTCACTTGCCACCGAGAGTCCTGACTAACACAACATTCAAATAAATATTGGGTGTTGGGTAAATTAAATGAGCACATAAGTAAAGCCTGCCAAGAGAACTCAGTGACTCCTCCTAGGAGACTTTCAGAATTCGTCCCTGCAAACTCCCGCCATCCATGAGCAAAAGACAAGCATCCCACACCCAACTCTGCAGACCAAGGAACTAAAACTCAGAATGGCGACATGTCTCAGTAATACCCTGTGCAAACAAGCCACCCCAGCACCTGACTCGGATGCCAGCACTGTGACTAGGCTGATGAAGGTGGTCTGGCTTTCAATGCCCCTGGGTACCCCACCAGGAGGAAAGCAGAGCTGTCTTCTAGGTCAGCCCTGCACCCTACCCACTCCTGCATTCCTAATTCAACCAGGACAGGCTCTGACTGCCATTCTGTGATATTCCCCCTCAGTTCTGTGTGGGATGGGCATTCAATGTGGGATGATAATGGGAAGATGGCTCTTATCTACCTCCTTTGAGGGTATCACTTTGCAACAGATTAGGTCAGGGAAGAGGGGGCACAACAGGGACTCCCAGGAAAGAGATACCTAATTATTTCCCTGTGAGTCACCTTGTAGCAGAACCCCAGGACCTCAGATGACTCAAGTGACGTCTTCAGACCTAGTCCTCACCTGGCAAAGTGTGAGGGAGGTGCATTGCTGCCTAGGCAGGATTACTGGCTGAACCAAAGTCCTCCCTGAGGGCCAGCTCAGGCCCATGTGGCCACCCTGCCAGGAAGACTGAACAGTAAAGGGGGAGAGCTCGGTGTAGGGAGGAGGCAGCCCCCTCAGGGTCCTGGGATGTAGTCTCCCAGGAGAGAGACGTGTGAATGAAGTGCTAATAGGGAAGGAATGACTGGCTCCCAGAACCTCCAAGGCAACTCTCCCACAGAGATTAGGGTGACAGGGCCAGCCCAGGAGGCCAGTCAGAGGCAGGTAGAGCAGCACACAAGTGCCATTCAAGTCCCAGGAGGGTCCCAGCCCACAGGACCCCTCCTTCCCCACCCCCAGCCCCAGGCAGCCCTTCTGGGCAGTAGCCCCGTAAGGCTCCCAGCTGCATTCTGAGTGTCCCCACTTACTCCCGCCTGGGCCCCTTGTGCCGGAACCTACAGCTCCACAAGGCCTCTCGCTAATGACCAAGCATCCCGCCCACCCCTTTCAGCCCCAGTCTGTTTCCTCACTGCCCCTTGACACCCCCGAATCTCACAATCACACTTTCCTCCTACACTGGTAATCTCAAGTGGACGCTGCCTTCAGAGGTGTGGAGACATTCCAAGGCCCCCATGGGGACAGAAGCAGCCAGGCCAGGGGCCAAAGCAACAGCACTTTGCCCCCGCGCACTTCCCCTCCCCACTTACCAGCCGGAAGCCTCTTACCTTCATGGTGGGAGGCGCAGTGAGAGGAGGGGACAGCGGCCGGTCTGGGAGGGTCACATCCGAGCTGTTGGCCAGCTCCTGCTTCCTGTTAGGCCACAGAACACAGAAGAGGTGAGTGGGGGCCTGTCTGCCCCTCCCCTCTCTCCTCTAACAGCAGCTGGGCTTAAGGACACAGTCTAACACATGCAGAAAATAGAGCCAGTGCGTTTCTTTGCCAGAATGTGCTCAAATCTTAGGCAGGGCTACTCCCAGTGTGGTTTCTGCACCACAGCATCACCCAGACACTTGTTAGAAATGCACATTCTCAGGTGCACACCAGACTCCCGGGTGATGGGGCCCAGGAATCTGTGTTTTAACAATCTCTCCAGGTGATTGTGATGCTGAGGTCTGAGAACCACAGGTCTAAAGAGATATAGGACTGGGAAGGAAAAGAAGGGGAGAGGGGTAAACGTTTTCAGTTCCTCCTCCCTGGGGGGACCGCTTTGTCCCTAAACACACACACACACACACACACACACACACACACACACACGCGCGCGCACACACACACACGCGCGCCCTGGTCAGACTTTGGGAAGACGGGGCTGCCTGCTGTGTATGCCGCAGGTGAAACTTATTTTAGTCCATGTGGGCTAGGACCGTGGAGAGGCAGCTAAACAGAGTTGCGTCACCATGACAACACGACTGCGACAAGTCCGCGGCTCTCACACACTCCCCACTTCCCATCTGGCCCTTGCTGGTGACCAGGGAGTGCTAGTGTACAGTCCAATCAGTAGGGAGAATGTGTGCCACGGAAAAGCCTTCAGAGCGATGGTCACGCACAGGGCCAGCTGGGCAGAACCTGGGGGAGACTCCAGACGAGGGACTCTGGTGTCCAGGACGTGCCCTGGCTCTATCCTGGGACGGGAGGGAGAGGCAAGGATAACAGAATTAAGAGCCTAAGAAGACCAGGCTGAGCCACAAAGCCCCCAATTTTGCGACTGTTTGCTTCTCCGGAGCCCCACCCAGAAGTAGCCAAGAGTCAGTCCCCAACCTGGTCCCACTTAAATGACCGAAGGACCCCCACTGCCACCTGGAGAGAATGCTTCTGTACTTTGTTCCAGCCTACGTCCTGCCAGTGGGGGTGACAGCTCCAACCCCAAGCCCCCCTTCGTGAGAAAAGCCATGTTCCCTACAGAGGGAACCGTCTTTCCGGAGGAAACCCTGGCCCTGGGGCTCAGACACCACCCCAGCTTGGCTCCCCTCAGCCCAGGCAGGCCCAGCTACCCGGGTACAGCCCCTGCCTGTCCCTGCCACCTGTCCTCCAGGGAGCCAGGTAAGGAGGCTGCGTGACCGTCTGGCTTGGTGGAAGGATCCACGTGACCCCACTAACCTCAACCCTGCCAATCCCCCTTTCTGCACCTCCATCTGCCTCCCTCCTCCCTTATTCCTGGACCTTGGACTCACTCCGATGACTGGAGAGTGGGGTCCCCTCCCTCCTGATCCAGACTGTAACTAACACAAGAACCAAAGGGTCAAGACTCAACACTCAAGACGTGCGCACACACGTGGTCACACACAAAGGAACGGACGCAGCTCCTTCTACTTCGCAGTCAGAGCCACCAGCCTCCCCTCGCATATATGGCCTTGGAGGTTACCATTGTGGGTAACGTCCGGCTGCTCTGGCCCTCACCTGCCTGTGGATCCCACAGAGCTGGGTGGAAGCAAGCTTGCTTCCCTTAGCCACTCGACCCTTTCCAAGCAGGCACTGTTCCTCCTCAATGGGTCTGCAGCCCGAGACTCACGATGATGGAAAAGGAAGGGAGGAAAGGTGCTCAGAGAAGGGAGCATCACCCTCAGGTCCCCTGAGGTGAGGACGGGCAGGGCAGTTCCTGGGTGGGTCTGGGAGCCTGGAAGGGAAAACCATGCAGGGAAGGGAGGGGAGGCAAGCCCCCACCCAGAGTCTACAGGACTGTGTGGGGTTAGCTGAGGACCTCTGGCTTACTCCCCTGGAGATGGCTTGTGGGCAAACTTGACCAGTAGCCGCCTTGGCTCTCTGGGAACACAAACCCTAGAGCAGGGCAATGGCAGCAGATTTTTCATATCAGTGGTCAGGGGACCCTCATATACACAGTCACACTGTCCGGTTCTCTCCATAAGGTGGAAGATGTCCACGCCCGCAGGACCAGAGCAGCTGAGATTATGACCAAGGTCCCTGAGTCCCAGGCAAAGGGCCCTCGTACCCAGTCCTTCGTGGACTAAGCCTCTCTCCCCTGAGCCAGTCTGTTCTCCCTGGACCAGTCTCCAGGAGCTGGTGAGGGCTATCACATGGGAGCACGGGGCATCTGCCAGAATGATTTCCCAAAGGATGCTTGGAGCCCGGAAGGTGCTGGAGCAGGAAGGAGCACGAGTGGCTACCGGCCTCCTGCTAGCTCCAGGGCCCTGTCCAAGACTCCAGAGGGGACACCAGGCTGGGCAGAAGGCATGACCACTGCCCTCAAAAAGATCAGAACCCAGAGCACATGCACACCGACGGCCGCAAATCAGAAACTACCCTGCCTTGGTACCTAGATAGCTTGGAATGGCTTTACGGGAGGGGATGGGCCACACGGCACCAAACCCTACTCTGGACTTCAGCCCTCCCTCCTAGGAGCCAAAGGTACTTATTTAAGAGCTGACTGCCTGTTATGGATTGAATCATGAACTGCCTTAAAGATATTTTGAAGTCTTTTTTTTTTTTTTTTTTTTTTTTTAGCTGCGCTGTGCGGCATTTGGGATCTTAGCTCCCTGACCGGGGATCAAACCCGCGCCCCCTGTGTTGGAAGCACAGAGTCTTAACAACCGGACCGCCAGGGAAGTCCCAAGATATTTTGAAGTCTTCACCTACCTGTGAATGTGACCTCGTTTGGAAATAGGGTCTTCGTAGATGTACCCAAATTAAGATATGGTCATTAAGGTGACCCCTTAATTCAATATGACTAGTGTCCTTATAAGAGGAGAAGGTGGCCACCTGAAGACACAGACACACAGGGAGAATGCCATGTGACAACAGGGGCAGAGGTTGGAATGATGCACCTGGAGCACCAAGGAAGGCCAAGGATTGCAGGCCACCATCGGAAGCTACAAGAGGCAAGGGAGACTCTTCCCTGGCGCCTTCAAGAGGAGCATGGCCATACCGACAGCTTGATTTTGGACTTCTCACCTCCAGAACTGAGGCAATAAATGTCTGCTGTTTTAAGCTGCCTGGTTTCTAGTACTTGGTTAGAGCAGCCCTAGGAAACAAATACACTGCCCAAGTCCCATGTTCTAGCCTTGGCTTTGTAACTGGAAGACCAAAACCCAAAAGGATGAAATCCCTGCTTCCGCCTCACTACCCCTGCTATGGTCAGCTGGGCTCAACCTCGCCCTGCCCCAGACCTCACAACCAATGACATCTGCGTGTGAGCCGCCCTCCCAGGGACAGCCAGGCCCAGCCTAGCCACCAGCTGGTGCTAAGATAAGACAGAGTAAGAACATGGTGCTCAATGCAATTCTAGCCCTTTCTCAGCCAAAAACATCACACTTACCGAGTGGTGAAAGTGACATGATTATCTCCAGAGATAACCTTGAATCTGCTCTAATTTATTATAAGCAAAAGGTAAATTATTAGCAGAAATGGTAACCTCCCTCTTATTTGTAATGACTTTCTTGTAACCCACAGTGATCTTGACATGGATCATGGCACTAAGGTTGAAGACTGCCTCTCGAGCCAAGCCAGCCCACAGGCAGCTCTAAGGCCGCAGGGTCCCAGAAGAAGAGGGGCTGGTGACAGAGGCAGAGGAGGGAAGCAGGGAGATTACACACTCAGCTAAAAGAGAAGCATGGTAAGAGCAGGTGTGAATGAGCAGGTCAGAAGAGCCTCCCGCCTCTGGGGTCCTGGAGGCGCAGCCCACTCAGCTTCCCTCTGCCCCAGAGCTGCCTGGCACTGAGGTTCTCTACTCGGGGATTCTCTCCCCAGCTGGGAGGGCTCAGGGGGGCCGGGAGAGGTCCTATCTGGCTTTAGCCAAACGTAAATCTCAGGAGGAAATGATCAAAGAGCCGGGAGAGGAAGCTGAGAAAGCCGGGGGAAGATTCACCCAGATGGGGCTGTTCACAGGGAACTGGGCAGACCTCCAGGCAAAGACCCCACGTACAGCACCCAGGCCTCCAGGGTCCTTGCCTCCAGCCCCAGTGTCTCTGCCCCAGACCATGTGAAGTCATTGCAGCTATCATCTCTCCCACATGTCTATGAAAAGGACCTATATTAAGAATCAAGAGATTCCTGCGTTCAAGTTTGTCTCTACTTGCTACCCCCCTGTGTGACCTTGGTTAAGTTACCTCACCTCTCTGTGTCCCAGTTCCTTCCTCTGCAAAGATGGGGGTGATAATGTTCTGAGGATTTAAACATAATGGCTGTGCAATAAAATATAAAGTCCTATACAAATGTAGACCATTATTATTATAACTCATAAAATGGTGATCAGGTTTCCAAGTGGAAAGAGAGAAGCGAGGGTCCAGGGCTGTTTACGTGTCTTTGAAAACATTCCTGGCATCTCAAATAAGCACCAGTTCTAGCCCCGGGGATCTACCGTCAGGATCGTAACCATCGGTTAATAATCAACAACAGGAAAAAATCCCCTGTAACAGCAGATGGCTCTGGGGCCAGGTTTAAGCCCTCCCTCTGGCACAGAGTTTCTCCCAAACCTACACACTCCCCTTGTCTGCATCTCCCACTACACCAGTTCCCCAGCCACCCTGCCACGTTCGGCCCTGCTTTCTCTTGCTTTCCAAGTAGCCAAGCTAGAGAAACGCATACAGCTGGCCGCTATGAAGAGCTTCCCAGGAAAACCAAACCAAAAGGAACGAGACACATTATCACAACAGCCATCAACCGAGGGATGGATAATCAACACGGTCCCTCCACACAGTGGAATATTATTCAGCCGTAAAAAGGGATGAAGTGCTGATACATGCTACAACATGGATGGACCTCAAACACATGCTAAATGACAACAGCCAGAAACAAAAGGCCACCTATTACATGATTCCATTTATACGAAATGTCCAGAATAGGCAAATCCAAGACAGAAAGCAGATGAGCGGTTGCCTGGGGGCGGGGGCAGAAGGAGAAGGGGCAGGGAGGGTCTGCTCGTGGGCCCGGGGCTCCTTTTGGAGGTGATAAGAATGTTCTGGAACTATGCAGTGGCGATGGCACAGCTCTGTGAATATACTAAACCCCACTGAACCGTACACTTTAAAAGGGTGAATTTCATGGTATGTAAATCATACCTCAAATTTTTTTTTTTTTTTTTTTTGCGGTACCCGGGCCTCTCACTGTTGTGGCCTCTCCCGCCGCAGAGCACAGGCTCCGGACGCGCAGGCTCAGCGGCCATGGCTCACGGGCCCAGCCGCTCCGCGGCATGTGGGATCCTCCCAGGCCGGGGCACGAACCCGTGTCCCCTGCATCGGCAGGCGGACTCTCAACCACTGCGCCACCAGGGAAGCCCTATACCTCAACTTTTTAGAAAGAAATAAGGATGAAGGGGCTGAATGGGCTCCATTTCTGTCATTCCTGGTGCTTAATTTTCTTCTCTGGCTGCCTTTTGGTGGCCCCGGGGCCCCGGGCTGTGTGCAGGGTCTCGCATTCTGGAGATGCTGAAGATGCTGAGTACGGTTTCCTGACTGATCCCACCTGCTGAAAGCAGTGCCTTTCTTCCCCACCCCCAGCATTCTTAAGTACTTGCAGCACAGTACTTAAGAACTTAGGAGAGGGTTTTGGAGTTCCAACTTTTCACATTTCCAAACCCTGCATAACCAACTAGACCATAAACGATAGGAAATAAAATAAAACAAAATGAAATTAAAAAGCTTCCAGAGAAATCATCATAAGAAGGAGATACGACAGGAAGAAAAGGGAATTAGAAGCCAGGACTGGCTCCCACCAGCTCTAGCCGTGACAAGCTGGACCCTCAGAGTCTTATTATCTCTGCTTTCCCCTCTGCAGGATGGGCAGGCTAACCCCCAACTCCTGCTCCCTGCACTGGACTTGGAAAATTGCGCTCAACTCTTCAATATGACTAGAGTCTTAGACAGTTTTCGTGGTGGCAGAGAATTGTGTGGTCATTGGGCAAGCCGGGCCAGGGGGAAGGACGAGCAGGGACCGGGCTGGGCATGGGCTGGGGGTCCCAGCCCAGAGGAATCCACCTTGCTGTCTACAGAGACCCAAGGCCACAGGCACAATCACGTAGCCCTCATTCCAGCAGCCAGCAGTGCTGGGGCATCCCCGTGGTTGGAAACATGTCCGAGAAGTTCTGTCCATCATGGCAGGACAGCCTGGCAGATGCTGGAGTAGAGGGCCAGCCTCCAGCCTCGAGGGAGGCGGGCAGGCAGTGTGTACAGTGGATCAAAAGCCCTGGAGTTCTGGTCCAACAGACCTGCATTTGAATTCCGGCGCCACCCCGGATTAGCTGTGTGACCGTGACCAAGTTACTTCGCCTCTCCCCACCTCAGCTTCCTCATCTGTAAAACGGTATAATAATACTCACCTCCTTGGGTGGTCTGAATAAGGCCTGAAAAGCACTTAGCACGGTGCCTGGTCCACAGCAAAAACATAATACCTGGCCGCCATTGTCATGGCCAAGGCTGCCGTCAGCTAAGCTGGAGGGAATGGGCATGGGCGGGGACACAAAGGCAGAAAGCCAATCAGAGAGCAGAGAGGAGGCAGGACCGGCTTCAAATCCGAGGGAACCTGGATGCCCACGTACTTAAGACAGCAGAGTCCAGCCACTGTGTGTGGGCCGCCGGGTCCTGCGTTTGTGCACATGGTTTGATCCCAAGCCCCAAGGGCCCAGACATGGAGGTGAAGACATTACTGTCCACACTCTGCTGAGGCCAGTGTAGAAGGGGAGAAGGATGCCAGCCCAGCAGAACGGGCGGGGGAACGGAGGCAGGGAAGGGGACACGGGATTCAGGAATGAGAGGCTCCAACATGTGGAGGGATTGAGCCCCGATGCCCCCCTTGGAGAGCCCCTTGGGAGGGAGCAGGTGCTGCTCACCTGTCCGCACCTGGCAGGGCTGGCTCTGGTGACACATCTCGTTCCCATGCACACCCTAAGAGGATCCAGGAGACTCAGAGCACAGCTCTGGACCTTCGAGGATGCAACACTCCCCAGGGAATGCAACCCCAATCCCACCCCACCGTGCCCACCCAATCTCAGGGTTCACAGACGCAGGGACCAGCAGAGCCGGGAGAAACCAATAGAAGCCACCCGACAGCCTGATCCTGGTGACGAGGACACTGGGGCCCAAAGAGGCCGAGGGAGATGCCCAAACCCCACAGCGAGCCTCTCTCTTCTCCTCCTGAGAAGAGCTGCGGCTCTCCCGTCACCTCAGCATGAACATGGGAGGTGAGCAGGTCACGACATCTCGGGAAGAACCCGAGGAAGCTCGGCTGGTTTATGGACAAACGTTTATACAGCATGAGTGCCGGGGCCCTGTGTGAGGGGAGAGGTGGGGCAGGGGCCCCAGGGATCTACGGGTCTACGGCTGTGCAGGTGTGCCAGGTGCAACTCAGCCGCAGAAAAGCACGTGGGACCAAGGGGAGGCCGGGGCGATGCTCCGTGCCTGCAGCTACAAAGAACATGCCGGCGTCTCTCTGGGTGTGTAGGGGGAGGATGGCGCTGCCCTTCCCTGGAGGACCCTGAATCCCTAAACTGGGCCAGGGGTGGGAGAAAGGGCAGGTTTCAAGGAGGCGCAGCACACGACAGGGCAAACCAGCCGTGAGAACCAGCTCTGGCCCCTGCCTGGGCGGCGGGGACACAGCCTCCCTCCGGCATTACAACTCAGAGGTGATGGACCAACCTGTCCACAAGGGCAAACCTCCACACTCCCAGGAAAATACGCCGTTACTGAACACATAAGCTTTAGAACTGACTCAGGCCGTAGGGTTCACACATGAGGAAGCAGAGACTCAGAGGGGTTCCATGTGGGCCTGAGGGTCACAGAGTCAGAAAACTGGAGAGTCGGGCCTCAACCCCAAGATCTCCGACTCCGACTCTTGCATGGTTCCTTCCAGTCACAATGAGAAAGCCAGCTCTGCCGGGCCCAAGGGCCACAGCGGCATCTGAAAGGAGAACACTGGCCAGCAGCTCCCTTTAAGCTTGAGCCCTCGGGGACCAAGGATGGGCTGTGTGTCTTAGCGTGCGCGGTGACGTCAGGATTATTTACACGCCCCTGAGGAGACAATCCGGGAGGGAGAAGTGAAATTGCAGAAGCCATACTGGAGGCCCAGCACACCCACGTGAAAGACCCACCTGCCAAGTGTGCACTGTGGGTTATCGGTTAAAACAGATAAAGAATAAAGCGGGGGCCAGGTCTCCTTGGGAGATCAGCTAAGGTTACCGAGGAGGTGAGAGCTAAGCCAGACCTGGAGGGAAAGGCCAGCATCTGTCTGGGAGAGAAAGAGGAAGGGGAAAGGCGCTGAACAGAGGCACAGAGGAGTGAAAGCAAGGAGCACTAGGGGGCCGCAGAGGAAACACAGGCGTGGCACTTAACAGGCTCTCAAAAAGGAAAAGAGAAAACTAGCAAGGCAGCCTCAGGGCTTCTCCTGTACTACGTACTGTTGGAAGTGACCCACATATCCTATCTCGTTTCATACTCACAACAACTCTTTGCAGCCAATATCATTAACCCCACTTCACAGGTGGGGAAACGGACACTCAGAGAGGTTAAGTTATTCGCCCAAGTTCCCACAGCAGGAAAGTAGCAGAGCAAAGCTTGGACCCATACAGTCTGGCTCCACAGTCCACGATGTTAACCACGGTGCCACCCTGCCTGCCGGGAAGAGCTAGAGCCCGCTCAGGAAAAGCAGCCACATCGCACTTTCCCAGAGTGGGGGGCACGCTTTCCTGCGGGCACCTGAGGTGATCTGGGGTGCCCTTTATTGCAATAATCACTTATTGATCTTCTACGTGTGGCAGGCCACCCTGATCTTCCCTCTATGCTAGTGACACACCGTCACCTTCTAAAACGAGTTCATTCAAGTTTTTAAAACTGAGCCAGTTAAAGAAAACTGTTAAGTAACGGATACAGGTGTCGCACAGACACGACAGAAGTGCTGAAGGTGGTTTGGGAAACAGGCACTGAGCAAGCTGAACTCTGTCTCATGGGCAAAGGGGGGCGTGGACGTGGAAGGCAGGTGGCTGACCTGCAGGGTTTTGCTGGAGGACCCCAGGCAGCAGAGCGGAGGACGCAGTGACTGGAAGGGGAGGGGCGAAGGGAGGAACAGCATGGGAGGGGCTCCATTCTGCTTGTGGTCACAAAAATGAAAGGAAAGGGTCCGATCCATCAGGCATTTCATAGCCAAAATGGAGGGCACTTGGTGACTAAGAGAAAAGGAGGAAGAGACAGCCAAAAACGTGAAAAGATGAGGGTTTCAGAAAACTGTGCGATGCTTCAACCATGACACAAAGGAGGAGAACTGGGTTTGCAGAGGCAGACGATAAAGCGTTCATTCTGGATGTGTTGCAGCTCAGGAGGCCCTGGGGTCCCCAGGTGGGATCAGGAAAGAACTGCAGCCTAAACAGAGACACAGGTGTAAGGAAAATAGAGGCAGGAGCTGAGGCCATGAGAGGAAAGGAGGCCCCCAGGGAGAACAGGTAGGGCTGAAAAAGCAAAAAGGAACAGAAGCCTTCAGCAGGGCAGGTAAGAAGAGGTGAGAGAGGGAGGACCACGCCCGGATGGAGTCTGGAAGCCACGCGAAGGGCAAGTGCCAAGGAAGCGATGGTGGGCAAGTCACCCCGTTGTCCAAGGGGCTCCATGTCCACAGCACTGAGGAAATAGCCTACCTGCCTGTCATCCAGCCCCCAATGTACTGCATCGCTTGAAAACTGCTGAGTGAGCAGCTTCCCTCACGCGGTCAGCGGTTCTGCTTAGCACCGCCTGGCCTCAATTGAGGGAGCTCCATCACGGTCAGAGCAAAGGCAGCCAGCTCACAAGGTCACAGCCCCAGACAGCTTCAGAATCAAAACCATAAAGCCGCGGGGTCACAAAGGCACAGAATATCAGCATTTTCCCAGCCTGCGCGGATTTCCTGACCGGGATAGCAAGTAGATGGGTGCTCATTTCACGCTTCAGTTTGGACATACGACATGTATCACAATAAAAAATAATTGTTGGGCTTCCCTGGTGGCGCAGTGGTTGAGAGTCCGCCTGCCGATGCAGGGGACACGGGTTCGTGCCCCGGGCCGGGAAGATCCCACATGCCGCGGAGCGGCTGGGCCCGTGAGCCATGGCCGCTGAGCCTGCGCGTTGGGAGCCTGTGCTCCGCAGCGGGAGAGGCCACAACAGTGAGAGGCCCGCGTACCGCAAAAAAAAAAAAAAAAAAAAAAATTGTTAAGCAGTTCTCTCTCACTTTCTTTAGGAGAGATGAATATAAATGTGGATATGGATATAGAGATAGAGATAGAGACAGATATACTCTTAAGCCTGCTGAGCCTTTATGATGAACATATGAGACTGATCACATGCATTTACTTTGCTTCTTCTGAAACCCCTTTAAAAAGTGTGAAATGGGCTCCCCTGGTGGCGCAGTGGTTGAGAGTCCGCCTGCCGATGCAGGGGACACAGGATCGTGCCCCGGTCCGGGAGGATCCCGCATGCCACGGAGTGGCTGGGCCCGTGAGCCATGGCCGCTGGGCCTGCGCGTCCGGAACCTATGCTCCGCAATGGGAGAGGCCGCGGCGGTGGGAGGCGGTGGGAGGCCTGCGTACCGCAAAAAAAAAAAAAAAAAAAAAAAAAAAAAAGGTGTGAAATGACACAAGCAAATGCAATGGAAGAAGAAAATTCAGCCTAGAAGAGATTACAAGTGCCTGAAAGAAGGATGGGGGATGGATGACCTGGGGGAGTGTTTGATACTCGAGACACTCAGTCTTTGGACCCCATCCCCCAACCTTTCACTTCCTCACCAACCACATGACCTCATCAACCGCCACCACCACCACGAGAAACTGGACCATCCCTAAGAAAAGACAACGTCTAGGTTCCTCCAATGAAAAGGGCAGCTCACTACCCAATCATCACCCTGCATGGAAACCCCCAGGTGCACGCCAGCCCAAGCACACAGGGCTCCCAACCCTGTGCTTACCTCACTCTTAAGGACCGAGGGACAGCTAAGGGTGGCCAGACATTTGAGGAAAGCCTCCAACATAAGCAAGAGACATCAAAATAAACAAGAGGAGCCTGAAAGAAACAGACACTGCAAGGAACCAATGGAAAATTCAAAATATACTATAAAGTAATATGGCCTCAGATATAAGACAAGATTTTACATGCACAACACAAGGAGAGAACACTGTAAAAATGGAATGATCAGGAAAGAAAGAGATCTCAGAAAAGAGAAATATGATTGGAAGGCTAAGCTGAGGAAGTCTCCCAAAAAGTAGGACAAAAAGATAAAAATATGGAAAATGAAAGAGAAAAGGTAAAAACATCAGGGGATCCAATATCTGACCAATAAAGTTTCCAGAAAGAGGTAATAGAGAAGAGAGAGGGGAGTTGTGGTAGCTAGTCTCCAAAGGTGGCCTCCCAGTGAGTATATCTCTTGGTATTGATGCACTTGTACCGTCCCTGCTGCCGCCTTGAATCTGGGCTGGCCCTGTGACTCAGTTTTGACGGACAGAATGGGAAAGAAATAATATTACTTAACTTCCAAGGCTGAGTCACAGGAACCCTTGAAGGTTCCACCTCTATCTCTAGGAACATTTGCTCTAGGGAAAGCAAGCCAGCATGTAAGAAGTTTGACTATACTGAGATTGCCGTGCTATGGCCAACACATGGAGAGGTTGCATGGAGAGACACCCAGCCAGCTCTCAGATGTCCCAGACATCTCAGTCCATACAAGTGAAGAAACCATCTTGGACATTTCACCCCCAGCACATGCGAAGAACCGAGGAACCAAGCCAGAACCAAGGCCCCAGACATATGGCCCCAGCTGAGCATCCCAACCATCTCCAGCCATCTGAGCCACCCAAGATGAGGTCTCAAACATAGTGGAGCAGAGATAAGCCATCCATCACCAATGTGCACTACCGAAAATCCTAGCACACAGAGTCTGAGCATAATAGAATGGTTGTTGTTTCACCTTAACAGGAGAAATTTATCAGAGAATCAGTACAAGAACACTTTTGAGAACTGAAGGAAGGACCTGAGTCTCTGGGGCCACTGAGCACCCAGCACAGTAAATGACAAAGGATCCACCCCAAACATTGTCAGGGAATTTCAGAATGCCTAGGTAAATGAAAAATCATCAACAATTCCAGAAAGGAAATACAAAAACACACCACAGACAAAGTGATGTAAATCAGCATATCATCAGACTTTTCAACAGCAATTATAGAATCTAGTATAAACAATGATATAATACCTTCAAAACTCTGAAGGAAAATTATTTTCAACCTAACATTTTATACCCAGGCAAACTATCAAGCAACTGTGAGAGTAGAACAAAGATATTCTGAAACATGCAAAAGCCCCCCAAAATTTACCACCTTGCACCCTTTCTTGGAAGGCTACTGTTAAAAAGCAGCAATCAATCCAGCAGAAGCTGGAAAGCTCTGGAAGCGAGGTCTCCTGTTAGAAAGAGTAGAACTGACAGGATATGCAGTGGCCATAAGCTTTGGGGTGGGGGAGGAAAAGCTATTAAAGGAATTATGGTAGAATAAATTAAAATAGTAAGAGAAAAATAAAGATAGGTATATAGAAAACTGCACTAATGGGGGAAACATCAGTTGCTCATTAACTCTAGGAAAAATAAAAGGTTATACAAGAAGGGAAACACAATTATAGCACCCTCTTTGGCTCAAAAATAAATAATATTTACACAGTTATAATAAGTAAACATGGACTATTGAACAACAATAACAAAAATGGTGCTAGTGGAAGGATACACTGCGCATTAAGTGGCCCCAGGTCTTGGATGAATTCCTGGTAAAGCCTGGGAAGGAAGGAGCACCCCCCAATCCCACCTCCAGAGTGCCCAACACGGGGGTGTTTTAAACCATCCATGCTAAGAAACCACCCAACAGTCTGTTGGCATTAGGAGTCACCCTATCACAGAGCGAACCAGCCTCCCAGCTAAACTATCACTCCAAGACTCTGCCTCTTAATTCTTAACTCTTCCGAATAAGTTATTACTTGGTGATATACCAGATTAAGGATTTTCATCATTGGTTCAAACTAAATGATAGTCTCAGCGGGGAGAGATCATAGCATTTCAGGGTAAGTATGTCTGATCTTTTCAATTAATAATGTCATTCCCTATCTGAAAATTTCACTCATTAGAAAGACAAATGCTTGGAGCTGTTTTCCAGGACCGAGACAGGGCACATGGCCCACCCTCATTCTTGCACCACTGGGAGATGAATGTCCAGGACAAGGGGGATCCCCCTGCGGCCAAGAAATCAAGCATAGCTGACTCAGCCCACAGGAGCGAGGGCTACAATCTCATCTTACCAACAACATGCTCTGACCCTGCCTGCAGAACCCAAGCAGATGAGCCAAACCCAGCAAAATCAAACCTCTTGCCTCCTCCCAGCACTGGCTTCTCTCTAGTGGACACTAGGAAAGGAAGGATAATTGTGAGAGCCTCCAGCAGCATCCCGGAATCTGGGTGTGATCCTTGCAGTATTCTATGACTGGAAGGTTCAGAAGAAGGGCTTGGCAGCCTGGAGCACCCCTGGATAACCAAGAGCCCCAAGTGATGAGCAAAAACCTACTTCCCAGGCCAGGCCCCCCTCCTGAATCAGTGAGAACAGAAGCCACCTCTGTCTGGCCCCTTCACAGGTCTCTAACATGTACCCTGCCCACCGGCCCGTTCCCAGCATAGCAGCTGGCACTGAATGAACTCAGTAAGAGTT
Source organism: Lagenorhynchus albirostris (assembly GCF_949774975.1). Taxonomy (NCBI): domain Eukaryota; kingdom Metazoa; phylum Chordata; class Mammalia; order Artiodactyla; family Delphinidae; genus Lagenorhynchus; species Lagenorhynchus albirostris. The sequence continues at coordinate 12,318,155 of NC_083114.1, forward strand.
CAGAATAAGAAAATGAGAAACTCATAGACCTTCAGACCTAGAGGGCCAAGTTAGAGCAGCATGGGGCAGGAGGCTGCTATCTCCACTACAATCTGGTCTATTCACTGTTCTGGCTTCAACTGACCTCAGTGCCCTGCTCAAGAGTCTGGAACACAGTTAACCCATTCCCCACCAGTTTGATCTGTTACTAAGCTCATGTCATTCCCTGGTAACTGATTCTGCTTCCGAGCTTGGATTACTCCTCTGGACATGGAGAGTGGACGTAAAAGAAGCATCTTTCATCATCACTGTCATCCTCATCATACCAGCTAAGATGTATTTAGTACTACGTGAAGCTCTTTACATGCATTATTTCATTTCATCTTTTCAACAACCCTATGGGGTAGATACAGAATTATTCTGTCATTTTACAGATGAAGAAACTGAGACTCAGAGAGGTTAAGTGACTTGTGGAAGGTCCAACAGCAAGTAAGTAGCAAAGCTGGGATTCTAAGGGGCCCTGGCGGGCAAGTTCTAGATGGCTCCCCTCTGTTATACTCCTGCTTTGGTGGCCTCAGCGTCAATCCTGGTACTCAGCTCTGCAGCCCTGCAGCCCTGGCCTCTGAGAGCTGGCAGCTAGGGCACTGGGATCATTCATTAAACATTCTGCTGGGAAAAGAGTAGTTCAAGAGCCTTGAAGTTCCCTCCTACAACAACCTGGGGTCCAAAAGCAATGCTGCGGGGAAAGGGGCCTGGGATGAGTATTTTTTTAAGAGAAAGTTACTTTTCATTTGCTAAGTACCTAAAAACTATCCCTTTAAATACAAATAATCTATTCTGGATTGTTTCAAAGGACACCACGAGTGAGAGCCTATCATTCTAATTCTGATTTTCACATTTTATCGTAAATATTAATAGAAACTCATTGGGAGCAAATTCAGAGGATCCAGAGGCATCTCATGAAGTGGACTGGGGGCAGGGAGGGGCCCTGCCACATCTGCTTTCTGCTCTTCTGATGCAACCCATCAAACCAGAGCAGGCGAAGCCCCAGGGAGCAGACCCAGCACCTGCCACAGGGAATCAGGGCTGAGAAAAGGCTGCTGTTTCAGCTTTCCTGCTGAATCATTTCCAGCTGCCCTGGGCACTTAAGTGACAAGATGATACATCAACATCAATAATGCTGGAAGGGTCTGTCCATGGACATGGCCTTATTCTCCCCAGGAGGCATGAAGTCAGCCTCGACAGACAGCTGGGGCCACTGAGAAGTAAGGGCCCCTGCCCAGGACCTCTGCTGTCCTTTCCCAGATCTCCCTGTCCCAAGGAGTAGACCAAAGAGAGACAGGAAGAGGCCACTCCTGGGCCAGCCAGAAAATCATCTGATAAATAGGCACTGCTGGAACGCAGTGTGTATGATGGGGTGGGAGAAGCAAGTAAGGGGAGAGGACACAGCTCTTTCTGCTAGAGGAGCCGGGCACAGCTGCAAGACTCAGTGGGGCGGGACTTCCCTGGTGGCGCAGTGGTTAAGAATCCGCCTGCCAATGCAGGGGACACGGGTTGGAGCCCTGGTCTGGGAAGATCCCACCCGCCGAGGAGCAACTAAGCCCATGAGCCACAACTACTGAGCCCGCGCGCCTAAAGCCCATGCTCGGCGGCAGGAGAAGCCACCGCGGTGAGAAGCCCGCGCACCGCCACGAAGAGTAGCCCCCGCTCGCCGCAGCTAGAGAAAGCCCACGCGCGGCCACAAGGACCCAACGCAGCCAAAAATAAATTAAAAAAAGAAAAGACTCAGTGGGGCGCCAGGGCCCTTTGCTGGCCTCCAACCTGCCCCCCACGCATCAGCCGACTCCTCTGGGCACTCGGTAACTATCTGTTGAATGAATTGAAGGGCTTGAGGGCTACGACGGGTCAGTACCCCATGAGCAAGCACGATGAGAACGTTCCAAGAAATGAAAGATCCTCCAAGAAATGAATCCACTCGCAGACTAAGCTGTAAGTGATCTGAGGACGGGAACTGTCTTGGCCACTTCCGTAGAGCACGCAGGGCCCAGGGCAGCACTGCAGACCCTCAGAACTGTCTGTTAACACTAAGACCTTACATTCATATAACAATTTGCACTGACGACGTTTATCATCACCTTCTCTGCCAAGCACGGTTTGGGGAAGATCACGGTTGGGCGTGATGTTTTCATCTTATATATAGATGAGTCAGCTGAGGCCTGGAGAAGGAGGGATGATTTCCTAAAGAACTCACAGCGAGTTAATGGAGAGACCAGAACTCAAACTCAAGAATGACTCAAGGTTTGTGGGCTGAGCTCTCCTGTTTATGTGTGGAGTGAATGAGCGAAGGAAAGAATGAAGGAAAGGGCGGCTGCGTCCCCTCTGATCTCTCCCACCTCTGCCTTTCCTCGGCAAAGCACGGAAATCACTACACCTGGTTTTCCCTGCTCAGCCAGGGTCCCGCCAGGTAAGGATGGTCCTCACTCGCAGTGCAAACTCCAGGCAGGCTTCCAAGAACCACACCCTGAGCTACCGCTCACCCTCCGCACCTCCAACAGCGCTGAACAATGAATTCCTGTCTGGCCGTGTCCTTTTTGAGGCAGCACGTGTGCTGTCCGCCTCGGCCAGGAGCGCAAGCCATCAGGTGGAGGTGGCCCCCCGCAAATCATCCCTGTAGCCCCAGCTCTCCCTTGGGAGAGGACAGCAGGCAGAGGCCAGGTCTGACAAGGAGCCCAGGGTCCACACAGACCAGGGGTGACTGCAGTAGCCTGTCCTAGCTTTGCTATCGCTCAAAAGGCTGGCTGACGCCTCCCAGTCCCCTGCCTGTCCTTTCTGGGTCCCTCTCCAGATCAGAAGGTGCGCACGGAGCAGAGTGAAAGGGCCATCCACCCGCCTATCTGGGTCAGAGCCTCTGAGGCCTGGCTGACGAGGCCCCAGGCCACATGGCAGGGCCCCGGGATTCTCCGCCAATCGCCCCAGGAACAGAGCTGACTAACGCCCGAAGCTCAAAAGCCAACTCCCAAGGGAGGCGGCAGCTTTATCCTGCTCTGAGCTGCAGATGGAATAGGTAAATGAGTTTGGGTTTTTTTTATGTGTTTGTTTTACAAATTTACAGAACGGGGATTGGGGGTGGGGCAAGGGGACAGGGCAGAGGATGAAAAAAGAGGAAGAAAAGAAAGACAGGGTGGAGAGAGGGGGAAGAGAGAAAATGGAAGCTTTTAGAAGCTTCTAGATGGAAGACACTTCCCTCCCCATAACGGCCAAAATCCATCAGTTAAAAGGCCACAGAGCTGAAGAAGCCCCAGCAGACGGGGGTGGGGGCACCCAGAGCTGAGGCTTCTGGTGGGAACATCAGTGGAACCACACAAAGGGCTGGGCCAGGTCTTTCTGGGAAGAAGTGGCAAGAATAGAGGAAACCGGGCTTCCCTGGTGGCGCAGTGGTTGAGAGTCCGCCTGCCGATGCAGGGGACACGGGTTCGTGCCCCGGGCCGGGAAGATCCCACATGCCGCGGAGCGGCTGGGCCCGTGAGCCATGGCCGCTGAGCCTGCGCGTCCGGAGCCTGTGCTCGGCAACGGGAGAGGCCACAACAGTGAGAGGCCCGCGTACCACAAAAAAAAAAAAAAAAAAAAAAAAAAAGAATGGAGGAAACCTTTAAGCAAAGCATCCCCTTGCGGAGCGGCAGCGGTTGCCCTAACATCCCAGTGACCTGCGGACAGGAAGTGCTCTCCCCCCAAGCCGGGGGAGCTCAGGATAGGCTTCACTGCCCTCAGAGCTGCCAGTTCAGCCCTTGACGGCTCCCATCAAGTCAGCCCCTCACCCATTCTCCCCAGCTCCCCAGCTCCCCCCGCCGGACTATGAACTGCAAAAGGGCAGTGATCAGGCCTGCCTCATCCCTGCTGGATCCTCAGCCCCTACCCAGGCTCCAGGACTGATATGTAATGGGGGACATGGATGGACAGACAGACAATTATGCTGCCCCCAGGGAGGGCAGCTCAGAAGGGAAAAGTGAATGGACAAGAGACCAGCTTGAATGCATGGGCACCAACAGGAGTGGGATTCAAAGCAAGAGAGATCACGGGGACTGATCTGACTGGGTTCAAGCCAAGGGGAGGGACCAAGGAGGAAGCAGGGCCCCTTCCATGTGGGAAGTGCTTGGAGGTGGAGCCATGCCCAGCGCAGGCAGAGGGCAGGCAGGGAGGGAGTGGGCAAGGCCAGTGCCCATCCTGACTCTGCCACACCCTCTGGAGATAATTATAATTTTGCTGAGCACTGGCCAGCGCCAGCCTCTGGGTTCCGCATGCTAGACACACCATCTCATCGACCCTCACAACCACCACTGTTACCACCCCAATCATACAGATGAGAAAACCAAAGTCCACAGAGGTGGAGTGCCTTGCCCAAGGTTACCCAGCTGCCAAGGGGTAAAGTGGGATCTGCGCCCAGGTTTGCCTGAGTCCACAATGGGGCTCCAGGCAGCAGGGACACCCAAACGCTCCAGGACAGGCCCCCTGGGACAGCAGCACCAAAACTGGAGAATGTCCCGCCTCCACGAGAACCAGAGTTGTCTGGCTTCCCTCCTGTGCCCTCAGGCTGGCCGCCTTGCCATTTTCTTTGTGGGGCTGTTGAACCAGCGAGGTCAGGGTGGCACTGAATGAGCCCAGTGACGAAAACACCTGTCCCCCGCCCGGTGTCCGGTCGGGTGTCTTAACCAAGGCCCTTCCCTGGATCTCCCAGGGAGGGAGAGGGCTCCCCGCAGCCCTGCCCCCCCTCAGCACACCCTCTCCCCACTCAGCCTCACCCACGCCGGGGCTGCCTTTGCCGTCCCTGTGATGACCCCCTTTTCTGCCTCCAGCTCGGGCCTCTCCTCTGAGAGTCAGATCCCACCGCCAGCTGGAATCTCCTCTGGGATCTCAGCACCTCAAACAAGTGTCCAAAAGTGACCTCAACACTTCCCCCGACCTATTCCTCCTGCTGGGTTCTGTCTCCCTGTGAAAGGCCCCGAGCACTCCTGACTCTTCCTCCTGCCTTATGCCTGACAGCCAACCCCAAGGTGAATCCATGGACCCGCAGCAGGGGCATCACCTGGAAGCTCATTGAAAATGCAGGTTCTCGGGCCCACCCCAGACCCACCAATGGGAAGCTGCATTTCTTTTTTTTTTTTTTTTATGGAAAGGCGTTTAATTTTAAATATAGCAGTGTGTACATGTCAATCCCAAACTCCCAGTCTATCCCTTCTCCCCACCCTTCCCCCCATCCCCGGCAACCACAAGTTCATTCTCTAAGTCTGTGAGTCCGTTTCTGTTTTGTAAATAAGTTCATTTGTATCATTGTTTTTTTTAGATTCCACACACAAGCCACAACATAGGAGATTTGTCTTTCTCCGTCTGACTTACTTCACTTAGTATGATAATCTCCAGGTCCATCCATGTTGCTGCAAATGGCATTATTTCATTCTTTTTAATGGCTGAGTAATATTCCATTGTATATATGTATCACATCTTCTTTATCCAGTCATCTGTCGATGGACATTTAGGTGGCTTCCATGTCTTGGCTATTGTAAACAATGCCGCAGTCAACACTGGGGTGCCTGTATCCTTTCGAACCATGTTTTTCTCCTGATATATGCCCAGGAGTGGGACTGCTGGATCATACGGCAGAGGAAGCTACATTTCAACAAGACACCCAGGTGACTTGTGTGCACATTAAAATCTAGGAAGCGCAGCTCTAACGGTCAACAATCCTTTCATTCTGCCTCCTCCGATTCTCTCAAGTCCATCCACATCCTTCCATCCCCCTCCACCATCACCTTCAAGCCACTGACATCTTCCTAACCAATCTCCATAGCCCCACTCTTGCCCCACTCTGATACCTTCTCCCCCAGGAGACAGAGTGACCCTTTGAAACGTAAATCTGATCAAAGGAGTCCCCTACATAAGGCCTTGAAATGGCATCCAGTTCCCCTCATTATGAAGACCGAAGGTCATGCATCCATTCACTGCATTTTTATTGAGTATCTTCTATGTGCCAGGCACTGTTCTAGGCATCGGAAAGAGAACAGTGAACAAAATAGATGAAAAGCCCTGCCCTTGTGGAGCTTATATCCTAGTGGAGAAAAAGAGATAATAAATATCGAATGATGTAAAAGCTCTAAATATGAGGTTTATCAAGGGGTGACAGATGTTCCAAAGAAAAATAAAGCAGGAAAACGTTTGCAAATTTGAATAGGGTCACCAAGAGGAGACTTCAGTGAGAAGCTGTCATCTGAGGGAAGACCTGAAGGAAGCGAGGGAGCATTCCATGAGAATATCTGGGGGAAAAGCATTCCAGGCAGAAGGAACAGCAAGTGCAAAGGCCCTGAGGTAGGAGCATAGCTTAGTGGGTCAAGGAATAGCAAGGAGGCTGGCGTGGTTGATGCAGAGTGAGCAAGGAGAAAAGAATAGGAGCTGAGGGGAGAGAAACCACAGGGGGCAGATCATGTAAGGCCTGTGGCATGGTAAGAACTTTGGCTTTTACTGCAGAGAAATGGGAAACCATGGGAGGGAGGGTTGTAAGCAGAACAGAGATGTGATCTGACTTATGGATTCAGAGGATCATTCTGGCTGCAGGGTTGAGCACAGACTGCAAGAGGGCAAAGACTGAGAGCAGGGAGGCCAGTTAAAACGTTACCTCAATAACCCAGGTGAGAGCTGATGATGGATTTGGACTAGATTGACCGTTGTGGAGGTGGTGGGAAGTGGTCCAACTCTGGATGGAGAATGAAGGCAGAGCCAACAGGATTTGCTGATGGATTGGATGGGGGCGGAGGGTGGGATAACGACAATGTAGAGAAATGAAGGATGGGTCCAAGGAATTTGGCCTAAGTAACTGAGACAGGGAAGGCTACAGGAGGGATGAGTTTGGGGGAGGGGGAGAGACAGAGACCAGGGATTCCACTTTGGACGTGTTCAGTTTGGAATGTCTTTCAGACATCCAAGTGGAGATCACTGAGGGATCAGCCCAGGCACATGTCCACGTAGGAGAAGGAGGGTAAGACTGAGATAGACAAGCCAGGAGATGGAGGGAAAGCAGGAGGGTGTTTTCACGTACAAAACGAAGAAAGCATTTTAAGAAGGAGGGAGTATTGAGCAGTGTCAAATGACTAAGGTGAGAGCCCAAAGGTAACCCCTGGATTTGGTAACCAGAGCAGCCACTGTGGTGGGGAGCAGAGCCAGGGGCAGTAGCTGGAGGTGGACATGTGATTAGGATAGCGGGGTGACACGATTTCTTGACGGGCTGTCTCATTTTCTCCAGATTCAAACCTTAGGCTTGGTTCAAGCTCTGTCAGTCTTGGGTCTGATCCTCAGCTCTCCTCTCTCCTTTCTCCCAGCCCACCTCTGCTACTTTCAACACATCCATCTGGGGCCACAGGTGAGGACAAGGGAAAAGTTTAACTCTGCCCAGGAAATGAAAAGACCTCGCTTTCCCCAGTTGGGAACTATAAATTTTTCTGAAATTCCAACCATTCCTCCCTTGGAGTCTTGATTGTTTTCAGTCTTTAAGAGTCTCCATTAAAATGCAAATGTCCCAGCTAGCCAGAAGGAGGGAGACAACTCAGGCCGCCCTGACAATCCTCATCTTTCTGGACAGCTAACCCACAGGGAGGCCTATGATTCCCCAGCTAAATTCACCTCTCATCCAGTTCTCAGGATACAGTCTCTTATTATCCACCCTTTATAAATGACTAAACTAATTCTCCAAAAAATTAAGTAATTTATCTATCCAATCATAAAACTAGGAAGTAGCAAAGTCAGGATTTAAACCCAGGCAACCGACCCCAGGACCCTCATACCATGTTTTTTCGGTTTCTTCCACTTTTTTTTTTTTTTTGGTCTGTTGACTTTTTGCACGTTTTTTAGTTGTGATAAAACATACATAACATAAAATTTACCATACTGACCATTTTAAAGTATACAATTCAGTAGCTTTAGGTATATTCACAATGTTGTCCAACCATGACCACCAGGAAGGTTTTAGTTCCAGAACTTTTTCATCACCCCCAAAGGAAACTGACCTGTTGATTTTTGAATGAGTGATACATTCGTGTAGTCCAAAAGCCAACAATTATTAGAAGGTATACAGTGAAAGGCCTCGTCTTACCCTTGTCCCAGTCTGTCCAGTTCCCACCTGGCCCATGAAATAGTTTTTACACATCCTTCTGCAGCATCTTTATGCAAATATAAACCAATACAAAGATGGAGTCCTATTTCCCCCTTTTTTTTTTTACACAAAAGTTAATATATTATACATTCCACTCTGCACCTTGCTTTCTTTACTCAAAATATCTTGGAAGAACTTTCTGTCGCTACATAGAAAGCGTCACCATTCTTTTTTAAGTAATATAGTAGCCCGTGGCATGAATTTGAAATAATTTAGGTAACCAGTTCTCTACTGATAGGCATTTGGTTGTTTCCAACGTTTTGCTATTTCAAATAACATTGTGGTGAATTGACCTTGTACTACACCATTCCACAAGTGTGGAAATATACATGCTGGATAAATCCCCCAAAGTGGTTCCCTGGGTCAAAGGGCATATGCATGCATAATGACGACAAGTGTTGCCAGACTGTGCTGCTTATAGGATGGTACCCATTGATCTCCCATTAAACTGGTACAAGAAAGAGGGCCGGGGACTTCCCTGGTGGCGCAGTAGTTAAGAATCGGTCTGCCAATGCAGGGGACACGGGTTGGATCCCTGGTCTGGGAAGATCCCACGTGCCGGGGAGCAACTGAGCCTGTGCTCTAGAGCCCACGCGTGCCACAGCTGCTGAAGCCCGCGCGCCTACAGCCCGTGCTCCGCAACAAGACAAGCCACCGCAATGAAAAGCCCGCGCACCCCAACGTAGAGTAGCCCCCACTCGCTGCAACTCTAGAGAAAGCCCACGCGCAGCAACAAAGACCCAATGCGGCCAAAAAGAAAAAAAAAAGAGGGCCAGGACTTCCCTGGCAGTCCAGTGGTTAAGACTCTGCCCTTCCACTGCAGGGAACGCAGGTTCGATCGCTGGTCGGGGATCTAAGATCCCACGTGCCAGGCGGCACGGCCCCCCAAAAAAAGAGAGAAAAGAAAGAGGGCCCACATGCTCACCCCACACGCTGTGCTAGCCCTTGTGTCTGGAACCAATGCCAAAGCAGCTTTTGTCTATCACTTTACCTGCCCAACTCACTCTTATCCCTTCCTCTAGTACTAAAACTCCCCACCCCTACTTCAGGGATCTGATCCTCTCCCACCGAAAAGGACTCTTGTAGGTACAATACCCACAGTGGCCACAGGAATGATCCCCAGACTCAGGCGGGGCCATCATCATTCCCCACCCTCACCCCCATACAGGGACGGATGCAGAGACGGGCACATAATCCAAGCCAATCAGAACTCCTCCTTGGGATCTGTCTAACTGGAATTGGTGGAAAGGAGCTATTTTTCCCTCTCTGGAGGAAAAGGGATTAAAATGCAAAGCCACAGTGGTCTGCAACCGTGGTTTCAATATCATGGGGAGAGGTGGCCCAAGAGAATGAAGCCAACACAGAGACAGACACAAACGACAGAGAGGAAGAGAGATTGTTCATGGTCCTGGATCCAGCTGTTCCTGAGGCCGTTTCCACAAATAGGTTATGCCGGCCAATTAAATCCTCCGATCTTGTTTAGTTAATTCAACCTGGGCTTCTGTCACTTGCCCTCAAGAGTCCTGACTAATACACTGTGTATAAAGTATAATCCCAATTGTGTTATAATAGAGAGAAACAGAGTAGATGCAGATGTAAATATACCGTGTGGGAGGGTATGTGTTTGGATATGCAAAAAGACCAAAGAAAATACATTCAATGTTAATAGTGGTTATCTCTGCAATTCCCCCATCTGGGATTGCAGATGAGTTTTATTTTAGTCTTTGTACTTTTCTGTGTTTTCCAATTTTTCTGCAAGGAACATGGATTTTAAAAATATAATAAACGTTTCTTTAAAAAATCAGATCGGCAAGAAGCAGCCCAGAGAGCACTCCTAGCAGGTTCCGAGCACGTGCCACGGTCAGGAGCAGCAGAGACGCCTGCTCTGCATGGTCAGCGCCCCTGGGGTGGCTGCTGCCCATCTCAGGCTGCCGTGTGTGCACAAACCCCAGCCCTCCACGGTGTGGCCATGGGCTCTGGTCTGTGGCCCAAGGTCAGCACAGAGCCAAGGCTCCTTTCTTCCTACTCAGCTCATGCTGAGCACCCCCCGCCTAGCCTCCACCCACCCCTGGTCCCCTCAGCCTCCAAGGAGAGCCCCGTAACGCAGAGGCAAACGCCCATCCCTGAGCTGTCGACCTCAGGACTACAAGGAGAGCTCGCGTGAGGTGGCCCAGTCCCTCCGGCGCCTGCGCCCTGGGCTGACCTTCCCCAGCACCACGAGACAATCAGTGGGGAGTGAGGCTTGGGCAGGACAGTGGCCTTGTTCTGACCTCCAACTTTAGAACATGGACTGTGAGGGAAGGAAGGGCTGTCCCTTCCCTGGAGTCCCCCAGGCACTCTGGCTCCACACACATGTCAGTTTTCACAGAAATGGGACTAGAGACACCTCCACCTGCCTACCCCATCTCCACCCAGGGAAATACTCTCTTTTATCTGTGTTACATTTTAGGGTCCTGCATAAGATTTTTTTTTTTCTTCTACCACGGTAGCCCTTTTTCAGTGTGCGATTCAGTCCCGTGCAGCCATCACCGCTATCCGTTTCCAGAACTTTTTCCAGAATCCTTAACAGAAGCTCTGTATCCATCGAGCAGTAACTCTCCCCACCCCAGCCCCCAATCCCTGGTAACCTCTATCCCACTTTCTGTCTCTATGAACTCACCTATTCCAAGTACCTCGTATAAGTGGAATCACACAATCTCTGTCCTTTTGTGTCTGGCTTAGTTAACTCAGCATAATGTTTTCAAGGTTCATCCATGTCGTATCAGAATTCCGTTCCATTTTATAGCTGAATAATATTCCATTGTACGGCTATACCACCTTTTGTTTATATATTCATCAGCAGAAGGACACTTAGGTGGCTTCCGCTTTTGGCTACTGTGACTAACGCTGCTATAAACGTGGGTGCGCCGTATCTGTTTGAGTCCCTGCTTTCAATTCTTTGGGGCATATACCTAGGAACGGAACTGCCGAATAAGATGTTTGTTTACACAGATAATTCCATTAAAGAACACGTGACAATCATTCATTAGTTCTAGTCCCATTTCACAGATAGGGAAACTGAGGGTCACAGTGTGAACACCCTTATGCATCGAGGATCACATATGGTGTTGCTTCCCTGGGTTTTTCCGTGAGGCTTCCGGCTGCCCCTCTCTGCCCTCCTGCAGTTACATCCTTGCTACCTAGGAGTCCCTACGTCTCATACACCTGAGACCTCTGCTGGGCCTGGGCCTCCAACAGGGGGATGGATCACTCTTAGCCGGGGGCCTTGTGACCAAGAGCACCTACTGGCTACATGGCTGGAGGGAGTGGCAATCTGTATGCAAGGAATCCAGACTTTCTGGGTTGAGAAGCAACTGGGCTCCACTGAACATCAGCAAAAGAGGACTGAAAGCACGATCCAACCCCAGAGCTGAGGGCCAACCCTGAGGGAGGCCTGGCTGTCCTCCGGGACAGTCCTCCGGGACTGTCTAGCACAGTCACACGTCTGACTGCCTCAAAGTTCAGGATGGACTCGGGGAAAAGGTGGCCCAGGGAGCATGTTTACTAAGGCTGCATCCAATATGCTGGATCAGGGAAGAAGAGCGAACACCTCACGTGCGGAGGTGGAAGGAGGCATCAGGAGATGCCTGCAGCCTCCAGCGAAGACTGAACCAAGGCCACCACCAGCTAAAATACCAGGGCCAGGAGAGTGGACAGCTGTCGGGTTGTTCCTGCCCTGCTTCCATCCCCTCACCTTCTGATAGCAACACACCAACTTTCCTTAGGTGACCCACCCCTCCTATTGTCTCAGCCCAAGCAACTCCATCTCTGGAACCAAGAGTGAGCACAAGACCCAGACCTGGCTAATCCGTGTACCCTATCCCTCTGGCCAAAGTCAGGGGTGGGCACACGACCCACTGTATCCAGCAGGTCATCCTTGGGACTCCGGCTGAAATTATTGGGAAAGAGGTTTGCTCTTCCTATTGGTGTTGCTAAACTGGGAGAATGTAAGCTTGAAGCGGCCATCATCCAACTGCGTGGATAACCTGAGGATGAAGCCAACTCAAAGAAAAACATAGCCTAGAGACAGAGAAAGAAAACTGGTGCCCAAGGACACCACTGGAGCCATGGGTCCAGCCATTCCTGAATCTGTGCTGCCTTGAACTTTCCAGTTGACCTAAACCAATACATTTCTTTTTTTCCTTTAGGTTAATTGGAATGGGGGTCTGTCACTTGAAACCAAAAGATCCCTGACTAATTCAGCTCAATTGCCCAGCAAAAGAGTCATTTTGGAGGTACCACCCACCTCTCCTCCAATACAAAGACTCTCTCGCTCCAAACCCCTGACTAAACAGATTGCCATAAAACAAATATTACAGAACTCTATTTCAACCGTAATGCGGATTCTGCTTTTCTATGCTAACTGGGGTACCAAACTGCCACGTGGGTTTGGGGGAGGCCCAGAGCATAGAAGCCTCCCATTGCCTAACCTGCCCTTCTCTCCCCAACACTCGGCACCAACCACAAAATGGACTCAGGTGACCCTGACAGCCTCATTTCCCACTATTCCCCAACATGAAATCCACACCACAGTCCAACTGGGTTCTGAGCATGTCCCCTGCTCATCCTACCTCCACTCCTTTGCTTACATATCCTATTTAACTAGAATATACTTCCCCACTTCACCACCCCCTTCAGAAATCTTGTCCAGGCTCCATGGCCCACCTCAAACACCAACTCCATGAAGCCTTCCTCAGGTGGCCTCCAGGGCACCAGGCACCTCTTCTCCAGCACCCACCATCTCCGGTCTTGGGTTCACACTACATGTCTGGTCTCTCCTTTGAGAACACAGTCTGCGAGAGGCAGGGAGTGTGTCTCATTCTCCTCCTGGACCCTGTCTTCCAGGGCCTGGTACACATCCGGTGCTCCACGTATAGTGACGGACGTGAACTGGAACAGCACGAATGAATGTCTGGAACCCAACTCGTTCAGAAACAGGACTGCCGCCTGCATTTGCATTTACGGAGGAGAAAGAGAAGGCGATGTTGCAGAGGGGGTGGCAGCACCTTCCAGAAGCGGGGAGAGGTCAGAGGACCTGAGACGCGGAAGCCAGGTGGCCTTGCTCCCGTCGCTTGCACTGCAGCCTGTGACCTGCTCCGCGCGGCTGTGCCCCTGGGGGCCTTCCCAGCTATCGGTGACTGGTCTTTGCTGAGGTCACACTCAAAGGCCCTTTCTGGCACATTTGCAGGTAGAGTTTTCAAACAGCCTGTTTCAGTTACCTCTTGATTTACACACTGTTCCTGCCTTTGCATCTCAGATTAAATATCTTATTAAAAGAAATGCTCTATTAAAATACAGATGGCACGGGTAACCCAGGCTCCAGCCCAGACCTTCCCGTTCTCATAAAGGAGCAGGAATTTCTGTTCTAATTAGTGAGGAGAGCAGCCAAGAGACCTTTCAGCTTATCTGGAGCCTGACAGGACAGACCCCTCCCCCAACTAAGGCTCCACAGTCCCCCACGGGCACCCCACCCCCGGCTAAGGCCTGGTGTTTGAAAGAAGCCCAGCTGCCCAAGAGACCTATCCAGTCCCTTCCTTACAAAATAACGACAATATGCTACAGTGTCATAGTTCAATATAACCTGAAGCCTTTTCATATACCTGGTATGCATTTCATACACCTGAGATGCATTACAGTCCCCTTCATAGAAGGTGAAAGTCAAGGACAAAGCGGTCAAGTAACTTGGCCAGGGTCACCATGTAATAGGGATAGGAGAAAAGCCTAGAATTTGGCAGGAAACAGACTTGGGTTTGAATCACAGCTCTGCTATACAAGCTGAGTGACAATGAATATGCCACCCCTTTTGTTTTTTGTGTTTTTTGGTTTTATTTATTTATTAATTTATATTTGGTTGCACCGGGTCTTAGTTGTGGCAGGTGGGCTCCTTAGGTGCGGCTCATGGGCTCCTCAGTTGCAGCTTGAGGGCTCCTTAGTTGCAGCACTCAGGCTCCTTAGTTGTGGAATGAGAACTCTTAGTTGCAGCATACGTGTGGGATCTAGCTCCCTGACCAGCGATCGAACCCCAGCCCCCCGCATTGGGAGAACAGACTCTTAACCACTGCACCACCAGGGAAGTCCCCTGCCACCCCTTTTGAACATCAGTTTTCTCCTCCATGAAAAATGGAGATGACAAGGATCAGTTGTGCAGAGAAAGAAATTAGTGAGGTTTAAGTGCCAGCCCAGTGCCATGCCCAGAGTGGAGCTGAATACTAGTGCCCTTCCCTGTCCCTTCTCTTGGGATTCCTGAGTTTTTGTTCTGTAAAACCCAGCCTCGCATAATTTCTGTTATTTTTTTTTTAAATAAATTTATTTATTTATTTTTGGCTATGTTGGGTCTTCGTTTCTGTGCGAGGGCTTTCTCTAGTTGTGGCAAGCAGGGCCACTCCACATCGCGGTGCGCGGACCTCTCACTGTCGCGGCCTCTCTTGTTGCGGAGCACAGGCTCCCGACGCACAGGCTCAGTAGTTGTGGCTCACGGGCTTGGTTGCTCCACGGTATGTGGGATCTTCCCAGAGCAGGGCTCGAACCCATGTCCCTTGCATTGGCAGGCAGATTCTCAACCACTGCGCCACCAGGGAAGCCCCTCTGTTATTTTATTTGTGGGTAATTAGGGAGGACAAGGGAGGAGGAACATCTACAGACAAATTAACAGTGGCCATTCTGCAGCCCAGCTCCTGCACGGCACCCAGCCAGGCTGCCAGGACCCCTCATTTCCAATCACAATGGACCTGCCCCAAACCAAGAAGACCCAAAGGGCATGCAGGGCTGAGACCCAACCCCTAGCCTCCACGTTCAGTTAATTACACATAGAGCTCCCCAACCCTGAGCCTCTTGCTTCCCACACTGTACATCCAATCCCTCAGGGCTGGGGTAGGTGACGCAGGTGCAGCCAGGTGCGCGTGCTGGGGTGAGCAGGAGGGCATCAGCCCTGTATGGAGCCGGCAGCTGGTACTGTAGGTGCCATGCGGAAGGCGGGCCCAGCCAACGTTGCCAGAGCTTCTGATTTCTCAAGAGAAGATGGAAACACACATTTGTAACATGGAACCTTCCAGTTTAAAAATATCAGCTTAAAAGTAGAAAACATATGTGGATCTAACAAGCCCGCTCGAGAACGGGCAGGGCTTTGTACCGTTCCCTGCGGCCTCCCCAGCGCCCGCAACAGCGTCTGGTACACAGTGGGGGCTTCATGAGGATCTGAGGAGTGTGCAGGGGCCAGTTTCCCACCTCTGCCTCAGATGACAAACTCCCAGGTACCAGCAGTTCTGCTGTCCCCACTCTCTGCAGACAGGACACTGGTATTGTAGCACATGACAGTGAAAAATGAGGGGGGTCCCGCCTCCACCCTTACAAGGGCCTGTCCTCTAAACCCGGTGAGGGCTGCACCTTGCTCGGGGGCTGTTACGAGTTGTTCTAGCCCCGAGAGTAAGCATTTAAGACAACAGGTATCAGCACAGCGCCCTGATTCTACCACACACGTTCAGGGTGGTCGGTAGAGATCTTAATAGTAAAGAAACAGAAAAGCGGGGACGAGGAGAAGGACAGGGGAGGGGATGGCTCTAACCAACAGCCGGCTCCCTCCTGCCTCTGGAGAAGCGGCCCCGCAGGGTCAGCCCACCCCCGAAGGGCTCCGGGAAGGACTTGGCCAGAGCTCCAGCCTTCATGAAACAGTGTTCATAACTGATAAGCTTAAAAGCAAGTGACAATTTTTCAACCTAGCCTTGCTCCAAGGGCAGCAAATAAACACAGCATCGGCTCCAGGCCCCCACTGAGCACGTCTGGAAGGAGAAGGGAAGGTGAAACCAGGCTCCCTCACCCCTAGAAACCAGTGTGGAGTCTGACCCCATCCACCACGGTTGAACTGGGACTCCCCATTCAGAAATACCACCTCATGACATGAGCTCCCTTTATCACAGGTGTCAAGGCTACCCCAGGTACCACCCATATGCGAGGCACTGGGCCTGACTCCACAGTAATTATAACTGGACTGTGGAGAGGCCTGAGGGAGCCTGCTGGGGTTCTGGAAAGTGCTACATCTGATCCGGGTGGTGTCTACACAGGCAGATACATATGTGGCAATTCGTTGAGCTGTACCTTTAAGACTTGTGCACTTACTATGTGGATGTTACCCTTCATTACATTCATAATAACAGCAACATCATGGAGGAAGCACTTCTCAGAAGTCAGGCATTGCATAAGTGCTTATCCTGGGCTCCAAATATAATAGTTAAGAGCACAGTCTCTGGACCGCAATAGAACCGAGTTAAAATCCCTGCTCCTCCACCTCTGATTCTGCCCCCAGCAGGCTCCTCGACCTCTGAGCCTCTGTCCCTCAGCTGGAAAACAAAGATAATAACTGGTAGAATTAAGATAGATGTACACGTGAGCCCTTAGCCCAGAGCCTCAAAAACAGTAAGCCTCAAGAGGTGCTGGCTAGGGCTTCCCTGGTGGTGCAGTGGTTAAGAATCCGCCTGCCAATTCACGGGACATGGGTTCAACCCCTGGACCGGGAAGATCCCACATGCCGCGGAGCAACTAAGCCCGTGTGCCACAACTACTGAGCCTGCGCTCTAGAGCTCATGAGCCACAACTACTGAGCCCGTGTGCCACAACTACTGAAGCCCACGCACCTAGAGTCTATGCTCCTCAACAAGAGAAGCCACCGCAATGAGAAGCCCACGCACCACACGAAGAGTAGCCCCTGCTCGCTGCAACTAGAGAAAGGCCTCGTGCAGCAACGAAGACCCTATGCAGCCAAAAATAAATAAATAAAATAGATACGACATTAAAGGAATAAAAAAAAAAAAGGTGTGGGCTAGGACTTCCGTGGTGGCGCAGTGGCTGGAACTCTGCGCTCCCAATGCAGGGGGCCGTTGTTCAGATCCTTGGTCAGGGAACTAGATCCCACATGTATGCCGCAACTAAGAGTTTACACGCCACAGCTAAGGAGCCTGTGAGCCGCAACTAAGGAGCCCACCTGCTGCAACAAAGGAGCCCAAGTGCTGCAACTAAGGAGCCCGCCTGCTGCAACTAAGACCCGGTGTAACCAAATAAATAAATAAATAAATATTTTTTTAAAAAAAGGTGTTGGCTTGTTACAATCATTCAGCCCTCAACAACCCAGGACTTTGGTGCCGTAGGGTCCATTGTAACATATGAGAAAAGTGCCCCCTTCCTGCCAACACTGCTCCCTAAACTGTAGGCATTTCCTCACCACCTTCCCAATTTTCCCCAAATCCATGTACCACCTATTACTTTTCTTAACACTTTTCTTTAAATGACTCGCCATTTTTTTTTTTTTTTTTTTTTTTTTTGCGGTACGCGGGCCTCTCACTATTGTGGCCTTTCCCATTGGGGAGCACAGGCTCTGGATGCGCAGGCTCAGCGGCCACGGCTCACGGACCCAGCCGCTCCACGGCATGTGGGATCTTCCCGGACTGGGGCACGAACCTGTGTCCCCCGCATCAGCAGGCGGACTCTCAACCACTGCACCCCCAGGGAAGCCCGACTCACCATTTTTTACTTAAACAAATTTACTTTTAAAAAATGTTATGTAACTGTCATACAAGGAAAAACGTCACTTGCCAGAATTCATCTTTTTTAAATAGCTGTTAAAATAAAAAGCACTTGTCCACCTGGAATCATCTTGCCTACCTCCTTTACTTTTTGTGCCTCTGGGAGGCAAATAAACTCCGTTTGTTGAGCCGGTCGTGGGGTAGGGGCAGGGGGCGGGCCTCATCTGCTTAAAATGACTGAGAAGCTTCCTGCGCCCTTCAGCAGCCCCGTTTGCACAGAAGTGATTTTCGTTGGTTTAACCGAGCAGGCCTGGCAAGCCCTCTATTTGGCAACATCCTGGTAACCAGCCATCTGTGCACCACGCAGGCTCCCAAGAGATAAAACTGCATTTAGAAAAAAATGTATATTTGCTAATGGCGACTGTTCGCTAATTCAGACGCCCACTGGCCCCTCTTGGGCATAAATGAAGGGAACCTCAGAGCCCCAGGACCCCAAATCTAGGAACCCAGAGTCAGGACAGTCCTGGCGCCCAGACCCAGCTTCAGTGTGGGCTGGACTCAGCCTGGGCCCTCACATCTATGGGTCCCCAAACCAGGCAGAGGCAGGAAGGAGTTAGGGGACTAATCATGGAAATACACATGTGCAAGCAATCAGGTTCATTTCTCTCCAAAATCTCTTCCGGAAGGGAAGGGAAGAGAGGAAAGGGGGAAAATCTCAGACAAGAAAAGGGGCATCTTGAAACCTGTGTCAGAGGGCACTGTGGTATTAAGAGGACCTCGAGGTAAGAAGCAATGGGCACATTTAGCCAGGGGAGTCAGTGAGTTCATTCATTCATTCAGCAAATATTTACTGAGCGCTCCTATTGTAGGCAATGATGTGAAAAACGCAAAGTCCCTGCTCTCAGACATCTCACCTTCTAGGGGAGGGAATGGCCAATAAATTATTTATTATCTAAGCTAGATGATATCAGTTAATGATAAGTGCCGTGGAGGAAATGAGTCAGAGTAAAGTAAAAACGGCTGGAGTGAGTTGTTTAGGTTGGATGGTCAGAGTCCTTTTGGAGGAGATGACATTTGAGTTGAGAGCCCGATGATGAGGAAGCACAGTCAATAAAGTCACTGTAAAGAGCATGTATAAAGGGCCCGGGGTAGAAGCAAGCTTGGCATGTTCTAGAAACAGAGAGAAGGCCTTTGCAACAGAAGTACAGTGATCACAGTGAGTGAGGGGAGAAGTGTTAAGAGACAGGCTCACAGAACCAGGCAGGGGAAGTAGACCCAGCTTCAGAGTTGAGATTTAATTTAAAGTGTCTTGGAGGGACTTCCCTGGTGGCCCAGTGGTTAAGACTCCACGCTTCCAATGCAGAGGGCGCTGTTCAATCCCTGGTCAGGGAACAAAGATCCCACATGCCATGCGGCCAAATAAAATAAAATAAAATAAAGCCATTAAAAAAAAAAATTTAGGGTTTCCCTGGTGGCGCAGTGGTTGAGAGTCCGCCTGCCGATGCAGGGGACGCGGGTTCGTGCCCCGGTCCGGGAGGATCTCACATGCCGCGAAGCGGCTAGGCCCATGAGCCATGGCCGCTGAGCCTGCGCGTCCAGAGCCTGTGCTCCGCAGCGGGAGAGGCCACCACAGTGGGAGGCCCACGTACCACACACACACACACAAAAAAAATTTAAAGTAAAGTGTAATGGAGGGCTTCCCTGGTGGCGCAGTGGTTAAGAATCCACCTGCCAATGCAGGGAACACGGGTTCGAGCCCTGGTCCGGGAAGATCCCACATGTCGCGAAGCAACTAAGGCCATGCACCACAACTACTGAGCCTGTGCTCTAGAGCCCACGAGCCACAACCACTGAGCCCGCGTGCCACAACTACTGAAGCCCGCGTGCCTAGAGCCCGTGCTCCGCAACAAGAGAAGCCACCGCAATGAGAAGCCCGCATGCTGCAATGAAGAGTAGCCCCCGCTCGCCGCAACTAGAGAAAGCCTGTGCACAGCAACGAAGACCCAACGCAGCCAAAAATAAATAAATAAATTTTTAAAAAGTAATCAGGGTCTTTTCTAAAAAAAAAAAAAACGAAACCAAAAAAAAAGTGTAATGGGAAGCCTACGGAGTAGACAGACTTAATTTTATTTGAATTTTTAAAACTCCGCTGTGGCCGTCATCAGGAGAATGGGTAAGCGGGGACAAGAAGCGAGGAGACCAAATAGGAGATTAAAATAATGGCTCAAAAGGAATCTAATAAACTCATTTATGCCTCAAATTCTGTTCCTTAGCTCCTCAGACTCGCAGTGAAGTTAGAAATGGGAAGCTGGTTAAAGGGAGATGTTTGTTCTTTAAAGCAACGACAGCCAACCGGGTCAAACATGAGACGAGAGAGGGCGAGTACCAGGCCCTTCCACAGAGGGCAGGACCCAGCCACCTCCTAAGAAGAGAACAAGCAGCCATCTGTTCTGGGGCCTGGGAGCAGACTAGCTCCTGCCTTGTGCCCCTTCCAGCCCTGGGACTCTGGGACTCCAAGACCAGGACTCCTGGACACTCCTGAGACTCGGACACCCTCATCCAGGCAGCTTGCAGGGCTGTCGCTGGCTCTCCCATGTGAGAACCTCAGGATCATCCCTGACACCAGCCTTCAAGCCCTAAGGACAAAGCAATCAATGGCTGCTAACATCACAAAAGCAGACAACTGGACAACCTCCACGGGCATGGTCTTACCAAAAAAAAAAAAAATCCAACCCAAATCTGATGGAGCTTCTAAAACTAAACACCAACTTACAGTTACATAGGGGACAGCAGAACATGTGAAATGACACTCAGAGACTCCATCCACAAAATTCTGACTCCGGGACTCTCCCCAAGACAAGCAACACAGTTTCTTCAATAAAGAAATCGTAAGGGGGGAGAAAAGAGTTGGAGGAGAAAACTTAAAATGAGACATATCCCCAATCACACTGGATTTTGTGAATCCTGGCCCAAAAAAACTTTTGAAAAACTTTTAGGAGGCGATTAGGGAAATCTGAACACCAATTGAATGTGATATTAAGAAATTATTGTTAACTAAGGGGGTCTGATCATTGCTAATTTCTTAGAAGAATTCTTATCTTTAAGATGCATGAAATATTTAAGAATGAAACGATACAATGTCTGGGATTTCTTCAAAATAATCTTGTGGGGGAGTGGATTGGTAAATAAATGAAACAAGATTGGCCATGAGTGGATAAGGGTTGAAACTGGGTATTATATTACACTATTCTCTCCACTTTGCAGCACACTTGAGAATTTCCACAATAAAGGGGTTTTTTTAAGCTAGGGATGAGCTTTTTCTAATACCGTACACAGGAATAACCCACTAGACATCCTACCGACAATGGAGAGTCCAGGCTCATTAGAGTCACTGTTCTGCCTCCCCACAGCCTGCCATTCGTGATTTGCTGAACGATGAGTGAATTTATATTTTCCTCCTCATAAATCCCACGGTGGGAGTTGTCCCAAAATAACTACCCCCTGTAAAATGTGGATTTCTCTTTCATTTATGCTAATTAACCTCTCTCCAGTTCAGAATGTCATACCTGCAGCCAACGGACTTTACCCATACATTTCAGAAGGTACAAAATTTGACTCTGTTCCTCTAGCTAAAGATCCCCGTTTCCACCTCAGAGGGCACCACTCCCTCACCATCTACTTCTATTATTATTGAAGGGATGTTCTGGATTTACCCTGCTCTGCCACATCTACATGCTCTGAAAATCAGAGCGATTTTTTTTTAACATTTATTTATTTATGGCTGCGTTGGGTCTTCGTTGCGGTGCGTGGGCTTCTCATTGCTGTGGCTTCTCTTGTTGCGGAGCACGGGCTCTAGGCACACAGGCTTCAGGAGTTGGCGGCACGCGGGCTCAGTAGTTGTGGCTTGTGGGCTCTAGAGCGCAGGCTCAGTAGTTGTGGCACACGGGCTCAGTTGCTCTGCGGCATGTGGGTTCTTCCCGGACCAGGGATCAAACCGTGTCCCCTGCATTGGCAGGAGGATTCTTAACCACTGCGCCACCAGGGAAGCCCCCAGAGCGCCTTAAAGGAGCTCTCCGTTACAGGGCTTTCCAAACTACCGTCTCCAGGCAAGGCTTCATTCAGGTGCCTCCTTAGAACCATGTTCAAATTCAGTCCCCTCTCAAACACAACATTGTTTCTGTAGGATCGCAGGTGAGGGAATCCCTGGAAGATGGTGGGAAAGAAGCAGAGCCTCCAGGTTGTCCCACAACTCCCAGAGAGTTGTCAGGTCAAGGCTGATGAGCCCTACCCACATTTCTCCAGGAGGCAAACTGAGGCTGGAGCTTTGGGTACAGTTCTCAGGACCTACCAAGAGTGCCTGGGAGTCTCCTGCTTCTGAGCCCCTAGGGGCTACCTGTGTCGTTACCATTCTCCCTGGCACACCTACCTGTCCCCCATATACACTATCTCCAAGTGGCCTGCGGAGGACAGGAAGGTGACAAGGACCACTGGGCCATTACTGCAAGACACACAGTACTTTACATCCCTTATGGTCAACAGCCACAAGCGTTATCTGCACAAGCCTGTCCGTTGAGGTGCTGGGAAGATCGATGGGTGAATCAAGCCTTCTGGGAAGGATGAGGAGGGCACCTGAATCTGACCTGACCCTGTGATGAGAGGGGGAAGGAAGGAGGAACTCGGCAAATGCAACACTCATCATGGAGTTTAGGAAGTGCTTAAGAGGGGCTGGCAGCTGCAGCCTGCTCCAGGGCCCCCCCCATGGCCGGTGCCTGCAGAGCGAGGGTCAATCACGTACAGGGAACGAACTTCAGATGCTTAAAGACAACGAACTCCAGAAAACAAACAGCAAGGGAAGCAAAGGTCATTTAGCACAAACATGAAAGCAAGCCCTCTCTCTCCTTGGTAGGGTAAATCCATGGCCAAAGCCATCAGGATGGCAGCAGCAACAGAAGAACAGGACAAAGGCGGAGGTGAGGAGGGTCACCGCCGAGTGCCTGCGTTGCAGGGAAGAGCACAGTGCATCCAGGAGGAAAGACAAGTACCCTGGGCCTGGGACATCCTCACCCCGGCCAATCCCTTCCTGCCCCCTGTCCACGTCCTTCCCCGGTGCCTCACTGCAGCCCCCACCCCCAGACTATCTCTGCCCAGGCCCACACCTGCCTGGCTGCCTCCTCGGCCCATGTATGGCTGGTCTGGACTACTGGTGGGGCTGTCATCACCAAACATCTTACCTTCGTTTCTGGGACGTGGGCCCAGAGAGAGGAGAATGGGAGCAGTTCCAATCAAACCTCTTCCTCCCCATGCAGCACTTCCTACCTTTCAGATGCATGTTTCCCCACGTTATCTCCCTTGAGCCTTGCACGCCCTTTGTGTAGATGCAGGAACTGAGTCTCAGAGAGGTGAAATCTATCACATCACAGTCAACGGGAGGAGCCAGGACTAGAGCTTCTAGCCCTCTGGGCAGGGCTTTTGCCACGCTCCGCATTCTACACTCAGAGACAGGAGTGTTCTGATGCATCTGCCTTTCTAGGGAGCACACCTCCCTTCTCGTCCCGCAAAACAGGTCCAGGTTGTCTCAGAACAGCCATCCCATAGCCTTCTGACTTCAGAGGGCTGGATTGTTCATCCGCCCTGTGCAGATAAAATGCCAAAGGGCACGGAATAGATGAGAATCAAAGTCTACGGGAGAATGGGGCCCAGACCTGGAGCCCTGAGCTCCGGAGTCCTGCTGGCAGCTTCTCCTGCTAGACAAGTGTGCCCTGAGCATCAGTCATTCCTAGATCACCTGCAGAATTTCCGCCATATTCTATACCATTTGTACTATTACCACTGTTTCTACTGAACAGGCTCATTCTTGTGACTTGATACTTCTAATTTAAAGTGATACTTTATATCACCACTGCAAGAGGGAAAATTAGTACCACTGGCCAAAACCAGGAGAGAATCCTAAAAATAAATAGTACAAAAACAACTTAAGTTATAGGCAGGCACTGTTCCCCAATTTAAAGACCCTGAGCCAGAGGTCTGTTCTCTTTGCTATAAAAGGGAGATTAGCAAGTGTTAAAAAGGTGTTAAAGCCAGACTAGCGCCAATCTAAAACTTTCCCCTTGAAGAAATTACAAGGATTAGCAGAGAACGGAAAAGGGAAGAACTTTCTCACTAGGTGACTCAATGTTACTTCATGCTTAACCACCTTCAGTTACTTCACTGAAGATTCATCCTGCACTGTGGGAAACATCAAATTAGACTAGGTTATAGGAAGTGGGACAGGAGGGATGAGAGACAACCAAACCATAAGCGGCAACCCATGCCAGCTTCTCCAAGGGCTCCAGTTAGTTCATTGCCCGTCACCTCCCCCAGGCACATCCAGCTTCTGGGCAAGCCCAGGGGCCACCAGTCACCACCCAGGCATCTATGGCTCCACTGCCCTTGTCTTAGCCCTTGTCCAACGCAGAACGCAGCACTAACTCCGAACTCCTCTGGAAATGAGGATGCAGCAGGGCCACCAGCAGTTACCCCAAATCCCCACAGCATCTCTGTGGACAGTCAACTCTAATGACCCCTGGTTGCTGGGAAGCTTTGGGCTCATATACCCTAGCAGAGGAGGGAGGCTATGCCAGCCTGGGTGGGCAGCTCCCTGGGGTCTCACGTCTGTAGCTAGGGGCTGCAGCCCCGGAAGCAACCCCAAAAGCTCCTTTGTCCATCCCAAACCCCACATCTCTCACCCCATAGGTCCTCCAGCCTATCTCTGAAATCGCCTGAGAGAACGATTTTCAACACCCAGGATCAAACAATTAAGAGAGTAAACCCAAGAAAGGTGAAGAGTCAAAGACAGAAAAACCCAAAGACAGAGGGACACGGAGGCAGGGGTGGAGGTGGTAAGCAACCTCCAAACTTGCTCCTCGCCTGCCGGCACCTTGCGCAAAGCTAGCAGATCCCGACCTGGCCGGCACCTCGCGGGCTCAGCCAAGTTGCAGAGAAGCAAATGGCATCCCCGGCGTACTGGGCCATTCGGGCCTGAGCCAGGGACGGTCGCCCGGGTCGGATCAATACTACTCGCGCTGTAGGCTTTGGGAAGGGCGCCGCGATAGGCAAATTCGGGGAGTGGGAGTGAAGGACTTGGTGACCCTCTGTTGGGGCTGAAGTCCGAAGGGTTCTCCCAGCCACCCTCCGACCCAGCCAATGCCCTGCCTGGGCTTTCCCATAACAGCCCGTGTCGGCGGCTAAGCTCCGAACTCGCTCCCCAGACAGCGACCGGAGTAGAGGCTTTTCCCCATCCAGCTCGAAGCCAAACGCCCTCTTGGAAAAGTCCACCCCAAAGAAAACGGGAATTTAGCCCGAAAGCAGCGGGAAGGGGGAGGTGGCGCTGCCAGGCTTTACCTTTTCTCTTTACTCTGTTTTCGGGATTTGTGCAGGAGTCCGATGAGCACCACGGCGGCGCGGATCCCCGCCTTTCGGCAATGCATCCTCCCCGCGGGCTGGGACATGGCGAGGCCGCCGGCGGTGCCCGGCCGCGCCCTCGCCCGCCCGCCGCGCGCCCCCGCCAGCCCCGCTCCGCGCGCTCCGCGCCGCCCGCTCCCGGCCCCTGCGCCCGCGCCCGGGTCCCCGGCTGCTCGCCTCGCATGGGCCCCGCCCCGCCTAGGTGCGCCCAGGGGGTCAGGTGACTGGGTGCTCACTTCCCGGCGACCTTCAGTGTCTCCTCGGGGCCCGCCGGGCGGCCGGTGCCCGCTCCCCCAGCGCGGGCATTTCCAAGGCTCGCTAGGGGCGCGGCCCGGACGGGTGGCTCCGGGGCTGTAGCTCCGACGCGCCGCCCGCGCCCCGGACCCCGCCCCGGACCCGCCTCTCGGGCCCCGGCCCGGGGCGCCCCGGCTGAGGGCGGTTCAAGCGGGCCGGCCGCCACCGAAGGAAGACGGCCGGCTCGCGCTCAGCGCTCCCGGGGCTCGGCGCCCGCGTTCGCCCTCTGCCCCGCGCCCCGGCTCCTTCCCGTCCCGCCGGGCGGCCAGGCCCCAGGGCTCCCTCGCCTCTCCTTGGTCCCCTCCTCAGCGCTCCGTGTCTCCCGCCCCCGCTGGCCGGGCCCCGGGCTCCCTCCCCAGGCGAAGGCGGCTGACGCGCTTTCCCAGCCCGGCCCGCCGAGATACTTCTCCGATGCTGTCACTGTCTTTAAAACAGAGGGAGAAAAAACATGCACCGAGAGGAAACGCGCGTCCTCAGTCCAAGCGAAACTGCCTTCGCGCGCGGGCACCGCCTCAGGCCTCCTCTGCCCGGGGCCAGGCTGCCGGGCGGTTAGAAGGGCATCCCGCGTCCAGCGCGCGGCGCCCGCCTTCCCGGGCCAGGGATCCCTGGCGTTTTGACTCGGCCGGATGCTACCTCTCACCTTTCCCCAAATCCCGGAAAGGACTGTCATGCGGGGGTAGAGGGATCTACTACAGAGTCCGCATCGATGTGGGCTGGGGTCAGTCCCCCGGTTAACATTTGTTTTCCCGGCCCTGGGAGTTTGACAAAACATAGGGTCAATGATAGATTTCCTGGCTGCTACACCTGCACCTCGCGTCCCAGGTTGCCAGGGAGACGCAGGTGGGGGGGAGGGGGACCCTACTCCACGGCAGCCGGGGCCCCAGCGCGGGCTGCCTCACACACCCAAACGTGCATTCTTCCCCTCCTCCTGCACACCGCGTGCACGCTTCTCCTTCACTTCAGAAGCCAGTTGGTGGGGAAAGGGCCCTGGCCCGGTCTCTACTACGGGCGTGGGGTGCTCCTAAGCCCCACTCAGTCACTTCCATTTGCTGCCAAGAAGCCTAGCACCCTCTCACCACCCTCACCTCCCCCCACCCCCTGCTTAACTACTGGCTTTGCTTCTCCTTCCATCCCCCTAGGGAAGGGAATCGGCAGAGGACTGGAGGGAATTAAAACTAGCCAATTAGTCCATCTTTGGTAACAGCCCTGTTGGGGCCAAAGAGGTCCCTGAGGCAATTTGCCTTGTTTTTTATACAGTCTGCAGTTCAAGCAAGCAGAGAAAATCCAGACAGGGAAGGGGACCTTGCTGGAGAGGGGACGGGGGCTGCGAATGAATTCAAGGGCCTGAGACCTCAACCCCGCCTCTCCAGTGGGCACAGCTTCTTGCGGGCACTGGCATTGGGGGGAGGGCAGGGAGCGCCAGAGTGGTGCCAAAATGTGCCTGGTTTATTTACGAAGCATCTATTAGCGATGGCCTCAGCCCCCCTGAGCCTGCCTGGGTGGTGGGAGACCACAGATATAGCCATGGACGGCTATCCATAGCCAGAGAGGAGTGTCCCAGGCCCCACCCCTGGGATTGCAGCTACCCTGGCTTCAAGGACTACACCAGTAAGTGACCTGAGAATCAGTCTGGAAAAAGAATGGGGAAATGAGTATGTCCTCAGTGGGTAAGAGGGCAGCGCGGCAGCACATACAGCCCAGGGCTCCTCCAGCCTTGGCCATACACAGAACCTCTCCATGGCCAGGAGGGTGCTGGAGGCACTGGCTGTAGGTCTAGGCCAGCATGGGGTGTATTTTATCCACACACAGGTAGAGTACACCTCGGTGCAAGACCTGAATCCCTCCCAGGTGGGTGAATGTGGATGGCTCCCACCTACGCCCCACTGCCTGGGAGGTATTTTAGATCAAGTTCATCAGTGAGAAACAGCGCATTGGGATGAAAGTGAAAAATCTTTCCACCAAGCGGGTAACTTTATTCATTGTTATTCTGGGCTTCCAGGCCCTCTCAACTCACCTACAACCACAATGTTTCCAGCCCCAGTGTGGCTGAAAATATAAGGTTGTCCCCCGAAGACCGTAACCTGATCTGATTCCTAGCGCCCTAAAAGGTAGACGTTTTCTGGGGGTGGGAGAGCCATTCCTTCTGCCCACACCCCACACAGGAAACACCAAAGCATAAGGACACCCATCAGTGGCAGAGAATGTAATGGCCATCTGCTAGATGTGGCCATTCCACCAACATTTACGAAACAATTAGGATGCATCCAGCTTTGTGCAAGAAACTAGGGTAAGAGAAATGTAAGAGACCATCCTCGCTCAAAACAAGCAGGGCTAACACACATGAAACCACCAAACCATCCCATTCCTGGCTTATCCAGTTTATCCAATGTGACCCAGCCACTGTTCCCCCAAGTTAGGCCATTTGCATACCACCTTCACAATGTCTTAATACCATACTACTCAGTTATTTACTTATTAACTTTGCTTTAATTAAATCCACTCACTTCTTAACTAATTTTAAAAGAAAACATTATTACCACCCTCAAATCTCTTATTGCTTGTCATTCATCCCATACAAACATACACAAACTTATTAAATTCTAGCTCAATTCTGTTGCCTGGCGAAGGCTCGGCACCTGAAGCACCTTCGTTAAAAGAGAAAAATAGACAAGCATTAGTTTTTAGCTACACACTTGCACCAAATGAAGACGCTGTCCTTGAAAAAATTACCAAGTTTGAAAGAGAACCAAAAGGGAACAATTTTTCAGGTAAGTGACTCGAAGGTCTTCTAGGGCCACATCCGTGGGGTACTTTGGGGTGGACGGAGAAGACTGGACACTTCCAGACCACAGGGAGTGAGGTCAGTGAGGACCACAGTGGTCAGAGAAGGGGTCTTCTCCCGGATCCCAGGCCACTGAGCAGCAGTTTATCCTCGGCGGTGTCCCAGCTCACAGGACCTCCAAGGTCTGTCCCAGCCCTCCCCCCTCCCCAGCACACAGTCCCTGAGAACAAAGTGCTGAGCAGCTGCCAGCCTGGGTCTCTGTCCCAATCCGGGGAAACCCGAAGGCTGAGGGGGCCTGGGTGGGAGCTGGGTGGGGAAGGGGACAGGGCAGTTAATCATGAACAGAGGGCAGACAGCTGCACAGCCCATTCCTAAGGGGCCAGTGGGGTGAAGCAGACAGACACGCATGCTTGGTCCTGAAGAAAAGGGCCTTCTGTGCCTGGGAAGCCGCTCCAGGAGACACATCCGCGTGAAAGCAGGAATCAGCCCCACTGCCAGCGCCCAGGCCTGAGAGCAAGCGCTCCTCCCCACCCCCCACCCCACCTCCACTACCAGTGCCTCCACTGCTCCCCAAAAGGATTGCAACCCTCCTTGGCTAGGATCACAGGTAGATGTGAGGCAAGAGGGACTGTGGAGCTATGGGGTAGGGCCTCTTACGAAAACCAGCTATTTTCAGATATCTTGCTTCTCCCCTTCTACAGGGGACAGTGTGCCCAGCCTTCCCATGGATCATACAACCTTTGAAGCAATTCAAGAGTTATACACCTTTAGACCTGCTTAGGACAGGCCAGCATTCCCACTCTCTTATGCCTTTGGGGGTACACACCAGCTCCAGCTCCGAGAGAAATCACTCAGAAGCCCCCCTCATGTCTCTCTGCGGAGCACTCGCACCTGTGCTTGCAAGGAGCCAGACTGACATTCATTCTTGGCAGGTACGTCAGCACCCCCTGCTGGGCCACGTTACAGTTGCATCTCTGGGATACCACCATATGAGGAAAAGGAGAAAGAGGAAGGGGGAGAGGGAAAGGGGGGGGAAGGGAAAGATTGGGAAGGTCATTTGAAGTGGAGAAGCAGTTTCTATTTTGAAAAGCGAGAGAGACGCAGGAGGGATCTTTGCCACACGTTGACTCTCCACCCAGCTCCTAACCTCCCCTCTCAGAGCCCACGACCAGCCCCCAAAGGGGTCCCTCCCACCACAACAGGCTCCTTTGGGGATAGCAACAGACCACGCCCAGGCTGGGCATGGAAGCCAAGCTTGGGAACCACAGCTCAGCCTGCTTCCCCGGAGCCACACATGTCATACTGAACAGAGGATCTGCCGAGAAACTGGCTCAGATTTGGGAAAGGGATCTCGGTGACTTGTGTGGCATTTCCGAGCTCCAGGGAGAGGAAACCATGCCTGAGGAAACCCACAGATTCCACTCAGTGGCAGGCATCCAGCCTTTGGGCTAAACATCATCTAGTACCCAGAGCCTGCAATGCATGATGATAACCAGAACTTTGCTGCTTTCCTGTTCAGGAATTACAAGAAAAGGGGGGTAGGAGGAGGAAGAAAGGAGTTCCTCACCTATTTCTTGGGCTACTGAAGGTATTTAAAATATTTCTTTTTGGTTTAGTTATGGAATTTTGAATCCATGAATCTAAACGGCATGGCTACAATTTTTCCCACAGTAGAAACATTCAAAAGGATTCTTCCATGTGTGAAATTTCTGATGAGCAGGAAGCAGATTTTGCATGGAGGCTGCCAGGGGTCACTCCAGGGAATCGGGAGCAGATGGGGCCAAGGGTGGGTGTCCTGCAGCACAGGCATCTCATGCTCAGGGTCCCCAGTCGTTCCCCACCTCACTGATTAGCTGTTGCTACCCGTGGAGCCACTTCCAACTCTAGGCTTTCTGGGGCTGAGTGGAAAAGTGGGGAGGAAAGCTGCCTTTCCATAATATTAGCAACATTGCTTAGCAACATCTTTCAAAGCAAGAACCAGCAGACTCTCCAAAAACCTATTCTGTTTGGCTCTACAAAGAACAGAGTGGTTTCTTACATGTGCATTATTTATATACTAGTCTATATACCCAGTAACACCTTCTGTGCTGGCTTCCTCAGGAAGAGGACGTATTACAGCGAAGTGAGATTTCCAGACAACAGAGTTTGGAGCAGCAAAACTTTTCTTTGCTTGCTTGCTTTTATTGTGATGACCTTGGCTAGAAATTTCTCTAAAATGTCTTACAGATTTTTTGTCCACTTCAAATATAGGTTTCATGGAAACTTTTCTTGGTGACTCAGAGCCATTATTATCAATACCACCTACTGTACTCAAGCTAAAACGCAGTTATGAAGAACCGGTCACTGAGGCAAGGACCCATTTGTCTCTGTATTTAATGACCTCGATCAGCTGTGATGCGAAGATACTACAGCGAGGGAATAAAAACTTAAAGACCCCGCAGTCAGACGAACTTGGGCTAGAATCCCATCCTCAGCTTTTATTATCTGTGTGGCCGTGGGCTAGAAATTTCATCCCTCTGAGCCTTGGTTTGGTCATCTGTAAAATGGGCACAACAACAGTGCCATCCTCCTAGCGTTCTTGCAAGGCTTCGATGAGCATGCACGGTCCGCACAAAGACTTGTATGAAAATGGTCGCAGTAGCTTTATTCAAAATAGAGGGTCCATCAGCAAACTGTGGTCTATCCACACCACGGAAGACCACTCAGCAATAAAAAGGAACAAAATACTGACACATGCAACAACATGGCTGAATTTCAAAGCACTATGGAGTGAGAAAAAGCCAGATACAAAAAATACTTACTGTATGATTCCATTTATACAACATTCTAAAACAGACAATCTAAGGTACAAAAAATTAGAACAGTGGTTGCCTCTGGAGGTGGGGGATTTTCTGGAGAGACGGAAATGTTCTCTATTAGGACAGGATGGTGGGATCCATTTGTCCAAAATGTATAATTAAGATTTGTGCATTTCAACGTATGTAAATTCCCCCTCAAAACACAAATTAATAATAATAGAGGGAGGATGTGGAGTGGGTAGAGGTATAGATGAAACAAGAGTGGCAGAGGGGGCTTCCCTGGTGGCGCAGTGGTTGAGAGTCCTCCTGCCAATGCAGGGGACACGGGTTCGTGCCCCGGTTCGGGAAGATCCCACATGCCGCGGAGCGGCAGGGCCCGTGAGCTATGGCCGCTGAGCCTGCGTGTCCAGAGCCTGTGCTCCGCAACGGGAGAGGCCACAACCATGAGAGGCCCGCGTACCGCAAAAAAAAAAAAAGGCAGAATGTTGATAACTGGGGTGGGGGGGGTGTTCATTATACTATTCCATTTACTTTGTATATGCTTGATATTTTACACAATATAAAATAAAAAGAAGAAATTTCCTGGCAGTCTAGTGGTTAGGACTCGGCGCTTTCACTGCCATGGGCCGGGGGTTCAACCCCTCGTTGGGGAACTAAGATCCCACAAGCTGCACAGCGTGACCAAAAAAAGTAAAAAGAACATGTTCATAGTGGGGGGAAGAAAGGTTAACAGTGTTTATCTATGGAATTATGATGATTTTTATTGCTGTCTTTGTGCTTTTCTTCTATCTATAAATTTATAAGGACTACATGTTAGTTTTGTAAATAAGTAAAAAGATGGATGTTATCATTAATTAAAGGAGGATGCACGCAAAAACACCTCGCAAGTACTCTTTAGGTGGCCTTTCTCACTGTGCTGTTTTAAGTCCTTGCTCACAGTGACTGGTCCCTGGGAAACCAAATACAGGTGTACCTGGGAGATATTGCAGGTTCGGTTCCAGACCACCGCAATAAACCAAAGCTCACAAGAAAGCGATTCACGTGAACTTTTTGGTTTTCCAGTGCATATATAAGTTATGTTTACACTATACTGTAGTCTCCTAAGTGTGCAATAGCATTATGTCTAAAAACACAATGCACATACTTTAATTTTAAAACACTTTATTACTAAAAAATGCTAGCCATCGTCTGATAACACAGGGTTGCCACACTTTCAATTTGTAAAACAAAACAAAAACAACACGCAATATCTGAGAAACGCAAGAAAGCAAAGTGCAGTAAAATGAGGTATGCCTGTAACTGAGCTTGACAACAATTAGGCCAAGCATCCTGGGTACCAGCAAGTGGGCGAGTGTTTACCTGCACAGACACACAGATCTTACACGTCCTGAAGAGAGTATGATCAGGCCGCCCAAGACGGCTGTTTTCTTGCTCTCTGTCCATCCCCTGCTCGACCAGCCCCTGCTTCATCTATTCCCTACTCATATGACTGACCTTCCTAATCAGTAAATGCCTACAGACTTCCCCTTGGCCCCAACTACTAATTTACAATAGCTTATCAAAGGGGGTGACGGGCGTGCTTCTCTGCTCGTTTCCTTGGTAACTGATGAGGCAACCTGACATCAATTCCCCCTATAACTGGTAACCTCCCTCTCCCCTCCAGTAGTGAAGACTGCTGCCCTGTCCTGCCCTCGTCTGCCTCACACAGTGCGGGTCACTCCAGGACCTTGCTTCAGACATGTAAGATCCCCTGTCCATTAAACCATCGATGTCTCTCTCGCTGACTCCAGGCTCTTTCTTCCGTCTCAAGGTTGGGCAAGTACACAGCTTGCAGGCCTGCGGGGTGCAGCCCAACTGTGTGTGTGTGTGTGTGTGTGTGTGTGTGTGTGTGAGATAGGTCGTGGCCCTGTTGACCTGATTCCTAATAAACCGTAATTTTTTTTTCCTGTTATCTGAACTAATCTCCTGCTTCTTCGGGTCCCGGAAGAACTCTGGGTCGGCTACTCCTTTCTAGAGGGAAATTGCCCCTATAGGCGGCCATAATCAAACGCTTTCTACCTAACCCTAACTAGAGTTCGCTTCACAACGGACTCTGGACTCTAACTCGTTGATGTGTTCATTGCTCTTTCCCGTGATGACTTTAAGTCCTATTAGCCTTAAAGACAAACACAAAGTTTATCTTCCTTGTAGACACAGATTCCCTGAGCTTCGCCCAGCCAGGAGCCAAGCTTTGAGCCTCCCAGGGAGCAGCTATGAGTCTGCCATTTGCAAGCTTTTCGCCAGGACTGCTTTCTGAGGCCTTTCTGCCCTTTCCTCCAGGAAAAGTTCTTCCGGCTGTCTAGCCTGCAGCACTCCTGTTGTAATCTAAGCTCTTCTGGTGAATAATTCCCTCCATTGTTGGGAAAACCCCATTTAGTTCCCACTATCTTACCCCTCCTCCAAGTCCCAAAGCAGCTTCAGAAACTGCACCAGCTGTTTCCCTTTCTCCCCAAGGCTCCAAACTCTTTGCTTCCATCCATTTTCTCCCCTGCCCAGCCCCCCTCACTCATAGTCATGAGGCTGCATGTGTCACAGCTAAAAACTAAAGGACCAAAGTTTCCCAATTATTTCCTTCTTCTTAATGCATTAGAGCAGTTTCAAGGTTATTGGGAGCTGGGCTCAGCAGCCAGCTGTGTGTGAACACCATCCATCAAACCTGTCATGCAGAGGACACGTAAGAAGAGGCTGTCAGACCGTCTCCAGGCAAGACCAGCAGTGACCTTTGTGAGGGTCCCTTCTTGGAGAATCTGGAGCAGAAACAGTCTCAACCCATCCAGCCCTTGAGGCCGTGGGATGTGTGCGAATTAGTGTAGGAGGGGCAACTAGCAGTGTAATCCCCCAAAATCCAATGGGGAAATTAATCTTGCAAGCTGCTGACCTGTCCAAATGTAGAGTACATCCCTGAGTTATTCTGCACCTAGCCCCTGGTTTGTTTCCTTTGTGGCAATTATTCTAGCTTAGGGAGGGGATGGCGGGGGGGCGGGTGGTACTGATTTGTCTGTTTGCTGGTTTTTGGGGTCTGTTTGCCCCAGTGGACTGCAAACTCCATGAGCTCAGACACAGTACATATCTTAGAGGTCACCATCACCTGCTCCCTCTTCACCCCGTGCCCAGAATGGCACCTGATGCACTCTAACCCTCAATAAATATTGTTGGAAGTGAGGAAGGAGAGGAGGAGAGAAAGAAAGGGAGGGAGGGAATTCCCACTAGGAGGACCATGTGTCCTGGAGTTGAACTGGATTGGCTGGACGGGAAGGCAGAACATCGCTGTTCCAGGGATGGAGACCCACCCTCCACCCTCTCACAGGTGCAAAAGCTCAGACAGGGTGGCTAAAAGGATGCTTACATTGAAAGCCCCATTCCAGCCTGGCACAGCCTCGTGAGCCTGGCAAGGAGAAACCTCAGATCAGTGGGTCCAACTCCAAGGTCTCTTTCAGGACACCCGAAAGTCCCCCTGACTGTTAGACAACCCTACGGAGGAGGGCACTAGTCTCCTTCTCATGTTTATAGATGAAGGGAGGGACCTCTCTAGGGCCAACCCTGGACAAGCTTGGTCTGACTCTGGGGCCCACACTTGGGTGACAGGTAGGGGTTTGGCCACTCACCCTTGGGTATGAAACAAATTACATTCCTTTATTTTTCTAAAAATACCTTTTAAAAAGTCTTCTGGACTTCCCTGGTGGCACAGTGGTTAAGAATCCGTCTGCCAATGCAGGGGACACGGGTTCGAGCCCTGGTCCTGGAAGATCCCACATGCCGCGGAGCAACTAAGCCCGTGTGTCACAACTACTGAGCCTGCGCTCTAGAGCCTGCGAGCCACAACTACGGAGCCCGCACGCCGCAACTACTGAAGCCTGCGTGCCTAGAGCCTGTGCTCCGCAACAAGAGAAGCCACTGCAGTGAGAAGCCCACACACCGCAACAAAGAGTAGCCCTCGCTCACCACAACTAGAGAAAAGCCCACGAGCAGCAACGAAGACCCAACGCAGCCAAAAATAAATAAATAAATAAAGTCTTCTAGGGTTGGCAGGAAATGCAGTATTTTTGGAGCCCTCTCCTCCGGCCCATTTACTTCCACCATCTTCCCTTCCTCATCAAAGAATGACCAAAGGGCTCAGATAGTCCCCTGGGGGGACAGTGCTGTGCCCCATTCTATGGTCACCTGTGGAGGAATCACCCCACCCATTCCGAGGGTCCATGGCCCTGTGTAGGTCACCATCCCAAGTATCCAAGGAGCAGCTCCGAAGGCAGGTCCTGCTCACACTGAAGCAGGAGAATCACCTCAGAGGGGAATAAACACCACCCCCCTGATG
Organism: Lagenorhynchus albirostris; assembly: GCF_949774975.1. Taxonomy (NCBI): domain Eukaryota; kingdom Metazoa; phylum Chordata; class Mammalia; order Artiodactyla; family Delphinidae; genus Lagenorhynchus; species Lagenorhynchus albirostris. The sequence continues at coordinate 12,353,544 of NC_083114.1, forward strand.
CAGCATTTGACAGCTACAAGCACATTCACATCTTTTATTCCATTGGATACTCACAACTCTGTAAAGAAGGAATATTAATATCATCCCCATTTGCCAGATGAGTAAACTGAGACCCAGAGAGGTTTAACTCTTCTGTCCAGGATCACACAGCTCTTAAGAAGCAGAGCTGGGACCCAGACACAGGTCTCCATAGTTCCTGACTCCCACAAAATTCATAATGAAGAGGATGGAGATCCCAAGGGATTAGGAGACGACACAACCAATCAGAGGCTCACCATGCCTGTCACCAGACAAACTGGAGTTGGCTTTTCCACCTGCCTAACACTCAGGCCCCTTCTTCCGGTTGACAGGCCTTGATTTTCCCTTGGGGAATACCCTGACACCACTCTTGGTTTTTGTGGTTCAGATGGGACTGTCCCTTTCTCAACCTCTCCACCCTGAGCTGTAGGGTGGGTACATGGTCCAGGCCTGGCCAATCCATGTATTCTATTCATCCGGCCACAGTGACTGCTTCTGGGATGGACATATAAACCCAGTAGGTCCAAACAAGTGAAGACCTGAATTGTTGCCGGCACCATAGAAAGAAGCAGCTTATTACCCCCTGGGATTTCCAAAGTTGCTGGCTGTCTTATGTTTAAACTGTCTTATGAGAGAAGAATTGCTTGTGAGTGAAGTGAATGCAGAGGAGAGCAGAGCCAAGAGATAGGGACAAACAGACTGATGATATTTTTTGACCCACCTGGATCCAGCCATTCCTGAAGTCAGTGCTCAGATCTGTTTTTCCTTTTGGTGTCTTTTTTTTTCCCCTTGAACTAGTTTGAGTGAGATTTCTGTCACTAGTAAATGAGTTAATTAACATATGAGATCTCTACCCAATGGGCATGCAAAATAATAGCTTTAGACAAGTAAGAAAAGCACATCGCTCCTTTACCCGAGGGGAGCAGCCCTCAAAGTGATGCATAGGAAAGTCCTTCCAGGAGGAGCCCCTAGGAACACCAAACAGACCTGGAGGCACCAACCCGGTCCATGAGTGACAGGCTTGGGGACAATCCTCTTGACCCTACTCTCGGGGAAGGCAGAATGGCCTAAATCCCACCCTGAAGATAAAACGGGAATTTCTCCCTTCCTCCTCCCTGTCAGCATGTGGGTCACTCGTTTTATCTTTCTTCAGTAAAATCAAGGGCTATTCAAGGAAAACATTGAAAAAAGGAACATTTGGACAATTCTAAAAATGTGGGACATTCTACAAAAACAACTTTGCCAGGTCTGCTGTTCCACATTTAAAGAAACTAAAGAGATGTGATAACCGAGTACAAAGAGTGACCATTAATAATAAGCCAATAACATAATCTAATATACAATCCACATTTAAATTTGGGAAAACTATATTTGGAAATGGACTGTATATTAAGTTACATTATTAATATTCACGTTCTTACATGTGATCATGGTATTGTGGTTCTATCAGAAAGTGATACTGTTTGGGGGAGACACCTGCTGAAATATTAGCGTATGAAGTAGCTTGATGTCTGCCACTTATTTTCTCTACTTTACTCTCATTATACAGAGAAAATGAGAACACCTGTGCAAATGTTAATAAGTGGTGAATCTGGGTGAATACAGCTGCTCATTGCATTATCCTTCTCATTGTCGCATAGGTTGATAATTTTCAAAACAAAGAGTTGAAAAGAAACTACATCACCCTTGCCAATACGTGCCCTCAAATCTGCACACATATGTGCACGCATGCAGGGAGCGTGCATGTACACACGTACATGCATTCTGTGACCCAACAGATGGGTGTGCAAAGAGCACTGGGCCTGAGTCAGCAGAACCAGCCTCTGGAGCAGATCTGTCCTCTCAGTATCCATACATCCTTTTATCCTAGTCTATCTTCTCAGCTGTAAAATGAGGGCTGAAAATGCTATATACACCCATGAGATGCAGTATGAGCATTTAGGTGGATGGAGTAGTACTGTGAAGGGGTTAAGAACTGAAGCCAGAGGCCTAGATGAGATGGTCTTTTCTATCTTAAGGTTCCTTTCTAAGGAAGTGGGTGTAGGTGACAGAAACTGTCTCCAAGGTCACCCCCTTCCCACCCAATTGCCCAGTTCTAGGCCTCTCAAGGAACCTTAGAATTTGAACTTGGGTTTGAGATCAGCAGGCAATATCCAGGACCAGCCCAATGAGAACTGGCCTCTCAGTTCCATCAGCAAAGGAAATGCATTTGGGCTCCAAGCTGTGCCCAAGGGACCCTCAGGGCAGAAGTGCCTTAACAAGTGTGAACCAATGAAAAGCCAAGGCCAACCCCTCTGAACTTGGCTGGGGAAGTCAGTGCATGCAGTCTCACAGACAAATCCATGGCCACCCCTCCGGTTAATAAAGCTCTCTGGGTTCCTGGGCTTCTGAAAAAGGAGAGGTTGAGGATACTCTCAGCAAAAAACCATCCTGCAAAGATCCCAGGCAGGTGCAGGAACTTCAGAGGGCAACAATCCACTGACTTAGGGAGGATGGTGCCGGAAGGGGTAGAGGGTGTGGCAGGCAACGCACAGCTGGAGAAACTCAGGGGTGAGCAATCAGAAAAATGCAGCCACAACAAAGAGGGCGTTTCACCCAACAGACTGGCAAAATGCACACGCCTGCTAGCGGTGGGCGTAGAAACCAGAGGGCAATTTTGCAGTATTTTTAAGATAAAAAGTCACCCACCCTATCACCCAGCAATGTCACCTCTAAGATTTACACAAATCTAGAGAAACACTCGCATGTGTGTAGAGAGATGAGTCTGAGGCTGTTCACTGCGGCACTTTCGGAAAAGAGTCAAAAATACCAGAAGCAACTATTTAGAGTGAAGACTGCTAAGCAGATGTGATATATTCATAAGCTAGATAGTATACAATGTTTAGAAGGAATGAACTAAATCTATATGTATGGACATTGACAGTTACTTAAGATACATGTAAAAATATTTTTTAATATTTAGAAAAATATGTACCAAACTGAACAATGGCTACTCTGGGGAGGAGAAGAAGCGACTGGCATTGTGGCCACAGGAGACCGTTTCTTTTTTTTTTTTGTAACATATGTATTTTTTTATTGAAGTATAGTTAATTTACAATGCTGTGTTAGTTTCAAGTGTACAGCAAGGTGATTCAGTTATACACATATATATATTCTTTTTCAGATTCTTTTCCATTATAGATTATTATAAGATAGTGAGTATAGGACTTCCCTGGTGGCACAGTGGTTAAGAATCCGCCTGCCAATGCAGGGGACACGGGATCAATCCCTGGTCTGGGAAGATCCCACATGCCGCGGAGCAACTAAGCCTGTGAGCCACAACTACTGAGCCTGTGCTCTAGAGCCCGAAAGCCACAACTACTGAGCCCGTGTGCCACAACTACTGAAGCCACGCGCCTAGAGCCCGTGCTCCGCAACAAGAGAAGCCACCGCAATGAGAAGGCCCACGCACCACAACGAAGAGTAGCCCTCGCTCGCCACAACTAGAGAAAGCCCACGCGCAGCAACAAAGACCCAATGCAGCCAAAAATAAATAAATAAAATAAATTTATTAAGAAAAAAAAGATAGTATAGTTCCCTGTGCTATACAGTAGGGCCTTCTTATTTACCTATTTTATATATAGCAGTGTGTATATGTTAATCCCAAACTCCTAATTTATCTCTCCCCGAGACCTAGAGACTGTATTTTTTTTTTTTTTTTTTTTTTTTTTGCGGTACGCGGGGCTCTCACTGTTGTGGCCTCTCCCGTTGCGGAGCACAGGCTCCGGACGCGCAGGCTCAGCGGCCATGGCTCACGGGCCCAGCTGCTCCGCGGCATGTGGGATCTTCCCGGACCGGGGCACGAACCCGCATCCCCTGCATCGGCAGGCGGACTCTCAACCACTGCACCACCAGGGAAGCCCGAGACTGTATTTTTATTTTTTTATATTTTTTTCCGAGACTGTATTTTTAATGTTCTGATTTTCTTTAAAGCAAATGTATTCTTACATTACTTGTGTAATGTAGAATTAAATTTCTTAAAGGAATCATCAATTTTTAAAAGTAAATCCACATAGTGAAAAGATACACAGTTATAAGAAAAAGGGGGAGGAGGAAGAGGCTTTAAATGGACGGCTATAGAAAGATTTGCAAGATATATTCTCCAGGGAGAAAAGTAAGATGTAACACCATGCTGCGTAGGATATTACTTCTTATGTAAGAAATGGAGATAAGAAGAATAAATGTTCGTATTATATAGGAATACAGAAGCACTGGAAATACCTGATAAGAGGATTTAAGAAGGAGGTGACCAGGTGGATTGGAGGAAGAGCAAGTCTTCTCACCATATATATTTTTTAATCGCTTTGGTTTCTGAACCAAATACATGTAAATAAATCGACTATTCAAAATAAATTATAAATAAATAGACCAGTCGGGATACCCACAATACATTAGATCGCATCGTGGAGACAATCAGCAATGGTCATAAAAACAGAAGGCCAGACCCTTGGGGTCGGTTATTCCATTCTCGGGAATATATCCTGAGGAAATAAACCCTGCATGTGCAGAAACTACATGCACCAAGATGGTCGTTCCAGCGGTGTTTCTGATAGCGGAGAAGTGGAAGCAACCTAAATGCCCACTAGTGGGGGATCAGCTTATTATTTACGCTCTGGCGACAAGGCCACTGGACAGGCCAGGGCTCGCTCCCTAGGGATTCTCCTCCACACCAGCCTCCACACACACACGGGCCAAACATGGGTGTCAGCACAGTGACAATTTAGTGCAGGTGAATGGAATAACTGACGGCACAGGTGAAATCCGCCAGCACTCAGGGTTTCCAGCCTGAGCCTCACACTCTGTGTGCCTGAGCAGAACCACGGGTCATCGTGACAGTTGCAGATTCCTCGGCTCCGCCCTCCGAATTCCAGTTCCGTGGGTCTGGGGTAAAGCCCCAAATCTGAATTTTATCAAGTACGCCAGGTGGTTCACTTTGAAAACTATTGTCCTCTGTGTCAATGCAAACTTGTAAATACTTTCTGTGTTAGAGCGGGAGGATTAACCACAGGAGCTTTCTGGCTCACTTGTCTCATGTTTTCTTTAACAGTGGGTTACGTTATCGTCCCAGTAAAGACACTGACATGCATGGATATCCACATGCATGGACAATGATTTTTATATGTAAGTACAAGCATGGGAGAGTGAGTTCTGCTGGAAGCAAATGTCTCAGTCTTAACTGGGGGGTAGACCAGAAAGCTCTATATACTATACTAATAATATGTTACCATTCCATTGTTGTTATTATATTAACATCAATTAATTAATAATATATTGTAAGTAAAAATGCAGTCTTAATTATTAATAAAAAAGATGTAGGGACTTCCCTGGTGGCACAGTGGTTAAGAATCCGCCTGCCAATGCAGGGGACACGGATTCAAGCCCTGGTCCGGGAAGATCCCACATGCCGTGGAGCAACTAAGCCCATGCACCACAACTACTGAGCCTGCACTCTGGAGCCCGCGAGCCACAACTGCTGAGCCCGCATGCCACAACTACTGAAGCCCGTGCTCCGCAACAAGAGAAGCCACCTCAGTGAGAGGCCCGCGCGCTGCAATGAAGAGTAGCCCCCGCTCCCCGCAACTAGAGAAAGCCTGTGCACAGCAGCGAAGACCCAACGCAGCCAAAAATAAATAAATTTATTTAAAAAGAAAAAAAGTTGGGGCTTCCCTGGTGGCGCAGTGGTTGAGGGTCCGCCTGCCGATGCAGGGGACGCGGGTTCGTGCCCCGGTCTGGGAGGATCCCACATGCCGCGGGGCGGATGAGACCGTGAGCCATGGCCGCTGGGCCTGCGCGTCCGGAGCCCGTGCTCTGCAACGGCAGAGGCCGCATCAGTAAGGGGCCCACGTACCGCAAAAAAAAAAAAAAAAAAAAAAAAAAAGATGAAGTTATGAGAGCAAGCAGTTTCATTGCATTTACTATGTCTGCAGTGGGAAGCACTTTACACATGCTGACTCAATCCTCATGACAATCTACATGGGTGTTACTACTATTGCTCCCATTTTACAGATGAAGCAGCCAAGGGGCAGAAAGGTTAAACATTTGGCTGGGGGTCCCATGGTAAGGTGCAGAGCTGGACTTCCCACCCAGCAGGGAGCTTTTTTTTTTTTTTTTTTTGTGGTACGCGGGCCTCTCACTGTTATGGCCTCTCCCGTTGCGGAGCACAGGCTCCGGACACACAGGCTCAGTGGCCATGGCTAACGGGCCTAGCCGCTCCGCGGCATGTGGGATCTTCCCGGACCAGGGCACGAACCCACTCTCAACCACTGCGCCACCAGGGAAGCCCCCAGCAGGAAGCTTTAAAACACTAAGCTCTTAACCACTGTGCTCACCCAACAGCCTTGACCCTGATAATGGCAGCCAGGAGGTCAACTCCAGGCTGCAGCCAGTTCAGTCTCCACTGAGAAATAATTCAGAAAGCACGTCCTAACGGGGGTAAGGGAGACGCTTTCTCTTTGCCGACTAAAATGACCCATTATAACAGTCCCTGAAGGTGACCGCTCTTCTGCTGTCTGATGCCATCTGCTTTACTATCCAGATCTCCGGTCTCAGCTCAAGCCCTGGTTCCCGCTGTCAGGGATGATGTGAGGCCAGGGCTGCTTGCTGGAGGTGCCAGAGGTAAGACAGGCGTGGCACTGGGAGGCAGGCCCAAGGGGTCCTGGAGTGAGGAGTCCTAGGAACATTCTCTTCTGATGAAGGTCACTGCCTGAGCCCTGGCCTTCCCTGGAGAACTGAAGCCCCAGGAAGGAGAGGCAGGCACAGAGATTAGGAACGGTCTATTCCCAACTCTAACTCCCAAGCCCTCCATCAGAGCTACCATCAGGAAAGTGATTAACCTTTGAGATGGGAACCAGCTGCACCAGGGAGCAGTGGGAGAGGGGAGGAGCAGAGACTGGGAGAGCAAGACAGAGAAGCAGAGAGGGAAAAGAGGCAGATACCCAGAAGCCAGAGGAGAGATGAGCGAAGAAACACTGAAAACGATACAGCCGAGGGAGCAGGACAGTCAGGAAATGATCACCTGGTCTGCTGGCCCTGGCCAGGGCATCCACGTGTGCCCACCTCAATCTCCCCAGAGGGCAGGGGTACACATTCCAAGTTACAAACCTCAAGTCAAAGCACCTGCTCGCCCACCTGCCTGACTGGCCACACCCAAGAGCGGGCAGTCCTGGGCTGACAGCGCCACCTGCTGGTGCTGAGGAGAACTGTCTATGTTCCCATCTTACCCGCCACCTGGGGATGCAAACTTCCCATCCCCTCTCCTGCCCCTTCCTCATTTCACACCTCCCAAGCCTGTTCCCGCCTCAAGGCCTCTTTATGTGCTCTTCCCACCACTTGGAATCCTTTTCCCCCAAAATATCTTCATGACTGGCTCTTCCTCTTTCTTCAGGTCTCCGCTCAAACGTCACTTTTTTTTTTTTTGCGGTACGCGGGCCTCTCACTGTTGTGGCCTCTCCCATTGCGGAGCACAGGCTCCGGACGCGCAGGCCCAGCGGCCATGGCTCACGGGCCCAGCCGCTCCGCGGCATGTGGGATCTTCCCGGACCGGGGCACGAACCCGTGTCCCCTGCATCGGCAGGCGGACTCTCAACCGCTGCGCCACCAGGGAAGCCCTCAAACGTCACTTCTATGGAGAGGCTGCTCCTGACCACCCACCTCAAGGAGCCCCTGTGCCCCTCCCCCGTCACCTCACTATTTTGTTTCCTTCACAAGCGAGTCTGGGCATTATCTGAGACCACCTGAATTCTTTATCCTGTTCCTGTCTGCCTCTCCCATTAGAAAGTACCACGAGGCCCCACCAGGTCTGAATGGGTCCACTTTTGTATGACTTGCACTCAGAACTGGCCCTGGCAATGAGCATTGCTGTTTGAACCTCTCCATAGTCATTCAGCGGAGCCTCCTGAGCACACAGACCCAACTTCAAACTCCACAGGGATGACCCTCAAGCTCCTCAAAACTCACCCTGTTCAAGGCCAAAGTCATTACCTTCCCCTGCAAACGGGGCTTCTCTCCTGCGCTCCCAGCTCCGTGCCTGCAAGTGACAACTTTGCAAATCCTCTGGGCGTGAAACCCCGGTTTCTAGGGGACTCCTCCTCTCACTCTCCTCACGTGGATCAGACACCTCACCTGGAGATTCCACCTTCACTCGGCCCTGGCCGGGCCGCCCCCCGCTGTGGAGGGACCCCCCCCCCCCACACACACACACACACTCCCTCCCCAGCCCAGTCCCCACCTCCCAGTTCCTCAAGAGTGACAATTTCCTCACCTCCTTAATCCATCTCCAGGACTCCCAAAGATGCCTTCCCCAACCACCAAAGAGACAGACAGTTCCCCACCCCAGTCTTCAGGGCACCTGTCACCTCCTCAGTATCACACTTGAGACCCTCTCTGAGCACACCCTCCGCTTGCCTCAGTACCTGACTCACTGTTACACAAACAGCTTCATACACTCCCCCATCCAACGCCTTTGCTCTCACCGTTTTCTCAGGCTGGGACACCCCCTGCAACCCTCCCCTCCTAGAAGGTTCCTTTTCAAACTTCAAATGCCACCTCCTTCAAGAAGCCTTCCCTGTTTCCACCAGGAAATATTCACTGTTCCTCCCATGTCTCTACTGGCGATGGCTTGCGCTTTGTGGTTGGCTGTTAAACGTCTGTCTCCTCCATAGATTGTGAGCTCTTGGGGTGCAGGGGCCAGGCCCTGAATCACCTAACCACTCTCAGTGTCTTCAGTATTGGCAATACTCGTGAGCACTAAGGACCATCCTAAGTGCCTTTCATGTGTTGGCTTATTTAATCCTCAAGCATCCCTATGAGGAAGGAACTCTCATCAGCCACTTTCCAGACGGGGACATGGAAGCTCAGAGAGGTTCGAGGTTTGTCCAACGTAACCCCGTTACTGCGCGGCAGAGCCAGGATCCCCAGCACCTAAAACAGCACCTGACACAAGATAGGTGCCCAGTGAATATTCCTTAGAGAAACGAATGCGGGGTTCCCTGGTGGCGCAGTGGTTAAGAATTCTACTGCCGATGCAGGTGACACGGGTTTGAGCCCTGGTCCGGGAAGATCGCACATGCCGCGGAGCAGCTAACCCGTGCACCACAACTACTGAGCCTGCGCTCTAGAGCCCGCGAGCCACAGCTACTGAGCCCGCGTGCGGCAGCTACTGAAGCCCGCACCTAGAGCCTGTGCTCCGCAACAGAGAAGCCACCGCAATGAGAAGCCCACGCACCGCAACGAAGAGTAGCCCCCGCTCGCCGCAACTAGAGAAAGCCCCCATGCAGCAACCCAACGCAGCCAAAAATAAAAATTAAATAAAATTAATTTATTTTTTTAAAAAAATGTATAACCACCAAAGACCTACTGTATAGCACAGGGAACTCTGCTCAATATTCTGTAACAACCGAACTGGGAAACGAATTTGAAAAAGAATAGATATATGTATAACTGAATCACTTTGTTGTATACCTGAAACTAACACAACATTGTTAATCAACTATACTCCAATATAAAATAAAAAGTTTAAAAAAAAAAAGATGCAGGCAGCAATGGTTTTTTAACGGACTTAGAATCCTAACAGTTTTCCTGTCTCAGACACTTACAAGTTCCTGAACCCGCGCCATTTGGGGGACAGGCGTGCAGACACTGCTGGGGCTCCCCTGATAAAGCCTGGGTCCCATTCACTGCAAGGAACTTAGGCCTCCGCACGGGACACCACACCACGTAAAACATAGCTGTCTTGCGTGTCTTCTGTAACACAGCCCTCCCAGACCCACACGACCAAAAACTAACAAGAGAAAGAGGGAGCGGCTCCAGCTTCCTGGCTGATAGGGATTCCACAGCTGCACCTGGAGGTCGTGGATTCAAGTGTAAACAGAGAAAGTGTCAGAGGTCACCCCCAGCCTCCATCCCCATAACACCCGAATACTTCGGACCCAGGCACAATCACCACTGTTTACAACATTTGACACTTCACCAGGAGACCTTCCACACACCATGCCTCGCACCCCTTGGAAGCAGCAGCCGTCACTCCCGTTCTACTCCCTCCATTACTCCATGTGCCCCTCAAGTCTCGGTGGGACCAACGGCATCGATGTGTGTCTGTGCGAGTGTAGAGCACAGTTCTACCCTTCCACGCCTGAACCTGTGTCGAGCGTGATCACTGGGTCTGCCTTTGGGCCTGTGCTCAGAATTAAGTACGATCAAGAGAAGAGAATGACAGAGCCTTCTGAGTCAGACAACCCTGGTTGGAACCCGCTGCATCTCGTACCAGCTATGTGACCCAGCAGGTCACTTAACCATCCTGAGCGGCTTGTGGGATCTTAGTTCCCCGACCAGGGATTGAACCCAGGCCATGGCAGTGAAAGCGCTGAGTCCTAACCACTGGACCGCCAGGGAACTCCTGGTTTCTTCCATTTTAAAATGGGGAGAACAGCAGGAGCCGCTTCACGGGACAGTGGTGAGGGTGGAATGAGGTAACAAAGCCGGTGCTGGTTTTGTTGCTGTTATAACATAAGGTGGCATCGACCAAGCTCGTGCCTTTTAGGGGTTGTGTTGCTCAGAGTGTAGCCCTGAGCGACGTGTGTGTGTGTGTGTGTGTGTGTGTGTGTGTGTGTGTGTGTGCGCGTGCGGCTGGCGGGGGGGCTGGGGTGTCTGAATGAGAATGCAAAAGCCAGGACCCACGACTTAATACACTTGAACTGGGTGCGGACCAGTTCTGTTCTCAGGCCCAGGGAGGCAAGAGCTGGGTGTGAGCTCCCAGCTTCCAAAGATCAAATTTGTGGCCGCCTCCTTGGCGCCACCTAGTGGCTCCGGATTTACGGAGCGCAGACATCTTCTGGAACTGGAGATCTGGGAATATCTCTCAACATCAGCATTTGACCTGTCACAGACCGGGTAGAATCTCTGGGCTCGTCTGGAGATCTCCAGGGGAGTCTGTCCAGCGCTGTCCAACAGAACTTTCTGTAATTATGGAGATGTTCTGTATCTGTGCTGTCCAATACAGGAGGCACCAGTCACAGTGACTATTGAGCACTGGAAATGTGGCTAGTGTGACTGGGGAACTGAATTTTTAATTGTACTTCATTTTAAGTAATTTAAATTGCCACACGTGACCGTATTGGACAGCACTGGTCTGGAGGATTGTTTGAGACCTGGAATCTAGCTATGCCTCGGGGCAGATAGACTGGCTCCCTGGTCCTTCCAGTTACGAAAACCAAGACACCCCCTTTTCACGTAGGCTGGTGAGACCTGGGTTCTGGCCAATTCCACCGAGAGTCCTGACCAATCAGATGATGAACAACTGACCCAACTGGGTCCTCTTCTAGGACCTACGAATACAAAACACATTCAGGGAAGGCAGGAGGAAGGAAGCCTATTACTGAAAGACAAGAGGGCCCACGCCCCTGGAGCTGCTAGCGGGTACAAGGCAGGGCTCCACGCTTCCAGAATGCTGCACACCCCAATCCTGGAGGAGCTGGGCCCCCACATGACTGGAGAGCTACCCAGGGCCTTTCTGTGTCTTTATACTGCAGACACAAGCATGGCTTTGGAGACAGATAAATCTGGTTCAGTTCCCAGATTGCCAGTTGTGTGACCTGAAGCAAGTGACAACCTCTTTGAGGCTAATTTTCCTAATCTGTGCAATAGGAATCAGGGCACATATCTTACAGGGATCGGGTGAGGGTTAAGATAATGCATATAAGAGCATTTCACACAGTACAGACGCACAGAACAAGCATTCAATGTTTGCTAAAATAATTATTAGTCCTACATAGCTTTACACCAAACCATCATTACCTAAGTTTTTACAGCCTGGAAAAAAAAACAAAAACTGATCAATAGAACAATTATCTGGACTGCCACACCAGGGCACAGTCCTTGGCTCCCCAACCCAAGTCCAGCCAGTCTCCACATTTTGCAGGTTCTACCGTTGAGCATCTTGTTTCCACATCACACCTGAAGCCACTTTCATCTCTCTCTTGAGCGGTTACTGGTCCATGTCCATCTGCTTCCAGTGGGGTCCCATTGGCTCTACCTTAGCAGCCACAGTGACCCTCCAGACCGCTACTCAAAACCTCCAACTATCTATCTCCCCATAGCTCAATAAACTGAACACACACTCTGAAGTCTGATGTTCAGGGCCCACCAGCACAACCAGGCCCCCACCTTTTGGACCTGAATCCTCATTATTCTGAGACCCCAGCCACACCGACTCCCTGAGCAAACTTGCTCTTTTTCACCTCTGGGCCATACAAGATTCAAGAGACAGGTCAATGGAATAAGACAGAAGCCCAAAAAGGTATCTTTGGATATGTAAGAATTTAGTGGTGGAAATGGAAAACTAAAGTCTAGTGCTAGAACAACTGACTGATTATTTGGAAAAAATGAAAGTGTAAGTTTATCTCTCATCTTACCCCAAACTAAATTTCAAATGGATTAAAAAGTTAAATGTAAAAAGGAAATAAAACTGTTTTTTTAAAAAAAAAGAACATACAGGCAACCACCAACTTTCTGAATGGAGAAGGACTTTTCTAAGCATAAAAGTAAAAAAAGAAGTCACAAATAAAAAGATTGACAGATTTTGCTATCTTAAAATTGAAACTTTTGCAACAAAAAAACAACAGAGTCAAATTTATGGGCAAAGGGTAAACTGAGAAAAATTATTTGTAAATAAAAATATGAATGACACGAGTTAACAGCTTTAATTAAAAGAGAGAAATCAACAAGAAGAATATGAATATACCAATAGAAAAATAGCCAAGAGTCATTAAGAAATATTTTCTTAAATAAATTAAAAAATAAATGTGTGAAAACATTTTACCTTTATTGGTAGCCAAAGGAAATCATCAAAGATACACACAAAGATTTATATTCAAGGACGTTTTTGCAGCATTAAAAATAGTTAAAAATTAATAACGAGGGGGGGCTTCCCTGGTGGCGCAGTGGTTGAGAGTCCGCCTGCCGATGCAGGGGACACGGGCTCGTGCCCTGGTCCGGGAAGATCCCACATGCCGCGGAGCGGCTGGGCCCGTGAGCCATGGCCACTGAGCCTGCGCGTCCGGATCCTGTGCTCCGCAACGGGAGAGGCCACAGCAGTGAGAGGCCCACGTATCGCAAAAAATAAAAATAAAAAAAATAATAATAATGGGGGAAGGGTAAGCTGGGAAAAAGTGAGAGAGTGGCATAGACTTAATATATACTACCAAATGTAAAATAGATAGCTAATGGGAAGCAGCCACATAGCACAGAGAGATCAGCTTGGTGCTTTGTGACCACCTAGACGGGTGGGATAGGGAGGGTGGGAGGGAGACGCAAGAGGGAGGAGATATGGGGATATATGTACACGTATAGCTGATTCACTTTGTTATAAAGCAGAAACTAACACACCATTGTAAGCAATTATACTCCAATAAAGATGTTAAAAAATAATAATAGGGGCTTCCCTGGTGGCGCAGGGGTTGGGAGTCCGCCTGCCAATGCAGGGGACACGGGTTCGTGCCCCGGTCCGGGAGGATCCCGCGTGCCGCGGAGAGGCTGGGTCCGTGAGCCATGGCCGCTGGGCCTGTGCGTCCGGAGCCTGTGCTCCGCAACGGGAGAGGCCACAGCAGTGGGAGGCCCACGTACCGAAAAAAAAAAAATTAAAAAAAAAAAAAATAATAATAATAATAATAACAGGGACTTCCCTGGCGGTCCAGTGGTTAAGACTCGGCGCCACTGCCGTGGGCCTGGGTTCAATCTCTGGTCGGGGAACTAAGATTGCAAGCCACACGGTGCAGCCAAAAAAAAATTTTTTAGTGTTTTCTTTGAAAAATTAAAAACAACCTTAACATTTAAAAATAAGGGACTTCCCTGGTGGCGCAGTGGTTAAGAATCCGCCTGCCAATGCAGGGGACACGGATTCAGTCCCTGGTCCAGGAAGATCCCACACGCCACAGAGCAACTAAGCCCATGTGCCACAACTACTGAGCCTGCGCTCTAGAGCCCAAGAGCCACAACTACTGAATCCCACGTGCCAAGAGCCCGTGCTCCTCAACAAGAAAAGCCACCGCAATGAGAAGCCAGCGCACCACAACGAAGAGTAGCCCCGGCTCACTGCAGCTAGAGAAAGCCCGCGTGCAGCAATGAAGACCCAAAGCAGCCAAAAATAAATACATAAATTTAAAAATAAAACAGTGATTAACTATGGAAAATTATAATGATAGTATGGTATGCAATATTTTTAATTATGTTTTTAAAGAATATTTAATGGTGTTCAAAATGTCATTATATAGTACGTTTTAAAAGGAAGCTAAAAAGCACAAAAAGATTATAAAGGAACACATCAAAGTGAAAACATTTTAGGTGGTGGGTAATGGCTTTTTATTTTTTCATCTCAATATTTGTATGTATTTTCTAAATCTACAGCGAGCCCTTACTTATTTTTATCATCAGGAAAAATGCTAGTTTTAAAAGGAAAAAAAAAAAAAGATTGTACCAATATGGGAAAATGCTTGTACTACAACAAAGAAAAAAAGGACAGAAGCATCTCCATCCAGGTCTGTGGAGAGAGACTCAAAGAGGTCATGTAAGTTTTCATTCACTTATTCAGAGTTAATTAATTAATGTTTGTATAATAAATAATAAAATAAAATGTGCTGTGGTCCATCACATCAATGTAAAAATTAAATATCAGTGAGGACGTGGGGAAGAGGACTCTAGGAGAATTCTCACACATCCCTGGTAGGAGTGTCAATGGTAAAACCTCTCTTGAGGACAATCTGGCTGCATCCGGTAGAGCTGCAACCCACCAGCCCCACCCCCACCACGTTCCTCTCCAGGTGACCTCTCACACAAATGCAGAGAGGGTCAGGTGAGGGCACAGGGCTGCAGCATTGTTTGCAACATCAGAAAATGCAAACAACATTAAGTTTCTATCAGTAGGGATATAACGGGGGAAACAAAAAATGTGATGTTTATGCGAAAAGAAAAACAAAAAATACTACATGACAATTAAAAAGGAGGAGCTACACCTATCTCTGATACCATGGATGGATTCCAAAATCCATGTGGAGTGGCACAAATGCAGAACTATAATGGTAACAACTAACACATCTAGTGTGCTCTACGTGCCCACCCTGTTCTAAGCACTTGACGTATGTAAATTTGCACAATCCCCAAAATAACCCTACAAGAAGGTTTTAGGTTCTACTCTTATTCCCATTTACAGATGAACAAACTGAGGCACAGAGAGGTTAAGTAACCTGCCTGAGGTCTCACAGCTCTCAAGTGGCAGAGTCAAGACCTGAACCCCAGCAGGCTGATGCCAGAACACCACCGTGACATCATGCAGGTGAATTTTTAATACACACAAAAAACTATATTGTGTTTCTAGATACCTATCTTATGAACGTGAAAGTATTAAAAATGTGGAGTGAGAAAAGCATACCAAATTGCTGACAGAGCTCACCTCTACTGATGGAAGAGGCAATGTAACAGGGCCAAGAAGGAGGGATTCCAGGAACTTAACTTTATGATGTTTTACTTCTTTTCTTAAAAAAACAAAGCTCAGGGTTTCCCTGGTGGCGCAGTGGTTGAGAGTCCGCCTGCCGATGCAGGGGACACGGGTTCGTGCCCCAGTCCGGGAAGATCCCACGTGCCACGGAGCGGCTGGGCCCGTGAGCCATGGCCGCTGAGCCTGCGCGTCTGGAGCCTGTGCTCCGCAACGGGAGAGGCCACAGCAGTGAGAGGCCCGCGTACCACAAAAAAAAAAAAAAGTTAAATACAGAATTACCACATGATCCAGCGATTCAGCTTCTGGGTATAACCCAAAAGAACTGAAAGCAGGGACTCAGATATTTGTACACCCATGTTCATAGCTGCATTATTCACAACAGCCAAAAGGTTGAAGCAACCCAAGCGTCTATTGACTGATGAGCAGATGAACAAAATGCGGCATTTACATACAATAAAATAATAGACAACCTTAAAAAGGGAGGAAATTCTGACACATGCTACACCATGAATAATCCTTGAATACGTTATGCTAAGAAAAATAAGTCAGTCACAAAAGGGCAAATACTGCATGATTTCACTTATGTAAGGTCCCTGGGGTAGTCAAATTCATAGAGATAGAAAGCAGAATGGTGGGTGCCAGGGGCTGGTGGGAGGCGGGGAATGGAGAGGTACTGTTTAATGGGTACAGAGTTTCAATCTGAGATCATGAAGAAGTTCGAGAAATGGATAGTGGTGATAGTTGGACAACATTATAAATGTACTTAATGCCACTGTATGTATTCCACCACAATTTTTTTAAAAACGATTTGATGAAAATGCAACAAAATGTTAACAACGGTCAATTCTGGGTCATGAGTCCTCAGCGGTTTGCCATGTCGTTGTTCTAAAAAACTAACAAAACAGGAGGTTCCGTGTGGTCGAGGACATGGAGGCCCACAGCCTCGCAGCTGGCTCAGGCCTCTTCCATCTCTTCCCTGGTCCTCCTATTTTTACTGCATTGTGGTTGCTATGGAAACAAGGGGGCACCTTGAGCTCCCCGAGCTCAGCCCAGGTGCTGCTAACTCCAGGAATAATGTCAGAGTGCGAATGAAATAAAAACCCCGATCATCTGGGCCTCGTGTACACATACCTCTGCCCTCCTGATATATTTATCAAGGGACCATGTGTTCATGCGTGAGCCTGCGGTGACTGTCACCTGCACGCGTCTGTCCATAGCAGCAGGCTTGGGTGTGGGTGCACACGCTCTGGTTTGCCCATGGGGGTGTGCTTGCATGCATGCGGGCATGTCACGTGGTTACGTGTATCTCCCCAGCCCAGGGCTATTATTACCAATATCAGAAATATTAAAGCAGGGAACACTTACCTGGCACTAACAATGTAGCAGGCACTGTGCTCCATGCTTCACCCAGACTATCTCCTTTAAACCTCACAGCAATAGTACCTACATATAGGTATCATTATTATCCCCAGAAAAAGAAATCAAGGCACAGAGAGGTTATATAACTTGACCAAGACCTCCCAGAGCACATGAACCTAACCACTGAATCTGTACTGTGGGGAAAAGAGATCTTTAAATGTCATTAGTTCCCAAACAGCTGCAAAACCTGCTGCATCAGAAGCACCACCTCTGGCCCTGATAAGGCACAGGTTTCCTGGGCCCCACCCAGGCCTCAGGAAGCAGAGTCCCCAGGGTGGGTCTGCACGGCAGCCAGGGCAGACAACTAGTGGTCCCCTGGGTTGAGCTGACTGACAGGGTTGTATAAGGCGTGGCAGGGTGGGGTCAGGGGCTGTTCCTTGGCCCAGAAATGGTCCTGGGAAAGTCTGTGATTCAATGCTCCTCGATTCCAGATGGCATCAGCTGGTGGCAAGGCAACCGAGAAGAGGTAAGAGCTGCTGTCACCCACACACACACACACACACACACACACACACACACACACACACACACCCAGGGCAGGGCTCCAAAATTCAGTTATGTGGCTTTGTGGCCTGCCGGGCACGGATTTCCGCTCACTCCACCCTCTCAGAATGAGCTGGGCCGTGGGTGGAGGATGACAGTGCCGTAACCCGACCCGTTCACAGCTCAGCCCGAGGCCGGGAGGGGTCAGCCGCCTCACCTGGACAACAAACAGTGACGGAGCCCAGGCTGGGCACCCCAGAGGCTCCCACGGCCTCGGCCCTCAAGGGGAGAGGGACACAGACAGAAACCACTGGACCAGCACAGGGCAGGAGGAGCTAAATGTGGAACCCTTGAGGTTCCAGCTGCTCCAGGAGCACAAGGAACAGAGTGCTTTGTCCTCAAAGGGAAGGAGGTGTTCACGGAGGAAGCAGCATCTAAGCTGGTCCTGGAAGGACAGGAGGGATGATGCTGCTGGGAGAGGAGGAAGTAAAGGCATTTCTGCAGAAGCAGCCATCCAGGCTGAAAAGCGCCAGGAAACAGCAAATCCCATCACCCGGCTGGAGTTAAAGGTCAAGAGGAGACACAGTTGTAAGGGCGTCGGGGGGAACAGCTAGATATGTACTGGGGCACAGAGAGGTTAAATAACTTGCCCAAGGTCACCCAGCTGGTAGAATCAGGATTTAAACATAAGCTGCCTGACTCCAAAGCCCAATGAATTAACCACTAAGAAGGGGCTCACCGGCTGGTAGCCTTTTCTTCTGCACGTGCTTTAGAATGCTGTAGAGGTGGGCCTGTCTGGACTGGGAACAATGTTTCTCAGTGGATCGGGGGAGCTCTTATACCCCTGCCCCGGAAACTCAGCAAAGCCTGGAGACGTTTTTGATGGTCACTACTAGGGGGTAGGCGGCTGGCATCTCATGAGCAGAGGTTAGAGATGCTGCTGAACATCTACAGCGCACCGGAGAGTCCCCACGGCAAAGAATTCTCCAGCCCCGATTGTCAACAGAAACCCTGGGCTAGAGAGACTCACCCACCTACGGCCCATTTTAACATCCAGCCCCACCTGAGCCGTTGACATTCGTCACACTCGTTTATCCCTTGGGACAGGGGTTCCCAAATTTTGCTGCACGTTGGAATCACCGGGGAATCTTTTTAAAGTGCTGATGCTGGGTCCCACCCTAGACGCTCTGATTTCCAAGCCTGGAATTGGGTGCGACCTGCGCATGAGAACTTTTTTAAGCCTCCCAGGTGATACCAAAGCGCAGAAAAGCTTGAGAACCAGTGCTGTGGTTGAGGGCACAGAGGATCCAACTATCTTCTGTGGACCATGGACAGTTAGTTTTTCTAATGCCAGAAAGAGAAGTCACTGGGGAGTAAACACAAACAAAGACTGCCCAGGGGGACTTCCCTGGTGGTCCAGTGGTTAAGACTCCGTGCTCCCAATGTAAGGGGCCTGGGTTCGATCAGGGAACTATGATCCCACATACCACGCCCCGCAGCTACTGAGCCCACGCGTTCTAGAGCCCACGCGCTGCAACTAGAGACAGCCACGCGACACAACTAGCGAAGCCCGCGTGCCACAACAAAGACCCAGCTCAGCCAAAATAAAATTAATTAATTAGTTAATTAAAAAAAAAAAAAAAAGACGGCCCAGTCCCCAACCAGGGTCTCAGGGACAAGCCCATGCAGAATCAGGACTAACAAGGTCTACCATCGGTGCTGCGGATACGGGCCTCCTTGGAGAAGTTAGAGATGGCTGTGGGGATGATGAATTAGAGTTGGCGGAGGCCCGAGGAGGAGGTTAATTGGAGAGGCTTTGTCACCATCTGGGCAGGAGATAATGGGCCTGAAGCGGGAGGAGGGCAGGAGAGGACCAATCCCCATGACTCGGGGACTTCACAACCCAGCGACAGAGAAAGAACTGGATTAGGAAGAGAGAAAAGATGAGTTGAGAGTGAGTCCAGTCTGGAGCCAGAGCAGGAAATGACCAGTCAGTGGCTGAAGGCAGTGGTGAGAGCACCAGGGAAGGGGTGAACTGGGGAGAAGGGACCGGGGAGTAGGCCACAGGGAGATAGGAGCTGAGACCCGCAGGGCTGACACACCTGGAGCAGAAGTGGCGCACAGGTGGGGTGAATCTGGCCTGCAGGATGGGTTACATATGGCTTTGTTTTTTTGTTTTTTTTTTTAATTCTTGAGCTAGTTGTCAAGATGTTGCCCAAACTCCAGATTTCCAGCTTCTCCTGTAACGTGGAAGATCTGGGGAGACAGGCGGCATTCGTGCAGAGCACAGATGTGTGCTTGCCGGTGCCCCCAGGCCCCGCCTGGCAGTTGTACTAGGCCCTGCCAGATCCCTGCAGGCATCAGGTCTGTCTTCAGGAAGAAGAGACCAGGTCCTAAGTCAGAAAGTGGTGAAGATGGAGGAGCTGACAGGAAAGCGGGAAAGGGGCCAGGCACTGCACAGAGGCCGACCGCCGACCTCCGCTGTCCTGGTCCTGCGCCCACTGCCTTCGAGCTGGGCCGTCTCAAGTTAGGCACATCCCCACTTGGGGTCTCAGTGTACTGATCTGTAAACAAGGGGGCTGAAGCCCTTGATCTCTCGTTGTCCATCCTCATGTCCATCGGGCTCCTGCAGGCTGCCCAGGGCCAATCCCTTTGGCCAGGCTTTGAAAGGAAGCCTAGAAAACCTGAACACTTCCGACAAAGATCAGGCCAGGCAGCGAGAAATCCCAAACAGAGCCAAAGAGGCCAGGGATGACCCGCCAGGGGCACAGACAACTCAGGGAACAGGAGCCACCTTCCAAATTCTGAGGGGCTCTCGGGAGAAAGCAGGGTTATTAGCCCTGTTTAGGGTGGGAGATGAGTGACCAAGCGGCTGCAGTTACAGAAATTCCAGATGAAAATAATGGTCAGCTTTGAACAATCAGAGCTGTATTGCAATATAATAACCTTACAAGATAATGAGCTCCCCGTCACTGGAGGTAAACAAGCTCAGGCTGGGTGACTAGTTTTAGGGGCACAAGGGATTCACATAGTGGCTAATTTGACCTTTTTATTTCAAGCCCTAAGATTCAAGGACTCCAGAGATCTGGGGATCTCTCCTGAAGGCTCCCCTCTCCCTTTTCCAGCACCCCCCAAGGAAAGGCGCTGGGCATTAGGCTCTAGACTCTTCCAGAGGGAAGGCCGAGGCGGTCTGGAAAAAGCATAGAACGTCTACTTCCTTGCTCCCCTTGCCCTTCACCAGGACCACAGGCCCCAGCAACCCCTGCCACACAGCCCCCATCCCAGCACAGCCTCACCCAGCACCCCCTCAGAGGCAGGGGGAGCAGCTAGCTCCTGAGCAGAGCTCCCAGCACAAGCCAGAGAGGCCATCTACATCCCCTCCTGACACCTCCATCCCCACTCCCTGCTCCCAGCCCCAGAGGAACCAGCAGGAGGAAGGCGACAGAAGCAAGCACTCCCCCAACTCCAGACCCCTCTGAGTATTTCCCGGGCACCTGTCCATCAGGAGCCTCTCTAAGAGGATGCAGGGGTCCTGACACACCCACAGGGTCCACAGTGTGTGGACCGGAAGCACAAGGCATGCACAGCGCGGGGAGTCAAAGCCTCTCGCCAAAGCCCAGTGGGAGCAATTCTCCCCTAGCCTTGGCGAAATCCAGCTCCCGGTGAGCCAGGCAGAGCCCTCTGGCCTCCTCCTCACAGGACCCTGAGACTTCCCAACCAGGACAGGCCAGCAGGCCTCTGAAGAAGTTCAAGGGCACGGCCAGAGCCCTGAGCATCCACAAGGACTTTCAGGGAGCTGGAGTGAGGGGGGGCCCCCAGGATAGTTGGACCCGGGCTGGCAGGCCACAGGCCGCCCCATCTGCATCCTGCTCCCCCGCATCCCTGCCCTTGTCGCCATTAGCCCTGTCCCACGGGATCAACAAGCACCATTCGGCTCACCAGCCACGAGGAAAACCCCCCCCCGGGCCCCAGGAATAAGCAGAGCCCCTCCTGCCCACCATCCCGCACCCACCTCAGAAGAGCCCCAATGCCCAGTACCTACTGGCCAGAGCTGCCAGCCAGCTCCCTGCTGCCCATCATCAGATACCCACCAGACCTGGTCGAGACCCAGGGAGCTGCTTGTCCATCAAGAAATCAGAACAGGGACTCACCAGGGCTTCCTGGGCATGACGGGGACCGGCCAGTATGAGGCCAGGAGCACACAAATCCCTGGGGTTTGCTGCCTGGCAAGTGGCACCTTTAGGTGCTTCTCCCAGTGCCTGGCAATGAAATCAGGCCACAGCCCAAACGCCGGCTAAGCACCCGCCTGTCTTGCTTCTCCCCGTAGCCACTCACGCCCCACGACTCCAGATCCCAAAACAGGCATGTTCGTGGTTACCATAGGAACTCGCTAAAGCCAAAAAAGACACCACACAGTCACCCACATGGGCCCTCAAAGCTCATGTCCACCTGCACGGGCAAGCTTGCACACACGCCGACACACACCTACACACGCCAGCACTGTTCTCAGGCTCAGGGACCGTCCTAAAGAATCAACGAACCAGGGCTGATACTTTAGCCAGAAACAGGGATGTGCCCCTCAGCCCCAGCTGGAACGTGTATGCAAGTGGGTTCCCTGCACATCTCGTGTGGCCAGCTGTCGGTTACAAGAGCAGTGGCACCAGCTAGGGCTCACCTGGTGCTCACCTGCCAAGGCACACCTGGAGCTGGGGGGAGGGGAGGTGCAGAGCCCCCGGGACCACCACCAGCTCTGCCTGCAAGGCCAGGGAGAGGGCACTGCCCAGCCTGCTTCCCCAGCGGCCGACCACCCCCTTCACCCCTCAGGATGCTGCTTCTCTCCTCTGTACCCTTCTATGGGAGGGTGGGGGGCAGGTATAAAGGTCAGGACCTAAGCCAGCCACTTGGGAGGGGAGAGGGGAAATGAGGAGCAGAGACTGTAATTCAGAGCCTTACTCCCTCCCTCTACCCCCAAGCTGCCCAAACTCCCCGTCTCCGTACACGGGACCAACATCCACTCAAAGGCTCACCCAGAGGGATTCCCTGGTGGCACAGTGGTTGAGAGTCTGCCTGCCAATGCAGGGGACACGGGTTCAAGCCCTGGTCTGGGAAGATCCCACATGCTGCGGAGCAACTAGGCCCCGTGAGCCACAACTACTGAGCCTGAACGTCTGGACCCCGTGCTCCGCAACAAGAGAGGCCACGATAGTGAGAGGCCTGCGCACCGCGATGAAGAGTGGCCCCCGCTTGCCGCAACTGGAGAAAGCCCTCGCACAGAAACGAAGACCCAACACAGCCAGAATTTAAAAAAATAATTTAAAAAAAAAAAAAGGCTCACCCAGAAACTTGAGTCTTCACCCTTCCCCTTCCCCTTGCTCCCACCTCCTACATCCAAACCAGCTCCAGGCTGGGGAGTCCGCCTCCTCAAGAGCTCTCCAGTCTGTCCACTCTCTCCAACCCCACTGGCCCTGCTCTAGCCTCAAGCCTCTCCAACGAGTCAGCAGATGGCAGCCAGCGGGGCATTCAGACTCAAATCTGGCCACATTACTCCCCTGCTCTAAAGCCTTTCCATGGCTCCCGGCCACACAGAGGGGCAAGCCCAGCCCTCCACACAGCCCTCCCACGCTCCTGGACGAGGCCCAGCCTGACCCCGCAGTCGCACCCAGTGATCTGTCTGGTGTCATAACCGCACCCAGGTCCCTCCCAGCCCACGCCATTCACACCTCACTGCCTGTGCGCTGTTGCTGCTGCCCCGGGTGCCTCTCTCCTCTCCGGGCTGGGCTTGCTCACCTTTGGAGGTGGCTGAGGCATCACCAAGTCTCCAGGAAGCCCTCCTCCGTCCTCTCTGAGGATATCTCTGTTAGCACTTGTCACATTACATTGCAACTGTCTGTCTGTCTGTCTCCCTATGGGACTATAAGCTTTCATGAGCAGAGACTGTCTTTTTTTTTTTTACATTGTTGCCGCGCGCGGGCTCTCTAGTTGCGGGCTCTCTAGTTGCGGCGAGCGGGGGCTACTCTTCACTGCGGTGCGCAGGCTTCTCATTGCGGTGGCTTCTCTTGCTGCGGAGCACGGGCTCTAGGCGTGCGGGCTTCAGTAGCTGTGGCTCGTGGGCTCTAGAGCACAGGCTTCAGTAGTTGTGGCGCACGGGCTTAGTTGCTCCGCAGCATGTTGGATCTTCCCAGACCAGGGATTGAACCCGCGTCCCCTGCCTTGGCAGGTGGATTCTTAACCACTGCGCCACCAGGGAAGTCCCGAGACTGTGTCTTTTTCACCTTTGCTTCCCCACCAGCCCCAGCGCCTAGCACTGGGCTTCGAATGCAGGTGCGCAATAAACGTGAGCTTAACTGATTCAGCCTTCTAACCGAACATCTTCTAACAGAACATCAAGTTCCCCCTGCCTCTGGCAACCCCAGCAAACTCAGCAGACACCCTAGATACGTAGGAGATGAGCTGACTCAGATGGGGCAGCCTCAGAAGGTTCTAAAACACCTTTGTGCCTCAAAGAGTCTTGTATCTGCAGTAAGCAAAGACCTGGTGGTCAAAGATGGGAGAAGTAAATTGGCGATCGTGACCTTCAACCGATGCATGAAAAAAAGCCATTACAGGGACTTCCCTGGTGGTCCAGTGGTTAAGACTCTGTGCTTCCAATGCCGGGGTTGCGGGTTTGATCCCTGGTCTAAGATCCCACGTGCTGCAATGCAGCCAAAAAAAAAAAAGGCCGTTACATCGGAATCAAGGGGTGGACCGTGGAGGGACGGGCTTTCCGGTAGGGCTGGAAAGCTGAGGCACAGACTTGATGCGCAGCTGCCTGGGCCCTGACTCTGCTCTCCCCGCAGCCCCCGAGAATGTAGCCTTGCTAACAACACCAAGAGAACCTGGAGAGGCAGATGTCTGTACAGGGAATCGCCCAGATTTTGTACGTAATCCTCATAGGATGGGGACTGAAGCCCTGAGTTTAAAAGAGCTGTGACACAGCCAGAAGCTGAGCTTTCTAGATGTGGCAAGCCCCCATCCTGCATGGACAATGGCTCCAGCAGCTGTCATCAGGGGCCCCAGGGCCAAAGGGAAGTTACGCTGAGACACAGCGTCTGCTGCTGCCCTGTGTGCTCTCCTCCCTTCTAAGATATTAAATCTTAGCTGGTGAAATCTGAAACCTAGAGTACAGATGGCTGTGTGGTGTCTTCTGACCAAACCACAGGACAGCTGAAATGCTGCCCCAGCCAGGCTGCTGGGAAGACAGCTCCTCCAGGCCCTCTCCCTCCTTCTCCCGAGGAAGAAATAAGACGGCACAGTGACCTCTGGGCGCTCTTATGCACTTTCTCTCTCTTTAGAGATGCCCACTTCTAGTGACCAAGAGCAGGGACCATCAATTAAAAAGTTGGATTCTTTTCCCTGCAGGGCAATGGGTTCTAACTTCCCGGTCATCAGGAATGTGCCTGATGCCCTACCCCAGCAGCAGAGACAAGCTGCACCGAATCACCTCCACGCTCACGCCGTCCCACGATGGCCAGTGCCTGTGTATCACAGTCATCTCAGATGGCTGGAACACGGCTTACCAGCCCATGCAGCAGACACACACACACACCACACACACACACACACACACACACACACACACCTCTTTCTTTAGCAAAGAAGCAGGAGTCTCTGAGAGGGAGGGCAAGGGGCAGCAAAAAGAAGAGTGGAGAAAAGTACCAGAGGCTCCCAGTTCAGGTCGTGCTCTCTGGATGCTGCTTCAAGGACCTCCATGAGCAAACACATGGTCCTGCCAACCTAGGTTCCCCCTGTGGGAATCCAGTCAGACTATGGTTCAACCACTGCAATACAGACCGTATCCCAAGCTGGCCTGGGAGCAGGCTGGTGAAGCGGCGCTCCCCACCTGCTGTCCCTGCCTCTTTCTCTCCAGCCCTCCATCTCATGTGATGGGCTAACCATGATGACCCAGAATTAATTCATCCAGCAAATATAGACTGAGAACCTGCTATATGCCGAGCATGGTGTAAGGCTCTGGGGAGCCAGAGATGAGGTATGCAGAACCTCTGCTCTCAAAGACACTCATTCATTCGTGCATGCATTTGCTTAGTCAACAGCGAGCACCTACCATCATCAAGGTCCTGAGAGAAATGCAAAAGGACAAAAGGCATGAAGGTGAACTCCCAGAATGTCAAAGCTAGAAGAGAGCAGATTGGGCACCAGTCCAACCCTCCCACTTTACAGATGGGCAAACTGAGGTTTGGAGAGGTTAACAATTTGTTAGTCTCCGCCTCCCAATTTTTTCTCCTGTATGTGCTGCCACCACCCCCCTATCCAGGGTTCTTGTGTGGTTCCAGGCCCCCAGCACCCCTTGCCTCTGAGGGTCTTCATCATCAGGTACCCCAGACCCCTCTCAACCTGGGCCTCCAGCAGGGGGCTGGGCCCTCCCATCCACAGTGTTGTGGAGGCAGGGGTGCATTCCGGGGCCAAAGCACCAGACTCTCTATCTAAATCGGGAAAAGAGTGGGAAAGTAGGGCGGAGAGAGGTGCTGAGAACTATTTAGCTCCAGCCTGGACTGAAGCAGCCATGAAGTACAGACCTGGATTCAAATCCCAGCTGCATGACCTACTCCCTGATGACCTTGACTGAGTTTCCTAACCTCCCAAGCCTCCCTTTCTCTTCTGTAAAATGCAGACAGTAGTGGTAGCTGCTTCCCAAGATGGTTGTGAAACCGCAGGGAAACTCTGTGATGAAAAGTGAGCACATAGTAAGTGCTCAATAATGGTGGTGCCAGAACCCCCATCTTCAGAGCTGCACAGCTCAGGGACACTTCCAGGAGTTGCATGGCTGACTGTCTTCGTGTCAAGGACACCAGGTAACTGGGGAAGAAGCTGAGGCAGTCGGGAGCATGGGCTGCAGTCCAGGGGTATCTGGTGCTCAGTGGAGAAGCCAATGGGCTGCGTTAGTACAGAAATATGTCTCACCCAGCAGAAGCCGAAGGAAGGCAGCATCTGGGTACCTGGAAGAGCCCTAGCACATGCAGTTGGCTGCCTAAGGACCTGTCAGTAAGCAGAGCCACATCCTGGGTACCCAGGCAGAATTTCTTCTTAGGTATTAGTGGGGAGGAGAATGAGGGAGCAGCTACTGATCTTCCTTTTAGTCCTAAGAGTCATGGGGGTGATGGGATAAAACCTCCTATGGTATCTGCCCAGCCCACAACTCATCCTTCTTCTCTGAGAACTAACCCCTCCCACAGAGAGAGCTGGCTGCAGCAGACATATTTTACCCATAAACCCCATCTCTCCAGCTAAACTGATTGGACCATGCTGGGCCAATCAGATTCCCTCTTTTTTTTTTTTACAGTTTTATTGAGATGTAGTTTATTTACTGTAGAATTCACCATTTCTAAGCCTATCATTCAATGGTTTTCAGTATATTCACAAGGTTGTACAACCATTACCACGAACTAGTCCCAGAACATTTTCATCACCCCAAAAAGAAGACTGTATCTTTGCATTTGGATTATTTCCATTTGGGGCTATTATTAATAATGTTGCTATGAACATTCACATACAAGTTTCTCTATGGACATATGTTTTCATTGCTCTTGGATGTATACTTAAGAATGGAATTGCTGGTCATACAGTCACTCTACGTTTAACCCTTTTACATTCCCACCAGCAGCGTGTAAGGCTTCCAATTTCTCTGCATCCTCACCTACACTTGTTATTATCTGTCTTTTTGATTGTAGTCATTCTAGTGGGTGTGAAGTAGTATCTCACGGTGGCTTTGATGTGCAAGTCCCTGATGGCTAATGACGTTGAACATCTTTTCATGTGCTCATTGGCCATTTATATAACTTCTTTGGAAAAATGTTTATTCAGAGTCTTTGCCCATTTTTAAATTCTTTTTGTCTTTGTATTATTGAGTTGTTAGAGTTCTTTATATAGTTTAGATATGAGTCCCTTATCAGATATGTGATTTAAAAATATTTTCTCCCATTCTGGGCATCGTCTTTTTACTTTCCTAATGGTGTCCTTTGTAACACAAAAGTTTTTAATTGTGAAGAGGTTCAATTAATCAGTTTGTTGTTCTTGTTGTTTTTGTTGCTTGTGCTTTGGGTGTCATACCTAAGAAACCATTGCCTTATCCAAGGCCACAGAGATTTTCATCTAGGTTTTCTTCTAAGAGTTTGATACTTTGGGCTCTTACATTTAGGTCTTTGATCCATTTGGAGTTAATTTTTGTATACGGTGTGAGACAGGGATTCAATTTCATCCTTTGCATGTGGATATCAGTTGTCCCAGCACCATTTGTTGAAAGACTATTTTTCTCCATGGAATTGTCATGACATATTGTACTTGTTGAAAATCAATTGACCACAAATGTGAGGGTTTGTTTCTGGACTCTGAATTCTATCCCATTGATCTGTGTGTCTATCTCTATGCCATTACCAAACTCTCTTGATTACTGTCACTTGGTAGTAAATTTGAACTCACGAAGTACAGTCCTCCAACTTTGTTCTTCTTTTTCAAGATTATCCTTGAATTTCCATAAGAATTTTAGGATCAGTTTATCAATCTTCGCAAGGAAGGCAGCTGGGGTTTTGAGGGGGATGCATTTCCAGTTCCTGTTCAATGCCCCCTGAGCTCTAGCTCCACCTCCTCCCCTTGGGTTCCCTGAGGCACCTGGGATTTTTTTCCATAAACTCCATCTTTTGCTTAACCAGATTACACTGGGTTTTTGTTTCTTGCAATCAAAAGAATCTTAACCAAGTGCAAGTAGGAGCACAGTCCTACACACTGTCCCAAACAACCCTCTCAACACCACCTCCCCAAGGCCTAAGACCTCAGACTGTCCCCCACATACCCAGAGAGCCCACTGGGGTCCCAATCTCAACACTGGCCCATGCCCCCAGCCCTTCACTCCACCTTGTAACTAGTTCCTTTGCAGGTTACATGTATCATCTTTACTAGTTAAAATAAAAACAAACAGGCTCTCAATAAACGCTTGTGAAATTGAACTACATGTCCCAAGACGGTACCAAAAAAACCCACTCCTACCACTCTACACCCCTTAGTAACTCAGCTTCTTACCTAGCAACTCATGCAATACGCAGATAGGAAGCTCTAGGAAGGCCAGACATCGCTGTGCCCACTGGACAAAGGATACGGAAACTGAAGTCCAGAGAAGTTAAGTGTCTTGCCCAAGAGTGACTTGCCCTAAACGCTGGACTGCCCTGATGCACACCCCCCGCCAATCAGCACAGGCACAGACAGGCCCATAGTCCCGCCCCATCTTTAAGAGCTACTTTCGAATCTACCTCCTCCTGGCAGTCTTCCAAGATTGCTCCCACTACATCCCTGGCATCAACTCTACAGAGAGACTGAAAGCTCTCAGAGGGCAGGGACAGTTTTCCATCCATCCCTGCCCTGCGAACTGCCCACCCTCACCCTTCTGAGCAAAACAAACCTGAGTGGGAAGCTTCCTTGTTTTGAGCCCCCCCCGCTTAGATGCCAACTCGCAAGACTGGCTGTGCTCTGCCCAGGGAAGTGTACCCAGGGGATGCACAGTCAGTGCTGGCAACTAAACGGCATGGCAGAGAGAGGCCAGCCTGGAAAACCTTTCAGCTGAGATGGGGGAGTTACAAGCAGCTGGGGCTGCCTCCAGAGGAGGACACTTAGTAGAGGAATTTTTCATGCTTGAGCCAATTCACGTGTTGCAGGATAATATTTTGAGCTAGGGACCAATGCTGTTTTTCCCTCCTAAAATTTCTCTCCTTTTTAACTCACTTCATTGGAGAAGGTGGTTGGTCAGTACTCATTGCCCGAGGGAGGGATGCAGTCGGGAACCGACTTTTGTTAAGTCTCAAGGGGGAAAGAGGATCCAGGTGCAGGCAAAATGGTTTGGCCAGAAACGCAGAGGGAAAAGAACGAAGGTGATGAGAGAGGCGCAGTCAGAGGTTCTAGGACAAAGGGGTGTCTGCTCAGGGCTCCCCAGACAGACGAGCAGACACGTGGTAAACTGAGGCAGACAATCAATCCCCAGACCCTGAATCTGGTGCTGGAATTCTCAGAGAGCCTCAGGGCCAGGCTGATCAGGACGACAGATATCTGGTAATAGATGACTCGATGACCAACTGACTACCCACAAACACACACACACTGGGGTGTTTTGCCAGGTCCTAGAACTGTGTGGCACAATTTTCCAGGTAGGTGGGAATGTCAGAAAGACAGCCTGGGACTTCCCTGGCGGTCCAGTGCTTAAGACTCCACACTTCCACTGCAGGGGGGCATGGGTTCAATCCCTGGTTGGGGAAGTCTGCATGCTGTGCAGTGCGGCAAAAAAAATACCCTCTTGGGACTGGGGCTACAAATATTATATATAAAAATAAAATGATTACAAGTGATGGAAAATTAAAATATAAAAATTAAAGTGATGGAAAATACAATTATCTTTCTTATACCCTTGAGTTGTGGCCTGAAAGTTTCACTGCTATACACATTTCCACCACACGGGTCCCCCTGCTTGCTTCCCAGCATCTGCCTTTTCCCGGATACTTCGGGAATCAAGAGCCCAGTCCAGCCTCCTCCAAGTCCACAAGCCCCTGGACTGAGACAGAGAATCTGACAAATGCAACAGTCCCGCTCACGTTTTCCACAACCAGGAGGGAAATGAGGGCCCCAGAAGAGCTCCATCTGCCATTACCTCTGACCTTTACGTAACAGGAAGTGGCTACTTACTTGACCTTCAGGCTCGCCAGCATGGTCTTGTCGATCCTGCCAAGAGAAAAGCAAGGGCTTCCGTCAGTGCCAGGGCTGAAGGCTCCCACCTAGCACCTGCAGGGGACAGGTCCCGGGGCCAGCCCAGACCACCAGCCCCGCAGGGCCGTGGACAATGTGGCTTCAGGAGGAAGGAAGTTCTCCTCCAGCCCAGAAAGGGAGGACTTGGGAGCTCTGGGAGGGCCGGAGCCACTCATAACCCAGTGAGATGGGTCCTGTTATTCTCCCTATTTTAGAGATGAGGAAACAGGCTCGGGAGGATACAGTCACTGGCCCGGTCTGGATCCCAGTATCTGACTCCAGACCCAGGGATCTAAAGCACTTTATATGCCATCTCTGCTTTCGTTACCCAAGCTCCGGAAGAGGACTCTGCAACCCAGCCTCATGGGTCACAGCGGCTGGACAATCAATGCATGGATATTTCCTGGGATTCTGCTTTACAAAGATGCCGCAACCTCCAGCACCAGGGACCCTCCTGCTCTGGGAGCTGCCAGTTCCTCTAAGGAGGCATAAGCCACTCCTGAGACAGAACCTGACAGCAGGCGCCAGGGTGCACAGGAGGTGGGGTCTGTCGGGCACAGGAGCTCAGAGCCCGGAAGATCACGTTTGCGGCAGACTGTCCCGGCAGCCAGCAACTCCACCCCAGCCTGCGCCTACCCTTGCTGGAAGACAAGGCAGGGCTGCTAGGCTTCTATTTTTACCCTCTGCATATGCCAGCCCTTATGGCTGGTAAAAGAGGCCCCTTCCTCTCTCCAGAGACTGAAAGGTAGGCGAGATTCCCACTCTCTGTCTCCTCTGGTTTAGGGGTCACAAATACCAGGGTCACATCACCATCAGTGTCACCACTGCACCATGTCATCGTTGCCATTAATGCCACCCAAATCACCACCACCTCCAGGAGGCTTGAAACCCTGGAAAGTTCTTATAGCCACCTCTGCCCAGCAGCTCAGCTCTGCCATGAGCTCCCCATACACGCAACTACTGGGGCCCCAGGGAGGAGGGGAGCTGTGTCAGGGGCCACACGGTGAGGACGCAGAGCTGCCCCAGCAAGCACGAGTCAGCACCAAGCCCCTGAGCTGGGGGGTGGGATCCTTCCACCCTGAGTCAACTCCCAGCGCCTTCCGATCTCAGTTCCCAACAGCAAAATAAGCCACACCCGAGGTTCCTGGCCCAGGTCCCCCCTCCCAGCTTCTTCCCCACGGGCCCCCTGGGCCCCTTCCTTGGTGCTTCCACGAGGCCCCCAGGGGTCTCCCTGGGTTCCTAACCCCCTCTGGTATGGAGAGCCTCGTCCTCCCCCATTCAACTCACTGAATGGGAGTAAGGTGGACCCGGGGGCAGATCCCTGCACTCTGCTACAACATCTGTTACCCAGAGCAACCCAACTGGAACCTCTATCAATAAGCCCTTACATTTTATATTTTCCCAAGGAAACTTTTTTAATTCTTACAACATCCCTTTGTTGTGGGTAAGGCAGAAATTCCCCATTTACACATGGAGAAACTGAGATCTGGAGAGAGGAAGTGTCCCATCTGGGCTCCTCAAAGAGCAGAAGAGGAGCGGCGCCTTAACCCAGGTCTCCCAGCATGCCCTCTCACCCTACCACCCGCCACCCACCAACTCTCTGGGTCACACCCTGGGCCACAGCAGCCCCGGTCCCGGGACCCACGTCCACACCTACTCAGTCAACCGGGCTCCCACGGGGGTGTGGCCTCGGAGGGCAGGGTCTATGGCTTGGCAGGGCTGAGATGGGGAGACAGGGCAGCACTGTGACACTGAGCTTTCCCCTTTCAGGAAACCAAGGTCCCCAGGTGCTTCCGGGTGCCATCTCTCTCCTCCCTCCCCTGCCGCATCCCATTCACTCTCATCACCTTGTCCACCAGTGCTACTGGACATCTACCCTGGCATCCAATGGAGCTCTGAAGATACCACCCCCAAGACTCTTTTCACTGTCTGGAGTGGACCAGGGCTCCAGGAATCTGTAATGTAGCCCTCAAACAACTGCAAGACCCCTTCCCTGCTGAAAGCCATCCCCGCGTGATAGCCACCCTAACCCTCCAGCCCCACCAGGAAGCTCTGCCATCCCATGTCTTGCAGCCCCTGTGCTCCCTCCCACTCTCCTTCGCCTCTTACGCCCCCCGCTACTGGCCACCCAGCTTCCACACCGGGACAGCCCTGGCCACCCTCCCCCCCTCAGCAGTGGGAACCTCTTCTTTGACGACGCTCCAAAGCTAGAAGCTGAAAGGAAACTGATAATGAAAACCACTAGACCCCGTTCCCCAGCTGAGGAGAAGCTGCCGGCAGCTGGTAACCAGAGACAAGTTTTGACCTCAGTTTCCTCACTGAGGAAAGAGCCTCTCCTTTGTCCCATAGGGACAGGGACAAAGAGCCTCTCCTTTGTCCCAGACAGAAACTTAGCAGCAAAAGGTGGCCCAGAGGGTCAGGCGAGAGGCTGGAGCACAGCCCCAGCTGCTCAGACTGGCTGTAGGGGGAGGGCAGGGAGGGGCCCCTGGCGACAGGCCTGCCCGGTCCTCTCACTGCTCACCCCTGAAGACAGCAGACAGCCCAAAGGCCGAGCAGGCCACACACTCTCCCGGCCACGAAGTCACAGAGATGACCCAGACAGAAGCATAACACACATGCACAGACAAGAGCACACACAGGTACAGAAGCGCCGAGGCGCACACCGGCATCCGCTCAGAAGCACAGAGTGCACACGCGGCCACGCGTCGGCACACCCACCCAGCCAGGCACACACCTCACACCCGGCCGCACAGACATGCACACCTAAACACACAGTCCCAGATACACACGTGTTCACAGTCATCACAGATGCACATACACGTTTATGGAAACACATGACACAGAGGCCCACGTTCACCAGAGTCACACTCACACTGGCTCCAGCTCCGACCTCTGAATTCCCTAGAAGACTGTACCCAAGGGACAGTGAGGAAAAGCCTGGTGCCCCTCCCACAGGATCTTCCATCTCCATCCGGCCAAGCATCTGAAAGTCCCCCGCACTGCTCCCTACAGACCAGGTCACAGCCACAGGCTCAACCGGGCTTCACGGCCAGATTCGCTCCCACCCCTTCACCCGCCCTCCCATCCGTTACCCACCATCCGAAGCCCCCAAAGGAGACGCTGCGCTTCCTGCCAAACATGGCCGTGACAGAGGGGCCCCTGGTCCAGCGATGCCCCCGAGGCTGTTGGCAAGACTGCTGCGGCCTCGGAGCAGCGGGGTCGACAGCCACCAGCAAAGGGCGGGGTGCCCGGTGTGGCACCTCCCCCAATGCCTGCCCCCCAGCCCGGCTTCCTGTGGGTGAGGCCGCGGGGTGGGAGGGGTGTCCTGCCCCCCAGGACGCACCAAGACAGGCAGGGGAGGTCGCAGAGGGCAGCTTCCCCACACCCGGAGGAACCCGCAGCTCCGGAAGGGGCTCGGCCGGCAGATTGCACCACAGCCCGGGTTGGCAGCTCTGCCTCACACAGCCCAGGCTGCCCGGAACCCAAGGAGGCCCGAGGATTACCATGATTGTGCCTGGGAGGGGGAGAGAGACCTGGCTGGAAGGCTCAGGGAGCCCTGCCGACGCGGGCCCACACGGACTCCCTGGGGCTGCCGGAGGCGGGACCTTGGCCTTTCTGCCTCCGCCGTACCAGATAAACCTGCCCCACAGGCACACGCGTGTGGACACAAGTATACGTGCACCCACGTGGGCCCAGGGGCGCACACACGTGCACACATATATGCACAGGACCCACGGGTCCACCTAGGCGCATGCGTGCTCACGTACATCAGCAGACGCCGGCACACACGTGCACGCAGGTACTGCAGACTCACCTGCAGGTGCGTGCAGACGTTTACAAAGACACCTGCACATCCATCTCATGCACATACAGCTCCCCAAACAAACACACGCTCACACACACATCAACATACGTGCACACAGCTAGGCGCGCGCTCAGATCGCACACACGCCTACAAGGCGCCCTCACGTACACAGGCACAGGCACAGGCACAGATCTGTACAGCTCAGATGCCCTTGAGCGTCTAGACAGAGGTCAGCAGTGCTGAGCTCCTGCCGGCAGTGGCAGAGGTGGCAGGTGGCACCGACGTGCACGTCTTTGCCTTTCCCACTGGACCCACAGGCTAGTCCTAATCTCTGTCTGCACCAGTGCTGCCATGCCTGGTACACGGTAGGTGCTCACTAATGAGAGCCCCGTCGAAGAGTGCGGCACATACATACAGCAGCCTAGAGTAGAGGGTCACGGGCGGGGTGCCAGGTCCCCGCCCCTACCAAGCAGTGGAGAAGCTTCCACCACTGGCCTTTCCCACTGGCCCACCTTCCCCGGAGCTGGGAGTCAGATCCGCGCTGTGATGCCAGAGGGCCACCCCCAGGCTGTGGACAAAGGGCACAGGCATTTTTATTTTCTTGACTCCTCCGCTGCAGGGGACACAAGGGGCCTCAGGCCCTATGGGGGCAGCACAGGGTCCTGACCGAGTTCAGGGCTAGGGGTGGCAAGTGTGGGGTCCTGTGCCCCCCTGGTTGCTCAGCAGGGGCCTGGTGGTCCTCGGTTCAGGTTGCACCCTCCACCCTCACCTTCATCAGAAAAGGAAGGATCAAGTGGTTCACTCCCTAGGGTTGCATAGACCACCGGCTTCCCGCTGGACGTCCATACCACACCCAGATCTGTCACCCCTACTGCACCCACCCCACACTCAGGAGATGCTCAGCAGGTACCACGGACCCCCTGGTCCTGCCTGTCCTGCATCCTTTTGGCCTCCGTCTGAGCAAGACAGCTCTGCGCTCCATCTGCTCCCGGGGGGGACACCTGGCCAGGCCTGGCCAGCCAGGGCTTCACCCTCCTGGCTGCAGTGACTGGTTTGGGAGTGGGCAGGAGACCTAATCGGACCCGGTAGGACTCACTCCCACAATGCTTCCCCCCTCTCCTCCCCAGGGTTGCTGAACCACGGGATGGACCACCAGGGTAAGCCAGAAACGGCCCACAGCCTCAGCCCAGGCGTCACGTTGGTTACTAATAACTAATAACCCACATTCCTTTTGCAAAGCGCTTACTTTTTTTTATCAATTAGAGGGAGTTCTTAGTGAGCCCATCATTGGAGCACATCATCTGACACGCTTCCATGTGGGAGAGAGAGGAGGGGCTGCCGTCACAGTCAGCTTGGGCACTTCCGGCCTTCCGTCTTATCTATGCTTATCTGTACACACATGTGACCATGTGTGCTTGCTGTCCACCAACATATTCCAGGGGAAGACACAGCTGAGAGATGCTCTGATTCAGGCCCTCATAGTCTGCAAAGACACCCAGATAAAACCCAGGTAGGAGGCCACCTGGGCCAAATGTTCGCAGACCCAGAGGAGACACAGGCCCAAGCCCAAGCATCTGAAGGTCCGAAGGGCAGCCCAAGGACCAGGCAGGGAGGAGCATTTCAAGACCAGGCTGGATTCTCCCACCTTGCACGGCAGCCACAAAAGACACCAAGTCCTGGGATTCAGACACCTGACCAAGGAGCGGCAAGGGCCTGGCTGCCTCAGCAGGAAGGGCACAGAGCTCACAGCCTGGACTTGAACTTGAGAGTCCAGAAGGGCCGGTGCCGTCTTCGCCCCCCAGAGTAAGGGCCCAGAGCAAGAGAAGGGAAGTTCCCAGGTAGGTTTCAATTTTACCGCATAAGCTCGGGAGGGAGGCGAGAATCATTCTAGAGCCTCATCCACTCTCCCCTCCTCAGTGCTGAGGCTCCCAAGCTTTGGAGCTGTGTGACCTCCAGCAACTTAGCTAACCTCTCTAGGCCTCAGTTTCCTCCTCCATAATAGGGAGCGGCTGCCACCAACCTCACAAGATTATAAATGAACGTAAAGACAGCACAGGGCTTCCAAACCATTCCCGGAGCTGTTATAGGTACTATCCATTATGATCCCACCCCCTCCCTCGGTCCCACGCAGCTTCCAGCTGCCCCTGCTCTGACCCCTCCGTTCTTCTTCTGGGTGGTGGTGGGCAGCGAGGAGTCCATGGCTCTCTGGGAAGGACTGCAAGTCAAGAGAAAAGAAAAGCATGCTGTGTGCCAGGCCCAGCCCTCCTGCCCCACCAAGCACGGCCCAGCTTCCTCCCAAACCTCAGCTGACTCAGCATGTGGGCAGTCAGGGTGGAGATAAGGACAAGCTTGGGGCCAGGGGGGCCAGGGGCAGCGCTGTGACTGTGAGTTGACTATGGGTCAGCACTGACCTTTCAATCTCACAACCACCTCTGAGATAGCACCACTGTATCCCCATTTTACAGATGGTGACACTGAGGCACAGAGAGGTTAAGGAACCTGCGTGATGGTGGCAGAGCCAGGTCTGACTCCAGAGCCCAAGTTCTCAGCCACTGCTCTATACAATGATCTGCATCATCGGACCAAACCTGCCCCACTGACTCTGGAACCTACAGAAATGCCCAGTTCACGCAACGCCCATTTTACAGATGGGGAAACGAAGGCAAAGCTCAGCTCAACAGCCAGGAAAGAACAACAACGAAGCTGGAAGGAGCACGTGCCTGAGTCCTTCTCACCTGAGGTTGCTCCTTGCCCTTCCACAGAGGAACGGCCCACTTTGGGTCACCAAGTCACAATGCCCTGGCTTCCCCGGTGGAGGCCTGTGGGTATTTCTGGTCCAGCTGAGGGAGCAAGTACCAACCAGAGCTCCAACTCCGGGACAGAGCTCCAGGGAACCCAGCCAGTTCTCTGGATTTTAGAGAAACACGGAGTGGAGAAAGCTGGCTGGGATCAGAGGAGGAGAGGCAGCCCAGGTCCCTGCCAGGAGCCCCTCCATCATATCTGCAGTCCCTTGGGGGCAGGAGGGAAGGGAGAGACAGTGTGGTTTCCTCCACTTCGGCAGCTCCGTCCTCGCAGCCACCAGCAGGAGGTAAAAGATGAAACAAGCTCCCTTCCCAGGCGTGGGGATGAGGCAGTTACAGGAAGCTGAGGAAACAGATGTCCTGAGAGAAGCAGGCACTAGATCATTCAGCCTGGATCCTCCCCCACTCCAGACAACATAAGCTGGCATCAGTACCGACCCCGTAAGGCTCAGCTCTCCTCCTATCTCGACCACTGAATCACCTTGAGCAGGTCACGTCATCTTTGGAGGCTTCAGTTGACCTTGCCTCAAAGGGGAGGCTAGATTAGCCTCTGCTTCCTTTATAAACCAGGTGAGGGCAAAGCATAGTGGCAGAGAAGGACCAGGAAAACAGGGTGCCATGGGATTCAGAGCCAGCAGACCCACACTGGTTGGGAATCTACACCTTGGGATGGAGAAAAAATGACATCTCACATCTGCAATGTGATTTACAGCGCCCTGATCACTTCCCCCCTCACGCTGCCTCAAGGGCTAGACTGAATTTCCCATTGCACAAGTTCTGAAAAGCAAGATGATGACCAAAAAGATTACAAGAGAAGCGCTTGTGAAAACTCGGTTCCAAGAGCAGGACCCCAGCATACGACAGTCGTGCAATTTATTCTGATTTGTTCAGTAACGCTTTCTACCAAAAGAACTCCCAGCAACATGTGGTTGTGAACTAAAGAAGCTGCAACATGTACCATTATTTAAAATTATTTTTAAATAATAATAAAGTATTTTTACCCATCAGATAAGTTAAAAAAAAAACCTTGATAATGGTGTGAGGATGTAAGGAAACAGGCACCCCACCATTAGTGTGTAGATATTTGACAAGATCTATTAAAATATTAAGTGCACATACTGTTTGTGCCAACACTTCTGTTTTTAGAGATTTATCTGGGGAATTCCCTGGCGGTCCAGTGGTTAGGACTCTGCGCTTTCACTACCAAGGGCCCGGGCTCAACACCTGGTTGGGGAACTAAGATCCCACAATTTTCATGGCATGGCCAAAAAAAAAGAAGAAGAAAAAGAGATTTATCCTGGGCTTCCCTGGTGGCGCAGTGGTTGAGAGTCCGCCTGCCGATGCAGGGGACACGGGTTCGTGCCCCGGTCCGGGAAGATCCCACGTGCCACGGAGCGGCTGGGCCCGTGAGCCATGGCCGCTGAGCCTGCGCGTCCGGAGCCTGTGCTCCACAACGGGAGAGGCCACAAGAGTGAGAGGCCTGCGTACCGTAAAAAAAAAAAAGAGATTTATCCTACTGGTAAACTCATACAAGCTGACAAGATCTATGCACACAGATGTTAACTATATCATTGTTTATAATAGCAAATACAATTAGTAACATAAATAACCATCATTTCACGATATTGTGGAACAATCATACAATGGAATACTGTGTAGCCATTGAAAAGAAGGAGGTAGGATTTATATGTGTTACTACATAAAGATATCCTAAAAACTAAAAAAACAACAAATAGGGGCTTCCCTGGTGGCACAGTGGTTGAGAATCCGCCTGCCAATGCAGGGGACACGGGTTCAATCCCTGGTCCAAGAAGATCCCACATGCCGCGGAGCAACTAAGCCCATGCACCACAACTACTGAGCCTGTGCTCTAGAGCCCATAAGCCACAACAACTGAAGCCCGCGCACCTAGAGCCTAAGCTCGGCAACAAGAGAAGCCACCGCAATGAGAAGCCTGCGCGCTGCAATGAAGAGTAGCCCCCGCTCGCCGCAACTAGAGAAAGCCCGCGTGCAGCAACGAAGACCCAACACAGCCAAAAATAAATAAATAAATTTATTTTAAAAATTAAAAAACAACAAACAAAAAGACACAGAACAGGGACTTCCCTGGTGGTCCAGTGGTTAAGAATCCGTCTCCCAATGCAGGGGACTTGGGTTCGATCCCTGGTTGGGGAACTAAGATCCCACATGCCACGGTGCAACTAAGCCCGCACGCTGCAACTACTGAGCCCGAGCACCTCAACTAGAGAGCCCACGTGCAGCAACTTAGACCTGACGCAGCCAAAAATAAATAAATAAATAAAATTTAAAAAAAAAAAGACAGAACAGCTCATATAATAGGATCTCATTCGTTTAAATAAATATGTAAATTCTTATATATGCCTAGACAATTTCTGGAAGGAAACATAAGCAATGGCCCAAGACTGGTTACCTCTGAAGAATGGGATTGGAACTGGAAATCCGGGGGGAAGAAACTTTTCACTTCATGTCCTCCTGTGCTGCTTGATTTTTTTTTTTTTTAACCAAGAACATGTTATAATTTAAAGAAAAAGTGTTAAACAGATGGTTTGCTAAGAAGAAGAAGAAAGAAGATGAAGGAGAAGAGGAGGAGGAGAGGGGTGGAAGCTACAAACGCTTGTTTCTTTAAAACCTTCTTAAACTATTTAGAGTTCAAACTGACTGCTGATTCCAGTCCTGAGATCACCTCTTCTGCCCTGAAGGTAAGTCTGTCTTGCCCCAGAGAGGTAGAACCCAGGTCTCTCTCTCTCTCAGTATCTGACTCCAGATGGTTCTTCCATACACTCTGGTTGGTTTTTTGTGTGTGTTTTGTTTTGTTTTTTGGCTGCGCCACTCGTCTCGTGGGATCTTAGCTCCCTGACTAGGGATTGAACACGGGTCCTCGGCATTGAGAGCACAGAGTCCTAACTGCTGGACCACCAGGGAATTCCCCATCCACTCTGCTTTTAAGCATAGTTTGTCTCTCAATCTTAAGTAAGAAAACCCCAAGGAGACCAATATACCACTTTGTTGAACTTTGACAGTTCACGTCGGAATCCTTACCTTCATGCCAAGAAGATTCTAGAGTGCAGATCATGGCCAGTTTGGGGATCTGGGTGTTGGTTTTTTTGTTTGTTTTTTTTTGCAGTACGCGGGCCTCTCACTGCTGTGGCCTCTCCCGTTGCGGAGCGCAGGCTCAGCGGCCATGGCTCACGGGCCCAGCCGCTCCGCGGCATGTGGGATCTTCCCAGACCGGGGCACGAACCCGTGTCCCCCGCATCGGCAGGCGGACTCTCAACCACTGCGCCACCAGGGAAGCCCTGGGTGTTGTTTTTACATGGGTATGTCAAGCCTGTGAAAATCCATCAACCTGCACACTTACAACCTGTGCACTTCTCTGTATGCATATTATGCTTCAGTAGGAAGTTTTTTTTAATATGCATACCTTTTGACCTAGAAATCCCAAGGGGAAAAAATCAGAGCTGTGTGCCAGGTTGTACTTTTGAGGGTCTCCAGCTCATTGTTGTCATAACTATGAAATGCTGGGAACAATCTAAATTTCCAACAGTAGGAGTAGGTTAGAGAAAGACAACATCTCTCAACAATACAGTTCATCTCAGCCAACCAACCACAGGTAGAAAATATTTGGGGAAAAACATTTCCATAAAATTCCAAAAAGCAAAACTGGAATTTGCCATCCTGGCAACTATTTACGTAGCATTTACATTGTATTAGGTATTATAAGTAATCTAGACATGATTTAAAGTATATGGGAGACCTAAGTGACCAATAACATATGAATGGATAAAGACGATGTGGTATATGTATACAATCGAATACTACTCAGCCATAAAAAACAATGAAATTTTGCCATTTGCAACGACTTGGTGGACCTGGGAAGGTATTACACTTAGTGAAACAAGTCAGACAGAGAAAGACTGTTACCATTTATATTTCAAATCTAAAAATAAAACAAAGGAATGAATATAAGAAAACAGAAACAGACTCACAGATATAGAGAAGAAACCAGGGGATACCAGTGGGGAGAGGGAAGGTGGTGGGGGACAAGATAGGGGTAGGGAATTAAGAGGTACAAACTATATTTTATAATAAATTTAAATGGAGTATAATCTTACATTAGTTTTTAATTTAAAAAATAAAGTATAAGGGAGAATGGCGTAGGTTATATGCAAATTCTACACGATTTTATATAAGGGACTTGAGCATCACAGGATTTTGGTATACTGGAGGGGAGCGGGGTGGGGGGTAGTCCCAGAAGCAATCTCCCAAGGATACTGAGGGACGACTGCATATGTGATGCCAGGGCAAACAAGGTACAGTAAGTCTCTGAATAGAATGCAACAGGCGAACTAATATGCTCAGGACCATATTGTTCAGGAGGTGAGATTCAAGATCATGATTTTTTCTTCTTTGTGCTTTCCTGAACTTTCTAAGGTTTCTGAAATAAGCAGGTTTTGCTTTTATAATTAGAAAAACACAATAAATGCTATTTAAAATAACGACAAGTAAAAGGAAGTAAAAGGAGGCAAGAAAGGGGACAGGCTCAGTGTTATAAAATAGTGGTTCTCACATGCTCCAGGTGTGAGACCCACCTGGGGCTTGAACAGCATGGGTTCAAACCCCAGCCCTGCTGCTTGCAAGCAGTGTGAACTTGGGCAAGTTCCTCAACCTCTCTGCGCCTCAGACCAGACTCCCCATCTATAAAATGGGGATACTAATGGTACCTACCTCACAGGGTTGTTGGGAGGGGTATAGGAGTTAATACGTGTTACGCCTTCAGAGCGGTGTCTGCCACAGATCTATGCACCTGTTAGCCAGTGCAATGGCTAAACTTCAGATCCCATCGTTCTGGGGTGGGGTCATGGAATCTGCATCTTTAACAAACTCCCCAGATGATTCTAATCCAGTGAGAAACACTGGAATGAAATCCACTAGGATACTCCCATTATCTTTGGTGGCCCTGGAGTTATCTGTAGGAAAGCTTCGGCACTAGGAGCTGTCCAAAGGAGATCACAAAGCCAGCTCTTCTCTCTCCCCCATTCAGCTGTGTCACTCCCCACCCTCCCCTACTACTGCAGCGCCTCACCTGGATACTTCCCTCCCCAGGTGTGAGAGAAGGTAGGTGTCGGCGCCCTCTACAGGCAAGTCTGGGTAGTGCAAGGAGGAAAAGGGGGCATCTTCTTGCTTGTATTTCTAGGATGGCAGCCATACTGCCCCCTGGCAAAAGGGATTGAGGGATGGAGGAATTCTCTGTATGGCAAGAGATAAGTAACAACCACCTGGTGTCAGAGCACATGGGTTCCAGCCCTGATTCTGACGTTAAATGTGGCTGTGGGGACATCGCTTAAACTCCCTCCGCCTCACTTTGTTCATCTATAAAGAAAAACTGCCAACATTTCTTGAGTATTTCCCATGAACCAGTTACGCCATGATTTCATTTCATTTAATCCTTACCATAACCAATTCCTCCATCCTGGTGAGGAAATGGAGCCTCAGAAAGGTTAAGAGATGTGCCCAAGGTCACAGGGCTGGCAGGTGGCAGCAGCAGAATTCAAACCCAGAGCCTCTGCTTTTAACAATTCTGCCATTTCTATAGAGAATGAGGGCAGTGCTAGATGTGAGATACAGCCAGGCTGGGCTCCAGCAAACCCCTAGATTTCCCCTGGCTCCCTGCCAATGCCCAGCTGAGGAGTACCCCAACCTGGGCCAGGACAAGGAAACCCTGAGATTCCTCCCTGGGCCTGGCAAGCCAGGCTGGGGACCCATTCTTCTGGCAGATGAACAATGACTCAGATGGAGGCAGGCAGGGGGCACAGAGAAAAGGAGGGAGCTACACACAAAAAAAGGCCTGCACCTCAAACACAGCATATTCACTTATCCTGACTTCCCTGGATAAAGATGGGGGTCCTCGTGGGATCTGTGCCCCCAGACCCAGAGGAATCCTGCTGGAGCCCCAGCTTCGTGGCATCTCCACCAACCCTGCCCCTTGCCCCTTTGAAGAGAGCAGGGCTGACTTAGAATCACATAATAAAAGGAGACAGAAAAGGCCTTTTCCACTCAGGGTCCCCTCTTCTTTCCCCATCACCAGCCCCACCCTCAGAAGGACTCTGCACAGGTAGGTGCCTCCTGTGTTACATGAGAGTTGGGGGTGGAACTGGGGCTGGAACCTGCAGCTCGGTGAAAACCTGGACCAACGCCTTACCTGAGGCCAAGGGGATCCGTGGGTAGAAGTGTAGTCACCGCTAAATAACCCAAGGAGTACGAAATAACCCAATACATACTGACGGTGTTCCCACATTCTAGATGGAGAAATTGGGGCACAGAGGGACTAAGTAATTAGCTCAAGGTCACACTCCGAAGAAGTGGCTGTGGCAGACTGTATTTTCCAAAGATGGCCCCACCATCCCATAATATATCCCCATTCCACATGTTCTTCTTACCCTGTGACATTAACACCCCTCCATTAAGCGGTGGGGTACACATTCCCCCCTCTTGGATCCTGGCGGATCTGTCACTCTGGCAGAAGTGAAGCCGCATCATTTCCCAGGCCAGGTAAGAAAAGGTGAAATAGCGTCTGTCTGGCTCTTTCTTGCCCCTAATCCAGCCAGCACACTGTGAGGAAGCCCAAACTAGCACACAGAGGGGGCACACAGAGAGGCCTGTGTGGCGAGGAACTAAGACCTCATGCCAATAGCCAGCACCACATGCCAGACATGTGAGCAGCTGAGCCTTCAGACAATCCCCGCCCCTGGACTTTGAGCCACCCCAGAAGACAATGGCAGAGCAGATACAAGTATCCCCACAAGCCCTGCCCAAGCTGCAGATTCCTGAGCAAAATAAACAACACTGTTGTTTCAGGCCATAAGCTTCTGCACGGTTTATTATGCAGCATCAGATAACCAGAACAGTGAACCCAG
The DNA here is from genome assembly GCF_949774975.1 of Lagenorhynchus albirostris. Taxonomy (NCBI): domain Eukaryota; kingdom Metazoa; phylum Chordata; class Mammalia; order Artiodactyla; family Delphinidae; genus Lagenorhynchus; species Lagenorhynchus albirostris. Next base: position 12,397,305 of record NC_083114.1, read on the forward strand.
CGAACTGACTCCAGAGCTGTGTTCCCGGCCACCCTGCAGTGGTCCCTGCTGGGAAAGACAATGTAGAGAAGGGGTATGGAGCTTAGGTCTGGAGTCAGACATGCCTTCACGTGTTCAACCATTCATCCATTCATCAAATGGTTATCACATCCCTACTTTGTTCCAGGCTCTCTGATAGTGCTGAGGGTATTTCAGTGAACAAGACAGACAAATCCCTGGGGGGACTAGGGGTGGAGAGGTGGAGGACAAGAGAGGGATAACTTTACAACAGGTATTTACAATAGGGTGATGTGATCCAAAGGGGAGTGGGGGTGGGTGGGGAGCTCTGTTTAGAGGGGATGATCTGAGTCGGCCTCTCTGAAGGAGAGACCGTAAGGATGAGACGGATGCAGCTTTGTGAAGAGCGGAGGGCACGGCAACAAGTGTCAAGAACAGACCCAGATTCATGTCCTGGCTCCATTACTTACTAGCTGTGTGACCTTGTGGAAGTGACCCAGCCTCTCTGAGCCTCCACTGCCTCATAAGATGGGGATGCTTTCATAACCCACCTCATAGGATTGTTCTGAGGAGCCAAGGAGCTAATGCATGTATCTTGTGAGTTCAGGGCCTGGCACAGGAAGAGCTCCATAAATTTAAATGATTATGCTGAGGCCAAGGCTGCCAGCAGGATGCCTGGAGCCTCAGAGACCATTCTGCTCCCCATCAGAAACTGCCAGGCATGGCTACGAGGGAAGAGAATATGGACAGTGGAGGTGGGGGAGCCTTCCCACCGCTGCACTGGTGCCCAAGCCTCTGAGGATGGCTGAAGTGGATGGGGGTGCACACACCTCCCTGAAGATGCTTCTGCCACCCGCTGCAGCCATCCTGACTCATCTCCTCCACCCAGGGCTCACCCACCCATCACCCTCAGCTCAGAGCTCGAAGGATGGGGCTGGAGATCGGACTGGTTGTCTCTCCCCAGGCCCCACCTGAACAGCAGTGGGCACCCGCACAGCCAGTGGGAGAGAAGCAATTTCCTCAAGTCAGAGGGAGGGACAGGGACAGGAATCCCAGAAAGAGGGCAGAGCTGGGCAGGGCAGAAGACTCAGGGGCCTCAGGGGGCCAGAAAATCCTGCTGGGTAAAATGTCACCAGCCATCAGACCTGCACACCCTCAAGGACCCTGGAGAGCGCCAGGTCATGGCCAACTCACACACCCAGAGAAAAGAAAACGAATAAGCCAGGGCACACCACAGTGCACACAGAGACATGCTCAGAGGACCACAGGTAACCACACAGACGTGTGCAGACACAGTGATCCAGCAACACGCCCTTCAGGGACCCACGTGTACAGATGCGCACACGCGCACAGGTGTGCCTCACTGTGCCTGTCTGCCTGTCACTCCCCCCCAAGCTCTTGCTCTCTACCAGTCATCTAATTGGCAGGGTCCCCCAGGTGCCCATACCTGATGCCACCCAGCCTTGGTAGGGCCCAGCTAGTGCACCCAGCATGACCCAGGAAGGAGGCTGACAGCCCTGGATTTGAACTAGGGAAGGGGGTGGAACACCAGCCAGCCCGGAGATCAGGAGCAAGTTCAGAACCCAAACCAGGTCTCAGGCCAGGCTCCCCAGAGCACAATCCTTGCCTTGGTGTCCCACCTGCCTTGGGAGCCCCAATGGCCACTTGGCATTTTGAGAAGATAGAGTGGCATCTCTTTCTAACTTATCTATAAGGCCTAAAGCGTGGTGGCAAACACAGTAAAAAAACAAAAAACAAAAAACAATGACAACAACAAAAAGAAAGTGTAGCACGGCAGACTGAGATCAGACATGATCCAGAACTTCTCACTAGAGAAGCACCAAAGCATTGAAAAAGGTGTGGGCAAGAAGAGAGTGTCATCTGGCTCTTAAAAAAAAAGGGGAGGAGGGACTTCCCCTGTGGTCCAGTGGTTAGGGCTCTGCGCTTCCACTGCAGGGGACACGGGTTCAATCCCTGGTCAGGGAACTAAGATCCTGCATGCCGTAGCACGGCCAAATAAAATAAAATAAAATAAAAAGGGAGGAGATGCGTAGGCTGGCATTACTGATTGCCCCTCCTTTTTCTTTTACTAAACTTATTAAAAACAAAAGGAGTCCCAAATTACAGAGGTCAGAGGAGTCTTTAAATGACTGTAAATGAAGACAGTAGCTGTTGCAACCGCCCAGCCTAGGCTAGGTGTGACCTTGCCTGAAGGCAGAAGGATGGACACCATGACCTTTGTATTGCCAGCCTGAGCTGCCCCTGCATAAGCAAGAGGCAGCTGGACACCTTCCCCCATGTACGACCTCCCTCTGGGGAGGGCCACGTTGCCCAGAGATGGGAGAGGATAGGAAGACAAGGGTCACCGTGGTACCATGGCAACGGGTCTTGGCCTTCTCCAATCACCGCTCACAAAGGGACCCAAGTATTTGCCGACAGCACCTCACCTGCCAACGTGGGTGGTGGCCCAGGAGAAGCAGGTAGATGCACTGGAAAAAGGAAAAGGAGGGAGCTTATAGGTACTGTACCCTGAAGTAGGATACCTGCCCCGGCTTATGCCCTAGGGCCCCCCCAACTAATCCTCAACCAGTGCTGTCCCTTCCCTCACACCACCTCGTCGCTCTCCCACCGGCCCAGCCTGTCCCTGCCACTCCAGACACCCCCAATCCTCGACTCACTCCACAACCCCGGTTCTGCCATCATTCTGGGCCACTCTCTGCCAACCTGCTCTCCCCTCCCTTCCTGTTCATTTTCTCTCGCCCTTCCCCACCCCTGTGCCCCGTCCTCCCCACTGACTGTGGCCCAGACCAGTGCCCATGACCATCTGGCAGCTCCAAACGCCAGCATCTGCCCTCTCGCCACCCGTCCTTTAAACACCTGCTTCCGAGCTGCCTGTTCCCCTCGCCCCTCTGCCCACCCTCCAGGCTCCCACGTCCTCCAGGGGACACAGCCCAGGGAAAGGCACATATGAGCAGCTGGCATTGTTGTCTCCAATCCACAGAATGCGAAGCAGAGCCGTTCAGGGGTTCTGGGAGACTGGGCCACAGCTCCAGGAGGAAATGACCAGGTCAGGTGTCCGGCCCCTGAGCCCAAGAGTCTCTGACTAGGAGGGGGTTCTTTAAAGGTCACCTAATCCAGCCCCCTCCTCCACTTAAGTGAATGAATATCTGGGCCACCCAGAAGGTGCTGTCTTCCCAAATATACGGAAATATTCCATTCACAGAGCTCTCGCTATGGACCCATCACCATGTTCAAAAACTTGATAGTATTTTATTTAATTCCCATAACCCCCAGATAAGGAAACTGAGGCTCAGAGAACATAGGAAATTTGCCCAAGGTCACGCAGTGTCGGTCACCCCAGGGCGTACTTCAGACACTCTCGGTCCCACTTCCTACTCCAGCGACTTCCGCAATGACCGGTTCCCTGCAGGCTTTGAGACCAGCCACATGGCAATGCTTCTTTGAGGACCCAGCGGGACCGTCTTTGAAGCCGCAGTGCGGGGTGCCCACACGAACCCACTGGGGCCTCACACGTAAGGCCTGGAAGCATGTGGGAGTTAATGTCCACGGACGGAACAGAGCTGACGGATGAACACGTCCCTGTTTCTCTCCCCAGCCGGGCAGTTCTGAAACGCATCCCTTAAGGCTTCTCAGGAGACCTCCCAGGACAGAGCGGTAGTAAGATTGAAAAGAATGCATCCTCGGGTTCTGCTCTGGGGAAACACAGGTGGAAACACAGACAGTGGTGGAGCTGGGATTCAACCCAGGTCTGCTCCGCTGCTGCCACCACCATCCATGCTGGGGTCCCCTTCCCTCGAGGTTCAAGTCATTCTGAACCACAGTGGCTCAGCCACACTTGATCCAGACAGGATCCTGGTCGGCGTGGGGACGGGATGCCTGCAGCAGCAAGGTCATCTTCTCTGGAACTGAGGCCACCTCCCGATAAATCGCCTCACAGCCTGGGCTGAGCGGGGTTCCCAGCTAGCTGTGCCCTGGCCCTACTCAACTTTAGCGTCCGCCTCTGCCCAGAAATCTGGTGACTCTAAGTCCCCCATCCCATCCAATCCTCCCCACACCCTGCCCCCCGCCCTCCATTCCTCAACATCCTAGAAAGGAGGAGGAACCTCAGGTAGTTTCTGGAAGCCTGAGCATCCAGGTCTAGAAGATACCCACCCTGCCCCACACTTAGAAAATCCAACACACTCGCTTGGAGGTGAGGGCAGAGCTTCCCCCAACTCCTGCCCAGGTCTCAAAGACATGCTGGGACTTTCCAGGGGGAAAACACTGCTGGGGACCTCACATGCCCTGAGTCACTCCCAGCCTCCCAGCCCCAGGCAGCTGTGAGCTCTCTGTTTACTCCTCACTCTGCAGCAGGAAGAACGGAGTGGGGCGGTGCCTTCTCCCCTCTCCATGGGAAACTGAGGCGCGTGGGGCTTAAGGGACAGCCCCAGGGTCACAAAGCATGAAAAGAACCAGAGGGCCCTGGCGCCCAGCCCAGGACAACCCTATTATTCCCTATGGAGGCTGCTCCAATGGGGGCCACTCAGCAGAGGCAGATCCCCGCCTTCAGAGCCCAAACCCCACTTGCATATAAATGCCCTTTGGTTTCTTAAGAAGGCTGTAGAGGAGCTATAGAAAACAGATGAGGAGAAAGAAGGACGTGCCCCTGAACCAGCTCCGGGTCAGGACACCCAGCATGCCCTGGACCCCCACCCAAGGCAGGCACCCCACGCTCATCCACCCAGGGCCTCCAGAAACGAGCACCAGGTTGATCCTGGCCCGGCCCCAAAGGTCCACAAAGGCTTCTCACACAGCACCCCACCATCCTCTCCCCTCCCTGCAACAGGCACAGGTTGGAGTGGGCATGGGGTGGGGTTTATGTCCTTTCGGAAAAAAACAAACCAACCCAGCCTAGCTACGGGGTCCTCCTGGGGGTCCTGGCTTTTTCCTCTCGCCACCACCTGTAAACACCCCACCTCTGAGCTCCACCTCGGTCAGCTACACACTCCATACAGGATGTGTGTGCGCCATGACCCACCCGTAGGGGTGTCTGAGGACAGTCACCCCACCTCCCAAACAACCCACTCCGCTGAACTGTTCCGTGGAATCGCAGCGCAGGGCTCTCACGCGTCCACACGAGCTGATTTCTCTTTGCAAACACCTGCAATTGCACTCACAACATACACCCCAATTCCACCCTGGGTTCAGTCCCACCCCGGACTCGCGTCCTGATCCCTGCTGACTACGGGATTACCACCCAGCCCCGAATCCGCTGACCTTCTGTGAAGCCGGCGCCCGGGGCTCACTCCTCGACGTGGACGGAATGGCAACAGTCTGTCGCGGCAGCTCTCTCGGCCCGTGTGCCCGCGGCGGCGGCGGCGTCCCCCTTCTCCATCCGGCGGCGAGCCCCCTCCTCCTCGGCGACGGGCTGCCCTGGCCGCCCGCCCCGCCGCGCGCACCGTCACCGCGGCGCGCACGCGCGCACCCCGGCCGCGGCTCGCCGGGCACAAAGCGGCTCCCCCTGCCCGCCGCCGCCGTCGCCGCCACGCGCACACCTGGCAGTCGCGCCCCAGCCGCCGGAGCCGCGCTCGCCGCGGGAAAGCCTGCGCCTGGCCGAGGCGGGGCCCTCCTGCCGCCCTCCACGACGCCGCCGCCTGGGTCTGCGCCCCGGTTCCGGCAGTGCCCACCCGATTCGCCCCGCGCCGCAGCCGCGTAGCTGCCGGAAAGTGGGGGGGAGACGGAGGGGCGGGCACGAGCGGCAGGAGAGGGCGCGGGGGCGGTGGGGGGCCGACACGGCGAGTCCGGGGTGCGGCGCCCGTGGGATGCTCCAGTCGCCGCCGCCAGGGGACTGCCCGAGGCGGCTCCTCGGGAACAAAGGCGCGGGGAGGGGCAGGCGCGCCCAAGGGACCCAGGGCAGCGGAGGAGGGGACAGCCCACCGGCCCACAGAAGTTCCTGGAGAATGGGGCCCGGGCCGGTGGGGAACGGAGGTGAGGAAAGATCTGCGGGTCCCTGGTGGATTGAGGAAGACCCCGGGGCTCTCGCCAGCTCGGCGTGCGGTGGGGATGGAGAGAGGGTTCAGTGCTATCTGGACTTGGAAGTGGGAGGTTTCAGGGACTGCCAGAGTCCTTGAAACTGTCGTCGTCGTCCCCCCCCTACCCCCCGCCTTCGACTTGGCAGCCGGGAGCTTTCATTCATTCGCTGCACAGCCATCCTCCCAGCTTTGGCCAAACCAAGGGTGTTCCTGAACTTGAAGGGGTTGAAGGCAGGAAGGGTGCCCTAGGGAGCCTTTGAGACGCTTGAGTCTTCCTCCCTAACCTCCACGGAGGGCGGCCTCTGAATATGGCTTGCACATCTCAGTGATGGGAAGCCCAGTCCCTCAGGGGGCAGCCCACGCTGTATTCGGGCAGCTCTAAATGTTAAAAAGCCCTCCACTTAATTGCATGGAAATCTGCATCCTTTCCATCTGCTGGCCATGGCCTCACTCTGCTCTGGCCACAACAGCTTCCTGCTTCTGGAACATAGATAGGGCCTTGTTAACTGCTGTTTCACTTCCCATCTCCTGTGCCCCTCCCCAGCCTTTATGCAACACCCCTCACCAGCAGCTTCTCCATAGGTCTGCCCCCTGAGTCCTTCAGAACTCAGCTCAAATGTCACCTTCTCAGAGAGGCCATCCACCTCTTCCAAACTCCCCACACACCCACTGGTCACTCTTTATCTGATGCTCTGTTTCAGTTTGTTCAGTACTCTGGTCATCTCACAAGATATTCTCTTGTCTATGCGTCTATAGTCTGTCTCTCCCACTAGAATGTGTGTCCCTTGGAGGCAGGACCCTTGTCTTCCTTAAGACCAGGCATCGTAACCCCAGGGCCTGACCTGGAGCAGGGTGGCAAGCAAAAAGGAAGGGTGGCCAACCCACCCTCTGAGTCCCTTCAGCAGCTTAGCCCATCACCCCAAAATGTAAGCTGCTCAGCCATTCAAGGGTAACGTCAGCATGGTATTAGCAGAAGAACGTGCTCAATCTCTGTCCACAAAATAAATGAGGAAATGACAGAGCATTCCTCTTAGTCTGAGACAAAATAGCACTTTCCTCCTCAGCTCTGGACTCTGCCCTGAGCTCTTGCAGCCCCAAGACACGAGCATTTTCTTAAAACATGGGGCCATACCCAAGCTTCTGGTCAACTGGAACCTCTCAGACAGCTGATCCCCTCAGCCTGCTGCCCAGGTGCAGACAAGATTGGAGGCCAAAATAGACTTCTCCTTTATTTCTGTTAAACTGTACCTTCTAGACTTGGACCTGGACTCCAAGCCTCCAGGGCATTTTGGGTCCAACTGTGCCATCTTGTCCGTTGGGACGATGCCCAGGTTCCTGCCATCGGCAATGTCCCTGGCATGCTGTCTACATCCTTCCTCACCAAGTCCCTCATGAACACACTGAGCAGACTCAGCGAGGGCAGCCCACTCATCAGCCTCCCTAGCTGTGCCTTCCCCCAGCCCACATTCCTCTGTGTCACCTGCAGGCTTTGATGGGAAGAAAAGAACAATTTCTTGCTGAAACTCAGAACCACTGTCTCCTGCTTTACCACCCCCAGCCTACCTTCTAGTCTAGAAGACTAATCAGAAAAGCAAATAAGCTTCCCCCAGCAGGATGGGTTCCCAGGGAATTCACTCACTGCTGCTGGCCCTCTATCTCTTTCTTTTCTAAGTACCCCCAAACCATCTCTTTAATAACAGACTCTGAAACCTGACCAGGAATGATGCTAAGCTCACTTATTTATGGTTCGTGAACTTATTTCCTCTGCGCCGATAAAAATTACCCTCGCCATCTCCCACTTTGGGGCCTGTGCCACATCCTCTGAGAGGCAGTGCGCGTAGTGGTTGCAGGCACTGCCACTTACCCTGCGCCTCAGCTTTGCATCTGATAAATGGGGAGTACAGTACCTAGATCATAGCACTGTCATGAAGATTAAATCAATTTATGCCTGCAAAGCATTTACAACATGACGCATAATAAACACACAGAAGTTAGTATAACTTTTGTGATACAAGAATAATAGTTGAGAGAGACAGCGCCGGGGCAAGTGAGAGCCGGACGGGCACTGGGCGACTCTGTGCCTCGCGGAGGAAAAATAATTAAGCGTGGGCAAAGGAGATCCTAAGAAGCCGAGAGGCAAAATGTCATCACAGGCGTTCTTTGTGCAAACTTGCTGGGAGGAGCACAAGAGGAAGCACCCAGATGCTTCCGTCAACTTCTCAGAGTTTTCTAAGAAGTGCTCAGAGAGGTGGAAGACCATGTCTGCTAAAGAGAAAGGAAAGTCTGAAGACATGGCGGAGGCGGACAAGGCCCGTTATGAAAGAGAAATGAAAACTTCTATCCTTCCTAAAGGGGAAACAAAAAAGAAGTGCAAGGATCCCAATGCACCCAAGAGGCCTCCTTCGGCCTTTTTCTTGTTTTGTTCTGAGTGTCGTCCAAAACTCAAAGGAGAACATCCTGGCCTATCCATGGGTGATGTTGCAAAGAAACTGGGAGAGATGTGGAAAAACACTGCTGCAGATGACAAGCAGCCTTAGGAGAAGAAGGCTGCTAAGCTGAAGGAAAAGTACGGAAAGGATATTGCTGCAAACCGAGCTAAAGGGAAGCCTGATGCAGCAAAAAAGCGAGTCGTCAAGGCTGAAAAAAGCAAGAAAAAGGAAGAGGAGGAAGATGAGGAAGATGCAGGGGATGATGATGAATACGTTGGTTCCAGCGCAGTTTTTTTTTTCTTGTCTATAAAGCATTTAACCCCCCTGTACACAACTCACTCCTTTTAAAGAAAAAAACTGAAATGTAAGGCTGCGTAAGATTTGTTTCTAAACTGTACAGTGTCTTTTTTTGTATAGTTAACACACTACCGAATGTGTCTTTTTTTTTTTTTTTTTGCGGTACTCGGGCCTCTCACTGTTGTGGCCACTCCCGTTGCGGAGCACAGGCTCCGGATGCGCAGGCTCAGCGGCCATGACTCACAGGCCCAGCCGCTCCGTGGCATGTGGGATCTTCCCGGACCGGGGCACCCATGTCCCCTGCATCGGCAGGCGGACTCTCAACCACTGCGCCACCAGGGAAGCCCTCGAATGTGTCTTTAGATAGCCCTGTCCTGGTGGTATTTTCAATAGCCACTAACCTTGCCTGGTACAGTATGGGGGTTGTAACTTGGCATGGAAATTTAAGGCAGGTACTTGTTGGTGCACAGCACAAATTAGTTATATACGGGGATGGTAGTTTTTCCATCTTCAGTTGTCTGTGATGCAGCTTATACGAAATAATTGTTGTTCTGTTAACTGAATACCACTCTGTCATTGCAAAAAAAAGAAAAGAAGTTGCAGCTGTTTTGTGGACATTCTGAATGCTTCTAAGTAAATACAATTTTTTTATTTAAAAAAAAAAGAATAATAGTTAATTTTTTGAGTGCTGAGTCACAGAGCTATAGCAGCTTCCTCTTCAAGCCTCCTGGGAGGCAGCCTTCCCAGGTATGAGAGCTGAAGTTATTTTGAATAACTCCATCCTTCCTATCTTATGATTGCTTCCCTCCGCCATGGACTCAACTGGGCTCCTGTGACTCTGAAGAGCATTCTTGTTCTTTGGCTCAAAAAAGGTTAGCCTCAAGCCACCTGCATGGGCAGGAGGTCCCACCGTCCTCTTCTTCCCTGGCTGTTATCTTGGGCGGGTATAGCTGGCCCACATCAGTCTTGGAGCTAGCTTCCCTTCCAGCCTTCCTACCGGTGAGCCTGCATTATGTTCATGTGTCCTTCACTTGGTGCCTGATTAATGAGCTCCTTCTCTGGGCTAGGACCTCGGGATACAGAAGAGGGAAAAGGCCCTGCCCTCATGGACCTCACATTCCGGGGGAGCCACAGACAATGAACAAATAGGCAAATAAGATAACGTCGGGTCGTGGAGAGCTTTTGACGAAAGGAAAGGAGGTGAGGAAGAAGCTGCTTTACGTCAGATGGTGCTTGGCTCACAACAGGGCTTTGCACGTTGCCTGAAGCTGATTCCGACCATGTGCCCTTCCTGTCTGTGCTCCACCAGCACGTTCCCAGGACAGCCTCCTTCTCTGTCCCTGCAAGCATTCACAACTGCACGTTCAGGATCGCATCGCCGCGCCCTTCCTGATACTCTTGCCTCAAGCTCTAGCGCCGTTTCGGTCTTTTCTCTGCATGATCTGAAATCTGCCCTCTAGAGTTTAGGGCATTTGTCTAACCTCCCATTTCCTGAACATCAAGAGTTCCCAGGTGGCCTGAGTCACCTTTCCCAGGGTTCCTGTCACGTCACATCATCATCCAATTAATTCTTCCTCTTTGGGCAGAACTGGATCCAGAATACCTGTCCCCTCACTGCTTCCTGTACCTTCAGAAATCGTCACTGAGACAAGAGAGAGCACATGCACTGCTCTTAGCTAAACAGGACTCCTGGCAGATGTCTGGGTAGGTGAAGTCTCCCGTCATCTCTGAACCTTATTCCTGGGGCCGGTTTGGGGAGATGCGGTAAGAGCATGGTCCCTGTTCTCTTGCTGGCCAGCACATGGTGTACCCCCAAATGACATCACTTCCATTCTTCTTTTCCACCCCTGGGAGGAAAGACCTGTTCATTCTTGCCTTCAAGGGGCCTGCTAATTTAGAAGCTGGTGCAAAGAAGTTTTGATGGGGAAAGTGGGAAGAAAGGTCCTGGGTCAGGTCTAGCAGAAGCCTTGGGAAGGGGTGTGGCAGCAGGGCTCCCGGGGATATCTCCATCGAGACTGCTAACACGGCTCATGTCTGTCCGCAGTGTGGAGGAAGAGTGGGCGGGAAGGAGCCTGGGAGCAGGAAGCTGGGTGCCCCTCACCTGGACTCAGGATCCTAGCTGGGTTCTCTGGCATGGCGGAGGAGAGCGACAAGAAAGGAAGGGCTGGCTCTACCCAGGTCAAAGCAGGGACTGCCCAGCAAATATGCCAGCCACTCTCCCTCTTAAAGAGGAACCAGCGGGACTTCCCTGGCAGTCCAGGGGTTAAGACTCTGCGCTTCCACTGCAGGGGGCACAGGTTCTAGCCCTGGTCCGGGAATTAAGATTCCCACATGCCACACGGTACGGCCAAAAGTATAAAATAAAAGGAACCAGCTGATGATCTCCAGGCATCATTTCACTTGAGATTCATGATCTTCCTGATAGAAGGCAGGGAAAATATGATCATACCCATTTTACGGAGGAGAAAGCAAAGAAAATGATTTGCCTCAAATCACTCAGTGCATTCTAGGCTTGACAAGCACCCCGGCTGACAGACTCTTTCAAAGACCCTGCAAGGCCTCTTTGCCACTGAGGACTGTGGTTCCCCACTGGGAGTTTATGGACCAGTGTGGGACTGCTATATAATAAGTACCAACTGGAGGGGCCTGGACGAAGGATGAGAGTAAGGGCAGTGGGTCCCCTTACCTGGAGGGAGACTCAAGGTTGGCACGGCTGAGGATGCGATGCTGCTGGGGGCTGTAGAGCCACTGGAAGGCTGTCAGTGTCCTCTCCTCAATTCGGAACCGCCCTTCCTGCACATACCTGCAGGCGAGACAGGAGAGAGTGAGGAGGTGGGCAGGCGGGGCTCTGCAGGGATCCTTTGGGAGTTGGCCCTACTTGCTAGAAAATGATAGGTGAGAGGTACCTGTCCCCAAATATACCCCCTGCTCGTCTGCCAGAAAGCCCTGTTTCCAGAGACCCACCGTTAAAATTCCCTGAAGAAGAGGCAGCTACAGGGAGCAGGTTTCAACTCAATAGATGGAAAAACTTTTTACAAGTTAGTTGTCTGGGACTTCCCTGGTGGCTCAGTGGTTAAGAATCTGCCTGCCAAGGCAGGGGACACGGTTTCAATCCCTGATCCAGGAAGATCCCACAGCCAGGGAGCAACTAAGCCCGTGCGCCACAACTACTGAAGCCCACGTGCCTAGAGTCCGTGCTCCGCAACAAAGAGTAGCCCCCACTCGCCGCAACTAGAGAAAGCCCACACACAGCAATGAAGACCCAATGCAGCCAAAAATAAATAAACTAAATAAATAAATTTATTTTTAAAAAGTTAGTTGTCTGGGGCTTCCCTGGTGGCACAGTGGTTGAGAGTCCGCCTGCCAATGCAGGGGACGCAGGTTCGTGCCCCGGTCCGGGAAGATCCCACATGCCGCGGAGCGGCTGAGCCCGTGAGCCATGGCCGCTAAGCCTGCGTGTCCGGAGCCTGTGCTCCACAACGGGAGAGGCCACAACAGTGAGAGGCCCGCGTACAGCAAAAAAAAAAAAAAAAAGTTAGTTGTCTGAAGTTGAAAGGAGTCACTTGGAAGGAGTGAGTTCCCTGTCACCAGAGGTATGTAAGCAGAGGCTGGGCAGGGGATTTAAGCATCAGACAAGTGTCCATTCTCCAAGCCCTTTATAAGACTGAGACATTGGATTTCTTAAGTTCACAGCAGGAGAAAATCTGCTCTGGAGTGGGGATCATGAGTCAGATGTCAGGATTAGATCTTCCAGAACCTCAAGGGTCACTCACAGGGTCCCAGCCACCCTCTGGATCGACAATCAGCCCAGAGCAAGGATCGGGGAAGCTGAACTGGGCAAGGTGAACACGAAAGGATCTCACGCACCCTGGCCACCCGTTCCTGGTAGAATCATAAATCTGTCCATTAATTCAGTATTTATTGAGGGCCCACGACAATGAGCAAAAGATACATAATCCTGCCATCCTGGAGTTTACAGTTTTGTGGGGAGAGAAGCCATCAAATAATCACATGAACAATATATCATTTAAACAGGCCCTCTCATACATTGCCCATGGGATTGTCAATTGGTACAAGCCCTCTGCTGGATAGCCTGACAACATCTGTCTAAATTATACATGTAATTCCTCTGTAATCCAGCGATCCCCCTTCAGAGAATTTATCTACAGATTCTAGCATGTTGGACAAGGTAATCCGTGGCACTGTTTAATAAATAAATAAAATAAAATAAATTTATATTAAAAAACAATGAATCCTGGAGCTCTTTGCATGATAGTACACAGAGAATGCCCTCAATTAAAACACTTTTTTTAAAAAAAATTTATTTATTTTTATTTTTGGCTCCGTTGGGTCTTCGTTGCTGCACACGGACTTTCTCCAGTTGCAGCAAGCAAGGGCTACTCGTCATTGCGGTGCGCGGGCTTCTCATTGCGGTGGCTTCTCTTGATGCGGAGCATGGGCTCTAGGTGCGTGGGTTTCAGTAGTTGTGGCACATGAGCTCACTAGCTGTGGCTCGCGGCTCTAGAGCACAGGCTCAGTAGTCGTGGCGCACGGGCTTAGTTGCTCCCCGGCATGTGGGATCTTCCCAGACCAGGGCTCGAACCCATGTCCCCTGCATTGGCAGGCGGATTCTTAACCACTGTGCCACCAGGGAAGCCCCAGGATACGTTGTTAAGAGAATAAAAATCAAGTGCAGAAAGGGCAGTATGTGTACTTTATGTTTAAAAAGGGGGAGAGAATAAAGTAGGAATTCCTGTTTGCTTATCTTCATACGTAGAAATTCTGGAGACACAAAAGCTAATAAAAGTAGTTACCTGGGTGGGGGTAAGGGAGAGCTGGGGGAATGGTGGGGATGGGGGAGTGACTTTTTAACAGTGTGTCTTTTTATACAGGAGAGGTATTACCCATTATTCCAAATGTTTAATTGTGTGTGTGTGTCCGTGTTATGAAATTACAAACTGCATAAAGTGCTATGAAAAGAGAAAGTTGTGCAGGTGCTCTGATACTGCCCGATGGGGCACAGGCTATCTGCTGGGGGAGGAGATTTCCCAGAATGCAGGTTGCTGGAGGGCAGAGGGCTTTCATTGCTCCTGTGATCTCCCAAACCAAAACGTCTGGTCCCCGCCTGTCTCCCTTCACTCTCTTCGATATGATCTGATGGGCATTTCAGTAAGATCATCCTGGTGGAAAAAGAGCAAGGTAGCCAGGTTAGATGTTCCTGGAGGGGTCCAGGTGGGACAGTGTTGGTTTGTACAGGGGATAGTGCTGGAGATGGAGAGACATGGGAGGACTCAAGTGAGCGAAGGAGGTAGTGTCCACTGGTCCAGGGGATGGGCTGGACATGGGTGAAGGGGAGACAGACAACAAAGTTGTTCCTGAGTTCCTGGTTTGTGCGGGCATCTGGCTGCAGTGCCATTCAAGCTGGACAAGGACAAGTTTGGGAGGGAAGATCCTGACTTTATGACTTCTGTTTGGGACATGACCTTCCTCCATGACCTACTTCCTGCCCCAAGATGACTCCTGTCCTATAAAACCTGGCTCAAAACTTGTCTCCTCCAGGAAGCCTGCCCTGATTAATCCCATTCTATTCTGAGGATGAGTTTCTATGCCTTTCCCCATCCTTGGGCTCCTCGATATGCGCTCCCCCTCCTTGCCATAGCCCCCCCTCCTCTCCCCGACTCCCATTTCCCCAAGGCAGGTGTAAGGGACTGTCCTCCACTCTTTGCAGACACCCTGACCTGGATTCTACTTCCCAGCTTCAGGTGACTAATTTTTCCACTGTGAGTCCCTGAATCCTCATCTGTATAATGGGAGTACTAATAACACCCACTCTGAAGGGTTGTTAAGATGATTAAATGAGATAATGCCAGGGAAGCTTCTGTCACATGGTCATCATTATCTCCTTTCCTTCCCACCATCCCCATCAGTCCTCACCAGTCACTGGCTTTACCTGCTTCACCGACGACAGACAAACCCACTCCCTGCACTCTCTCCTCCAAGCTGCACATCAAACCCCTCAGAACTGGTGGATCCCATTTTAGAGATGAGGAAAAGAGGCTCAGGGGACGGAAGTGAACTTGTCCAAGGTCACACATCCAGGAAGCAACAGAGACAGGCCTTCTCTGCACCTTCAGCCCTGGCATCCAGTTCCCTCCGTGCACACACACATCCTTTCCTCCTCCATACCAGCCCCCACTTCCCAACACAGATCTTGTCAGCTCCTCCCCTGCCCAAAAAGGTTAGTGGTTTCCCACTACATATCAACTGTCCTCCGAACAGCTCACCTGAGAGGTTTAATTCTTCCCCACTTTGCTCCCCGCCAGCCTTTCCCACCATTACATGCCCCCCCACCCCCGCCCACATTCACGCATACAGACCCCTGCATTCCCCATCTGTTTGTCCTTCTCCAGAGACGCCCTGCCTTTTCTTACCTCGGAGCCTTTGCTCAGGCTGTGCTCAGATCTCAGTCGCCCTCCCTCCATCTGAGTCTTGCCCTACCCCACCCCAACTGCTCAAACCACACTGCCTCTAAAAATCTGTCCCCACGCCCCCAGCCAGAATCCGAAGTTGCTCCCAGGTTCCAGGGATGCTTTGCTTAACCTTGATCACAACGTTGCTCTCTGCCCGCGTGAGTTATTTATGTGCCTGTCTGTCTCCCTGCTAGAGTGCAAAGACTGTGTCTGATCTTCTCTGAAATCCCTGCCACACCCTCACCCAGCACCCTGTTCGACTGAGCCAGTTTCCATAAAAATCACAACAGCCACAGTGATCAACTCACTACGTTCTTGGGCAGTTTCTTCCACAGAATGCTCTGACACAGATGATCTCCATTAATGAATCCAATGTGTTAACTTCGTAAGTGTATTTGCTGCACTGCACTTCATTAAATATAGGAAAAACAGAACACCATCCATCCCCAAATATCTTCCCTATTAATCTGTTTTGTACCTGAAATTCTATTGAAGAGTACACAGAAGGAGATTAAATACTGCAAAGGGTCAACCTTGTAAGGCACGAGCAGCCATTAAAACTTTAGCAAGGGGCTTCCCTGGTGGCACAGTGGTTAAGAATCCACCTGGCAATGCAGGGGACACGGGTTCGAGCCCTGGTCCAGGAAGATCCCACATGCCGCGGAGCAACTAAGCCCGTGCGCCACAACTACTGAGCCTGTGCTCTAGAGCCCGTGAGCCACAACTACTGAAGCCCTTGTGCCTAGACCCCGTGCTCTGCAACAGGAGAAGCCACCTCAATGAGAAGCCCACGCACCGCAATGAAGAGTAGCCCCTGCTCGCCGCAACTAGAGAAAGCCCACGCACAGCAACCAAGACCCAATGCAGTCAAAAATTTAAAAAATTAAAAAAAAACACTTTAGCAAGGACCAGCTTCTCAGATTATCCCTGGAAAAGTAGGCATCAAGACATGGGCATAGTCAGGGACATTTCAAAAGGAATGAGAAAGGGGGGGGAGGGGTAGAAGTTGCCCATAGTAAGAGTCCCCCCGTTGTGGAGGTGGGTGACACCTCCAGGAGGATACAACCCATCACCAAAAGAGAGAAGGGTCAGGCACTTTACAGGTTACACTTATTTTTTCAGTTGAACACTGGGGAAGGTCAGGCAGGCATCGAAACCTGAACCTTGAAAACATTTTGCTAAGTGAAAGAAGCCAGTCACAAAGGACCACATACTGTAGGATTCCATTTATATGAAATGATGTCCAGAATAGACAAATCCAGAGAGCGAGAAAGGAGACGAGCGGTTGCTTAAAGCTGGGGGAGGGTGGGGTGGGAGGAAATGGAGGAGAGGGACTGCTGAAGGTTATGGGATTTCTCTGGGGGATGATGAAAATGTTCTAAAATTGACTGTGGTGATATTTGCACAACCCTGTGAATATATTCTCACTGAATTTTACACTTTGCGTAAGTTGTGAGGCACGTGAATTCCCATAAAGCTGTTGTTAAAATAAACAAATATCTAACAGTGCATACTGATATAAATAAGTGATTGAATAAATAAATGGGAAGGAAAGAGACAAATCTCGGGTGCGGAAGAATTCCAAACAATATATGGAAGCACTCTGTCCTCAAAGAGGTGAACCATAACTCCACTCTACTTAGACATGGGCTTCACAGAGTAACTTCCTTCCAAAGAGTATATACTATAGAAAGGGGGAGGGGAGCAACTTTACAGTGGAGAAGACTGACAAATACTACCTCAGCCAGGTGATCAAAGTCAACGTCAACATTGATAAGCTATGTTGACAGTATGTATTCTTGATATGATGCATGACAATGGCACTCTATCCTCGTGGTCTTTTTCCCCAGAACTCATGACCCCAATCTAATAATGAGAAAAACATCAGACAAATCCCAATTGAGGCACATTCTACAAAATATGACCAGGACTCCTTAACACTTTCAAAGTCATCAAAAACAAGGAAAGTCCAAGAAACTGTCACAGCCAAGAAGAAGAATTACATTAATTACTAAATGCAATGTGGTATCTGGATGGGACCCTAGAACAGAAAAAGGACATAAGAAAGCTAAATAACCTATGGAACTTAGTCAAAATAATGTATCAACATTGGTTCATTATTGTAACAAATGTACCATACTAATGTAAGAAGCTAATAATATGGGAAACTGGGTGTGGGGTATATGGGAACTCTTTGTACTATCTTCTCAATTTTTCTGTAAATCTAAAACTGTTCTAGGGACTTCCCTGGCAGTCCAGTGGTTAAGACTTCTCCTTCCAAAGCAGGCAAAGTATCGGGTTCGATCCCTGGTCGGGGAGCTAAGATCCCATATGCTTCATGGCCAAAAAACCAAAACATAAAAAAAAATAAAATAAAATAAAAACAGAAGCAATACTGTAACAAATTCAATAAAGACTTTTAAAATGGTCCACATAAAAAAAATCTTAAAAAAATAAAACTGTTCTAAAATATAAAATTTACTAAGAAATTAAAAAAGGCATCTCCATGATAAAGAGCTTTTGTAGATTAATATGAAAATATATATATATATAATGAGCAAATCAACATGGAAAAAAAGGACAAAGGAAACAAATGAGGAGTTTACAAAAATAGAAACACAAAAAACATAAAAAAATCAACTTATATAAGAAATAAAAATTAAAACAACAGGGCTTCCCTGGTGGTGCAGTAGTTGAGAGTCCACCTGCCCATGCAGGGGACACGGGTTCGTGCCCCGGTCCGGAAGATCCCACATGCCGCGGAGCGGCTGGGCCCGTGAGCCATGGCCGCTGAGCCTGCGCGTCCAGAGCCTGTGCTCTGCAACGGGAGCGGCCACAACGGCAAAAAAAAAAAAAAAAAAAAAAATTCCCTAAAAGGTCATCAGTAGAGGCTAGACAAAGAAATTATGGTTCAACTTAGAATGGAATACTTTACAGTCAGTAAAAAGAATGTTGCCAGAGCACTTTGAAATGTTTTTCAAGTACTCACACAGCCTTAGCCTCTAGCTTCTGTCAGTTCCTTCTCCCAGATCTGAAGCCCCACCGTCATAAACTGGGCAACAGGCCCTCAGAAATAATCAGAAGCTAAAAAGTCATACATATCTAATAACGAGCTGAAGAACCCAACCAAATTCTAATTTAGTTTTTGGTACTTTATGGAGAGTTTGGAGGAGGAGCCTCCAAAGCAAGAGCTGCTCTAAAAGAGTAGGTAGACATCAGACATATTTGTTGCCCAATGAGTATTCACCACCCTCTCTCCCACTCAAAATTTTGTTGTTTGGGTGGAGTTAACCCCAGCCCCCAGTTCCCAAGATGAGCATATGACCCAGCCTGGCCAATATGAGCAGTCCATCCCCCTTGCCATGGTGATTGGCTGAAGGATGGCCATGTGACCCAAAACAGGCCAATGGGATGACATTCTGAAACTTCTGCTAGAACCGCTGAGAAAGGGAAGCTGTCTTTCCCGGAGGGTTGTTCGTCTGGAGGGCTGCCTGCGGCTCCTGAGAGCCACCTCACTTCCACAAGGGAATAAAAAGGTAACAGAGGAAAGAGAAAGGAGAGAGTAGGGCGTTATTTGGTGACATTATTTGAGCACGTGAATCCAGTTTTGCTTGAAACATGGAAAGTTCTTGGTGTTTTCAGTTACATAAACACCAGTAAATTCCCTTTTTCTCTTAAGCCAATTTGAATTGAGAAAACTGATTCAATCTGAAATCCTGGAAGCAGAGGCCAAGGCTGATCATGTTGGGAGTGTGCCATGGAGTTCAGAAGGTGTCTTGCCTTCAAGAGTGCTCCCTGCCAGGGCTTCCCTGGCGGTGCAGTGGTTAAGAATCCACCTGCCAATGCAGGGGACACGGGTTCGAACCCTGGTCTGGGAAGATCCCACATGCCACGGAGCAACTAAGCCTGTGTGCCACAACTACTGAGCCTGCGTGCCATGACTACTGAAGCCCGCGCGCCATGACTACTGAAGCCCGCTCGCCTAGAACCCGTGTTCCACAACAAGAGAAGCCACTGCAATGAGAAGCCCGCACACCACAAGGAAGAGTAGCCCCTGCCCACCGCAATTAAAGAAGCCCTACGCACAGCAATGGAGGACCCAATGCAGCCAAAAATAAATAAATAAATTTATCTTTAAAAAAGAAAAGAGTGCTGTCTGATCACTCAAGTCACGTCTTCAGGACCTTCTCAGAGCAATGGGCTTTTTTAACCAGGAGTGAAAGGTGACCTAAAACCTATATTAGGGTACTAGGGACTTCCCTGGTGGTCCAATGGGTAAGACTCCGTACTCCCAATGCAGGGGGCCCAGGTTCGATCCCTGGTCGGGAAACTAGATCCTGCATGCATGCCACAGCTAAGAAGTCCACCTGCCACGACTAGAAAAAAAAGAAAGATCCCGCATGCCATGAAGATCCCGCGTGCCGCAACTAAGACCTGGTGCAGCCAAAATAAATAAATAAAATAAATAATAAAAAACAAATAAATAAAAAAATTTTAAACCTAATTAGGGTACTAATAATGATTTATGCTTCATCAGGTTCAGCCCAAGATCCAGCCCAGACAGGCATCAGGGCAGAGAGAGTCAGAGCAGGAATCCAAGCTCTGCCCCTTTAACACTCTTCCTGTTTCCTCCTCCATGAAGTGAGGGAAGGAATCAAACTGCACAAAGTGATCTGGGAAGTTCTGGGATCCTAGGGTGGTGCCTCCTTTCCAGGGAGAGGGCACTAAGTAACTGCCCACTCCCCACCAGATCTTCAAACAGATTAACTCTACTTTTATCTGATTTATGTACTGAGGTTTCATCTGAAGAGTAGCTCCACTGCTAAATAATAATTTTGATTATTTGGACTTTGATTCTTGGAACCCTTGAACAAAGGCGGGATGGGCTGAGCAGGCTGACCCACTGACCCCTCTCCTGCTCTGACATGCTGAGGTTTTTTTTGACAAGGTGAACTTGGATGGGCAGCCAGGCCCTGTGTTCAGGAAACATGAAGCGAAACAGAGGAGGAGTTAAGCCCCTGGGGAAGCCCTGAGTTCAAACCCTGACTCTGTCACTTGCTTGCTGGGTGACATTGATTAACCACTTTCCTTCTCTGAGCCTCAGTTTCCTCATCTGAAAGAGGGGGGTGCTAATGCCTTCCCCTGAGTATCACTGTGAAGAGTAACTGAATCAATGCCTGATTATGGTAGAGCCAGTAGGAAGTGCTCTGGAAGCCAGGTTGCTATTATTAACGATTTTATTGTTGTTCTTTGTATTCAGGCTACAGAATGTACCTGGTGAGAGGTGTTCCGGAATGCTACTTCAAAGATGCTCCTGGCCCTGGTTTGGGTGGGATGATTTGCGATGGGGAGGGGTCCCAGCCAGACATTCTTGGAGTCCTTCCAGGGCAGGAGTGGGCTGAGCAGGCTGCCCTGCATTCTAAGTTCCGCCAAGCAGAGGTCAGGCCCCTGGTTGAAACGGCCCTGAACATTCGGACAACAGGGACGTGCGCCCAACCCCTTTGCGATGCGTCTGAAACCCTCTTGGCCTGCAGTCTCGCCACCTGACACCAGCAGGCTCTGATTTCCCAGCCTGGGTAGGACTCGGTGGGGTAGGGGCAACCACCCACCTACACGGGGACCTCTTCCCTCCCTTCCTAGGCCCCCCTTCTCAAACACCCTATCCCCCAAGTGCCCACAGCCACCGGTCCGCGTGTAGGTGAACTGAAGCACCTCCTTGAACAGGAGAGGTGAGAATTGTAGGTTGTGCCCTCTTGGGCGGGGCCTAGTCCTTGGCCGACCCGAGCAGCAGAAGGAATGAGGGTAGGAGGGGGTACCCCACTGCACAAAGAGAGCTAAGGCGCGGGGAGGAAAGTGAGGAAACCCCACAACGAGTCTGTAAGGAGGACCGGGGTCCCTCCAAAGCCTGACGTCAGGAACAGGGTCCAGGGTACCGGCGACGATCGCTCTGGAGAACCGCAAAGACCAAGCTCGGAGACGCCGGATGGCGATGACCAGGTAGCGCAGCGCCTCTCGTTAAACCCAGCCCCTCTGCCTCCGCACGAGAAGAAAGTTCGGGCCAGCGCCCCCGCTCCTTCCCGCGCCCGGCCCAGCCCCAGCACGCGGGGCGCGAGGGTTCGCGCCCGCACCAGGCCCCGCGCCCCCCGGTGCTCACTCACCAGCGCACCAGCTGCCAGCGCTTCTCCCCCGGCGCCCGGCGACCCGTCATGCCTCCCGGCCGGCGCCAACTCCCTATCCGCCGCGGGCCTCACGGTGGAGGCGGCTCCGGCTGCCGCAGGCCAGTGCCGAGGGTGCGCTCCGCGGCGCGGGTCCGGCGGGCGTGGCGGGCGCGAGGCGACTCGGCCGGAGCCCAGGCGGTGCGGCCTGCAGCGCGCATCCCCCACGGGCGGCCGCCGGCCCCGCCCCTGGAGCCGGCCGGGGCTGGGTCACCGCGCTCCTCGCCGCGGCGGCGAGACCGCAGCCTGTCCGCCTCGCTGCCTTCACCCACGCCCCGCCTGCCCAGCGGCGCAGCAGAGCGGGCTTTCTGTGGAGCACGGGGACAGGAGTCAGGTTCTCCGAATTCCACTGTGACGGAAACCTGACTTGCTGAGTGACTCGAGAGGATTCACTTAATTCCTGTGCCTTACTTCCTTGTGACACCTGTTCCATCTACCCAGACAGTTATGCATAAAAATAATTAAACTACTATAAATGCTTTACAGATGCGTCTTACAGATTATTGAGCTATTTTAAGGTAACAGTAATTAAAACAGTATGGCTTTGGTCCAGCACGCTGCCTGACCCTAGGATCCGCTCCAACCAGGCCTTCAAACTAGTTTCACCCCAGAACTTTAGTTTGAGTTGAGCAGAGACCAACATGGCCCACAGCGTCCTGGGAGCCTGGTTTGAAGGAGCTGAGTTTTAGAAATGTTTATAAACACAGATTGTCTGTACATTGCACAGTGCAATTCACCTGCCTCTCATATCAGGACAATCCACATGCTTTGCAGGAGGGAAACTTCTGCAGAGAGGAGAAAATCTAGCTCCCGGTGTAGAGCCCCTGGGAGCTTATCTTCCCCTTAGGGATGGTGGACCCATGCTCAGGAGCATTGGAAAAGTTTCCAGCAGAGTCCAAATGCTACTGACATCTGTCACTATATCCATAGGCACCTTCCCCAGGGTGTAACAAAAATCAGGATTACACAAATCCTGAGAATCCTCATCTGAGCTTTCCACTAGGTCTCAACTAAAGAACTGACAGGAAGCAACAGGGAATGAAGAACTTAACCAATACAGAGGCATCATGTAAAAGAAAACAGAGAAGGAGATACAGACAGGATAGTTTGGCAGCTCGCCTTTGACCTTTAAATATAGTGTCTCGCATGAGGCTAGCAATTGCCTTTGAGTATCCTTTCCTTAAGCTTCCCCAACATAATTAACAAGGAAACCAAGGAAACAGAATAGAAGGTCTGAAAACATCCCCACCTGTGTGTATGTGTAATATATGTATTTCAAATTAGTGATGGATATGGTGATGCGACAATTAGCCATTTACAGAGGGGAAAAAAAAGCAAGGCCTCTATTTCACATAACAAGATATATTTCAGATGAACTATAAATGTAAGTGTATAAATATATATAAGGGAGTAGAAAAAATACATAGGTAAGTATTGTGATATTAAAATGGGGATGGGGCTTTCCTGGTGGCGCAGTGGTTGGGAGTCTGCCTGCCGATGCAGGGGACACGGGTTCGTGCCCCGGTCCAGGAAGATCTGGGCCCGTGAGCCATGGCCGCTGAGCCTGCGCATCCGCAGCCTGTGCTCCGCAACGGGAGAGGCCACAACAGTGAGGGGCCCGCGTACCACAAAAAAAATTTAAAAATAAAAAATAATAAAATAAAATGGGGATGGATTGTTTTAAGCTTGGCATCAATGGCAGAAGCCATACAGGGAGAGATTAATGGATTTGACTAAAATAAAAATATTTAACCTTAGCACATAACAAAAGTATAATAAGCAAAATTAAAAGGCAAATGTCAAACTGGTTTAAAAAATATATGCCTGTATTTGAACATCCATATTCATAGCACTGTTATTCGCAATAGCAAAGGAGTGGAAGCAGCCCAAATATCTATGGTTGGATTAATGGATAAGCAAAATGTTGTCTACACATACGATGGAATATTATTCAGTCTTAAAAGGGAAGGAAATTCTGACACGTGCTACAACATGGATGAACCTTGAAGATATTATGCTAAGTGAAATAAGCAAGTCACAAAAGAACAATACTGTATGATTTCACTTATATGAGGTTCCTAGAGTAGTTATATTTATAGAGACAGAAAGTAGAATCATGGTTGCCGAGGTCTGGGGGTGGGGAGGGAAGAGTAGACAGTTACTGTTTAATGGACACAGCATTTCAGCTGTGCAAGATTAAAAGAATTCTAGAAATGGATAGTGGTGATGGCTGTACAACAGTGTGAATGTATTTAATGCCATTAAATTGTACACTTAAAAATACTTACGATAGCAAATTCTATGTTATGTACACTTTACTACAATAAAAAATTTAAATGTTGAAAGTTTTTAGTATAAAGAAATAAGAAATGATAAATTCTCCAATAGAGAAATGGGCAAAGAATGTGAACAAACAATTCACAGAAGAAATATAAATAAATAGACACACTTTTTTAAAATATATTTATTTATTTATTTTTGGCTGTGTTGGGTCTTTGTTGCTGTACACAGGCTTTCTCCACTCGCAGTGAGCGGGGGCCACTCTTCATTGCGGGCGTGGGCTTCTCATGCCGTGGCTTCTCTTGTTGCCGAGCACAGGCTTTAGGCCAGCAGACTCAGTAGTTGTGGCTTGCAGGCTCTAGAGCGCAAGTTCAGTAGTTGTGGTGCAAGGGCTTTGTTGCTCCATGGCATGTGGGATCTTCCCGGACCAGGGCTCGAACCCATGTCCCTTGCATAGGAAGGTGGATTTTTAACCACTGCGCCACCAGGGATGTCCGTAGACACATTTTTAAATGTCAATATTACTGGAAATTAAGTATTTGAAAATGTAAATGTGATGTTATTTTTTTACTTGTCAAATTTGGAACAGTTGGTTGTTTTTGTGTTGTTGTTAATTATCCCATGCAGTGTTTGTATGGAGAAGGGAAGTAGGCTCTCCCAATCATGACTGAGGTCAGTGTACAAATTGGTTCAATTATTGTGCATGGCAATTTGACAGTATGATCAAAAGCCATCAGATGTGCATTTCTCTTGACTTAGTAATTTCTCTTTTTGGAATTCATCCTAAGGAGATAATTAGAAATGCGGGGGCGGGGGGAGGCTTTGTAAAAGAATGTTCCTTGCAACATTGTTTGCAATAGAGTAAAACTGAAGACAACACAAAAGTCCAACAGGAGATTAGTTAAGTGAAGAAGCAAGTCCATATGATGGGATATTATACAACTACTAAGAGAGACTTTTATTGACATGAAAAAAACAAGATATATTTTGAAATGAAAAAAAATGTTACCAAGTAGAACTAATATATTAAAATATTTGTAGAAAAATCTGGAAGAACTACAGGAACATATGTAAAAAGTGATTTATCTGGGCTTCCCTGGTGGCGCAGTGGTTGAGAGTCCGCCTGCCGATGCAGGGGACACGGGTTCGTGCCCCGGTCTGGGAGGATCCCACATGCCGCGGAGCGGCTGGGCCCGTGAGCCATGGCTGCTGAGCCTGCGCGTCCGGAGCCTGTGCTCCGCGGCGGGAGAGGCCACAACGGTGAGAGGCCCAAGTACCGCAAAAAAAAAAAAAAAAAAAAGTGATTTATCTCTGGGTGGGTGAAGTTATAGTGATTTTTATTTTATAGTTTTTCTTATCCATATATTCTAATTTTTCTAAATAAACATTACGTGCAATAAGAAAAAAGACAATAAAAGTCACTTTTCAAATGATTAAGCTACCAAGATATTTGCCACATGGCTGTTTTTCGGTTTTTTTTTTTTTCGGTACGCGGGCCTCAGCGTTGTGGCCTCTCCCGGTGCGGAGCAGAGGCTCCAGACGCGCAGGCTCAGCGGCCATGGCTCACGGGCCCAGCCGCTCCGCGGCATGTGGGATCTTCCCGGACCGGGGCACGAACCCGTGTCCCCTGCATCGGCAGGCGGACTCTCAACCACCGCGCCACCAGGGAAGCCCCACATGGCTGTTTTTAACATTAAAAAATAGAAACAATCTAATTATCAAACAATATGAAAATGGATAGAGTGCATTGTAGTTTATCAATACAGTGGAACTACACTCTGTAGCAGGAGAAAAATGTTCATGCTACGTTGCTAAGCCAAAAAGCAGACTACAAAATAAGATGTTTAAATTATACATAATTAAGATTTTATATAATAAAATTTTTAATGCCAAATGTTAGGATTTGTTATGACCAAAAGGTATAAGTGGACAATTCTGTTTTTATATCTTTACTTATCAAAAATTCCTAAGTTTTCTACAATGAATAATGTGGGGAAAAAAATTTAATTTTGATACATAGGCATCGATTGGTGAATGAAAACATTTAATGACTTTTAGGAGATTTCCAACATACAAGTGGAAAGAAAAAACACAATACAGAACAGGGTGTGGTGCTATATGATGTCAGTACCTTAAAAATGGGGAAAAATGGCTTCCCTGGTGGCGCAGTGGTTGAGAGTCCGCCTGCCGATGCAGGGGACGCAGGTTCGTGCCCCGGTCCGGGAAGATCCCATATGCCACGGAGCGGCTGGGCCCGTGAGCCATGGCCACTGAGCCTGTGCGTCCGGAGCCTGTGCTCCACAACGGGAGAGGCCACAACAGTGAGAGGCCCGCGTACCGCAAAAAAAAAAGAAAGAAAAAAAAAAGCGTGTGTGTGTACGTATACACAGAATTTGTTAATGGTGGAAAACTGGGCAGAGAAGTTGAAGATGGAGGATGAGGAAGTTTTTACTTTTATAAGTATCAGCATGTCTTTTTTTTTTAAGTATTTTTAAGAATTGTCTGCATAGTCTGTATATAATTCTGTACTATCTGGGTGGTGAGATTATGAGCTCTTTATCTTCTTTAAAAATTTTTTAGATTATTCAAAAATGATAGTGTATTTCAAACAAATAAAAGACTACAGCCAGCCACAAATAGCCAGTTATCTTCAAGAGGCTGCAAGCATTGTGAAGACTCCACAGAAACATGGGGGGGGGAAAAGTTGTGATGTAATATGGGTAAAAAAATCAGATATGCCAGGGAGTTCCCTGGTTGCCCAGTGGTTAGGACTCTGGGCTTTCATTGCTGTGGCCCGGATTCAATCCCTGGTCAGAGAACTGAGATCCCACAAATTGTGTGGCATGGCAAAAAAAAAAAAAAAAAATCAGATATGCCATGAAGATGACTATATAAATCATCATTCATACGAACAAACTAGAAGATAATACACAAAAATAATACTAGTTGCACTAGGGCAGTAGGATCACAGGTAGATTTTTGTTACTGCATTTCCCAACCTTTCGGAAGTATAATTCTAATGCTTCTGTAACGAAACACAATATTTAAAAGAATTGGCTGAAGGAAGTGGTACGTTTAAGGCAAAATGTGGAGCATTACATGTGGCAAAGCTAATACAAAGTTAGGGGAAAATTAAGGGAAAAAGTGGCCACAGTTACACCAGATCATGAAAGAACTGGGGAGCTAGCTGCCCAAGATCATGGAAAGTGGTCTGAAATGGAAGAACTCCAGGCACAGGCGGTGGAACCTCTCAGGATCCCTTCAGTGAAGTCTCCCGGGTGAGCATCTGAGCTCTCTGCCCTAGAAGGAGGAGGATGTGGGCAGGAATGAGGCAGAGGGGATGTGTCTGAGGCTGAGTTGTGGCCTAGTACACACACACACACACACACACACACAGAGCTCGTTCCTGTTGCCATGCTAGTGGTTGAGGAATGATCTCAAACTCCAAAAGTCAGAGCTGAGATTTTAGGGACCATTTTATCCAAATCAGCCATTTCACCCCTGAGCAGAGTGCAGCCTTGCCCTAGTTTGATCTTTCATTCTTAAGATAAGCTGACTAAAAGGCTTATCCACAGTAACTTCTGGTTGGGTCTCCAGTCCCAGAGCTCCCAGTCCCTCTAGCCACAGCATCCCAAGGGACCCAGATTGGGTGGTCTTTTGGGGTCAGGACAGATGGCCAAAGTCTTTGAAGAAAGGAGGGTATCCCTGTAACACTGTCACCTGCCCCCCTGTTTAGAGCATCTTGGTGTCCACCATTGCTGGAGCACTCAGTGGGCAGCAGCCTGGCAGAGAACAGCAAATGGGGCCCAAGTTGAGGAAGGTTGTGCCAGATATCTCCTTCCTCCAGAACCTTTCCACACCTTTCTCTACTCTGCTTGTGTCCCGGGAGGTCAACCTATGCAAGCAGTGCCAATGGACTCCCTTAACTTCTGGCTTCTGATTGGAACTGGCTTGAGGAGGCGCCAGCAGGAGATGGGGAGGAAAGAGGAGAGTGAGGCTGGGATATTTATTCCTCAGCTCCCTCCCAGGTCCCTGTGGGTCAGATGCTTCATTTTAAGGAAAGCCACAGCTCCTGCCAGGTAGCCCTCTCCCCATACCCATCCTTTCTGAATTCTCATAACTGCCTTCCTGTCCCTCCAGGCCTAGGGATGGTAACATCTCTGCCTATCCTTTGTTCTTAAACTCTGCCCTACAACCTTGTAGATAGTGCCTTAACTCTCTTCAAATGATTCACATTTTAAATGTGCTGTCTGTTCCCTGCCAGGACACCGACCAATGCAGAGCTGTTACCACTGTGGGTGCCTTCTGCCACTGCTGGAGTCAACTCCTCTCTGAGGGGCCTGATGAAGCCCACCTCTGGCTTTTTTTTTTTTTAAGTCACTGATTTTATTTTATTTATTTATTTGGTTGCGCCGGGTCTTAATTGTTACACACGGGCTCCTTAGTTGTGGCATGCAAACTCTTAGTTGCGGCATGCATGTGGGATCTAGTTCCCTGACCAGGGATCGAGCC
The DNA here is from genome assembly GCF_949774975.1 of Lagenorhynchus albirostris. Lineage (NCBI taxonomy): Eukaryota > Metazoa > Chordata > Mammalia > Artiodactyla > Delphinidae > Lagenorhynchus > Lagenorhynchus albirostris. The sequence continues at coordinate 12,425,537 of NC_083114.1, forward strand.
CCGGCCCGCTGCATTGGGAGCACGGAGTCTTAACCACTGTGCCACTAGGGAAGTCCCCCACCTCTGGCCTCGATTGGGCTGGAGTTTGAATCCTGGCTCTGCTGCTTACAGTCTGGGTGGTATCAAACTTAACCTCTCTTGAGCCTCATTTTCCCCACCTGCAAATGGGAATAAACCTTTCCAGTAGGATTTCTCTGAAGTTTCAATGAGATTATGTGGGTAAAGTGCTCAGCTCAAAATAATGTTACTTCTGAGGCCTGATGTACACTTTTTATACAATTTAGTCTTCTTTGACTTGGTTACAAGTTTAATTTTGAAAATAGAGATATGATTTTTTTAAGTATTTAGTGGATGGCTTGGCATATAGAACATGCTTAATAAGTGTTATCATCAACATCATCATCCGCAATATCATAATCTCCGTGTGTCATAATATGTCTCTGGGTCTCCCCATAACGTCAGGTATAGGACCATGCAGTCAGCTTTGCTCAGTGTTACTGTCCTCTGTGTGCTGACTGATTGTTAACCCCCTCCAAGGAGGCTCCTCAAAGTCTCCTTGCCCAAAAGCCTAAGCCCTAGCTCTGCTGGTTCATCATTTTCAGTTATTCCTTGGATGCTTTTGTGCACATCTTTTGTTGTCTCACATGTGGATCTTCTTCCTGCAAGTGTCCCACCGACAGCCCTAGGGGCCCAGCTGGGAGCTTGGCCCAGTGCAGGACTCTGTCAGAAGCACTTCTTTTGGCAAGGCTAGAGCCCCCCATGGCCAGGCAGGGCCACCCATCAGACAGGCATCTGGAGCTGTTTGCTTCAGCTGGTGAAAAGCCAGAGTCCCAGGATCCATCTTTTTTTTCTTTTTTGGCTGTGTCGGGTCTTAGTTGCGGCATATGGGATTTTTCATGTGGTGCGCAGGCTCAGTAGTTGCGATGCGTGGGCTTAGTTGCCCCACGACATGTGGCATCTTAGTTCTCCAACCAGGGATCGAACCCGCATTAACTGCACTGGAAGGCAGATTCTTCTTTTTCTTTTTTTTAAATTTATTTTTGGCTGCATTGGGTCTTCATTGTTGCTGTGCACGGGCTTTCTCTAGTTGTGACGAGCAGGGGCTACTCTTTGTTGCGGTGTGCGGGCTGCTCATTGTGGTGGCTTCTCTTGTTGTGGAGCACAGGCTCTAGGCACGCGGGCTTCGGTAGTTCTGTCACACAGGCTCAGTAGCTGTAGCTCGCGGGCTCTAGAGCGCAGGGTCAGTAGTTGTGGTGCACAGGCTTAGTTGCTCCGCGGCATGTGGGATCTTCCCGGACCAGGGCTCGAACCCATGTCCCCTGCATTGGCAGGCGGATTCTTAACTACTGTGCCACCAGGGAAGTCCAGAAGGCAGATTCTTAACCACTGTGCCACCAGGGAAGTCCCTCCAGGATCCATCCTGATACTGATCAAGGAGAAAAACATTTGGGTCCTGGTTATAACAATTCCATCTGCATGCACTTTACAAAACCCTTTCACTCTCACCTCATGACAACCCCACAATGATCCTGTTGGCAGAGTAGATGTTGCTTTTCCTTTTTTACTATTTTAAGGAGGAACTGGAGCTCAGAGAGGTTAAGGCTTCCCCAGAATTACCTAACTAGTAAGTAATAGAGCTCAGACCAGAGCCCAGGTTTTCAGGTGCTTCATACCACATGTCTTCTGGGGATACAAAACATACCTTTCATCCTTCTTACCAATATCTCATGAAGTTGAGGGGTTGGTTCCTCAGAACTGGTAAATCAATGGTTTATCAGACCCATAGCCCTGCTGGAAACACAGACACAATACATGGCCCAGGAATGCTGCCCCAGGAGGGACAGCAAGGGACGAAGCAGCAGGACTGGGCTGGCCTTTCTGCTCCTCTCCCAGGGGTTTCCTCAGGGGAGATGGGGTGAAGAGGAGCTACCTTCAGCACAGCTAGAAGCTAAAGTTACCGCAGGGTGGGATTTGAGTTGCCTTTGAACCCCACTGCCTGTCAAGCCAACTAAGAGAGTAATTGCAATTTTTTGAGAATCTGCCAAGAGCAGCTAAAGCTTTTATCCATTGACGCTCAAGTCCAGTTAAGGTTTGAAAGTTGCCTAGGAAGGACCGGGAGCAAAGGGATCCATAGAGAAAAGGCAGGAGGACCTTTGATGAGTCGTTGGAACCTTCCCTGAGGCCCTCATGCCAAGGTCTCCCAGTTCTGGAGACAAAGGTAGACGATTTCTCTGGCTATTTGGCCCAGGAGGGTAGGGAAGGAAGTATTCGGCTGGCAACAGAGTGGGAAAAGCCAGACCAGCCCTTTAGTCTGAAGCCCCTCAGCCCCTTCCTCCAGTCCCTGAAGGCAGGGATGGAAATGACTCACCCAGAGGGAACTCTGGACCATCTGCCACTCACTCAGTGCCACCTAGTCCCTTGCCATCATAAGCAAGAATGCCTACCGAGCACGCAGCACTGTTGTATGTACTTTACATGCATTATTTCATTTAAACCTCACAACAACCCGAAGATCTTATGAGCCGTGTAGACCATCATTACCCCATTTTACAGATGAGGAGACTGGGGTCCTAGAAGGAGGAAGGTATTGGTAGACCCAGAATTAGAAGCCAAGCAGTCCGGTCCAGAAGCCTCCCATGTACAGTGAAAACGGATCAACACCAATGTTCTGGACTTTAGTTAGGGTTTTAAAAGGATCTTCTCTTGGCTTTTGGGCCCCTCAAATAGAGGGCAAGGGGATATCTTATTAACTGCCGCCCAGAGAGGTGACGTGACTCACCCAAGGTCACACAGCTAGTGACAGATCTGAGGCACAGGGTAGATTTTCTGACCCCTGGGCAGCTCACCCCCCAACCCCAACCCTTCCCTGGGCCAGTGGGGGGCACTGTCTCTGGTTTCTACGCCAGGGGGTGGGCAGAGGGGAGGAGCGGATCGCGGCCTGCGGGCCTGGGCGCTGTCCGCGGTGCTGATACGCCCGCCGCGCCCTTGCTCTCCAAGTGGTCGGCGGGTTCCCCGGGTTTCCCTTCCAGCTTCCAGGCAAAGCCGGCTCCGCGAGTTCGGCAGCCCGCCGGGGTCCTTAGGCCTGGCTCCCGGGGCTCCCGGGACTCCCGGGATTCCCCCTCCCCCGACCGCGCTCAGCCAGCCTCCCCTCCCCCCGCCCCGCCCACGGCCCCTCCTCGCCAGTCCCAGGTCCCTCCCCTCCCCCCTTATCTCTCCCGCCCCCCCTTCCCCCCTACTGCTCGTTCGCCAGTTCCGGTCACGTTGCTGGGTGTTTACGCCTGGAGCCCGCCCCGGACCCCCCTCGGCGCCCGGGAGCCCCCCGGAGCCCCGGCCCGACCGCCCCGCAGCCTCGCAGTAGCTGATGGCGCCACAGCCCGGGCGGGTGCTGCGGAACCCCGGGCGCAGCTAGCGCGGGGAAGAACAGCGCCTCCCCCCACCCAGCCCGGCCAGGACTCAGGGCTCCGCTGGCCCGTCGCTCCCTCAGGTCCCGAAGGTGAGGAGGCCGGTGGGCGTGGGGGTGGGCGTCCGGGTGGCCCCGGGTGGGGAACCGCACGACCCGGGCTCCAGCTCCCCCGGGAGGGCTGGCGCGGGGCTGCGCACCACAGCGCGGGAGACGGACAGGACCCGCGGGCTGCTGGCAGAAGTTGTCCTCCGCCGCCCAGACTCGGGTCCTTCCTGGCCCTGGCGAAGAGTCCAGAGCGGCCCGAGGTCGAGCCACCGCCACCTCCTGCCACCTCCCACCACGCGTATCTTTCCTTCTGCCTGCCTTCCCCTGCCCTCCCTAGGTACCTCTCTTCGCCGTCCTCCTTCGTCTCCACATCCCCCCCTGCCTTCTCTGGGAGTCATATTCGAGGCATAATCAGGGCAGAACATTAAGACTGAAGGGGGCGGGGGCTCCAGTTTCCCCATACATCCCACTCCCCGTGTCCCTGGATCTTCAGCTCCACTGAGGTCGGGGCTCCTGGGATCTTCAGTAGAGAGGGGGGCCATAGCCTAGAGGTATTGGGGGATGAGGGGCCCCAGAGTGGAGGACCACAAGACCACCAGAGAACTGTGGCTCCACAACTGGCCAAGTGACCCCACCTGGCAGAGAGTCCCAGACATTTGTCAAGGACTGACTTTTTGTTCCCAACGCAAGTCCCCAGGAAAGCCAAGGACTTGGGGAGGTTGTGGGGGGGAGTAATTATTTTTTAATACGTGTACTGACTTGGTCTGGTGAGGCCCTGCCCTCAGGAAGCTTATGGCTTAGAGCCAGGTTTGCACACGCACACACGGGGGGCATGCACACACACACAGCATAATATGATACAAGGCAGAATGCCTAGGGAACACAAAGGCAGGAGAGAGTCTTCCCAGCATGGTGGGCCAGGGAAGCCTTCATGGGAAAGGTAGCATCTGAGCAGGGCCTTGAAGGATGGGTCAGGTTTCGGGAGGCAGAGATAGGGTGGGGGATAGTGAGGAGATGTCCACGGCTAGCAGCAAGAGGTAGAATCTGAAAGAGGAGTTCAGACTGCAGATGTGCACTGTGTTTTGATTGTGAAGGGCCTTGAATGCCACGGTGAGCACCCAGTGGAGACATCCTAGTTGCCAGGCACTGTAGTTGTATATGTTGGGCAAACTACTTAACCTCTCTGAGCCTCTGCTTCCTCATCTATGGGGTGGATGTACTAATAGGACCTTCAATGCAGGGTTGTTGTAAAGATAAATGAGTTAGGAGCTTCCCTGGTGGTTCAGTGGTTAGGACTGGGTGCTCTCACTGCAGAGGGCCCGGATTCAATCCCTGGTCAGGGAACTAAGATCCCGCAAACCGCGCAGCCAAAAAAAAAAATAAGTAAATAAATAAATGAGTTAATATACATAAAATGCTAAGAGCAATGCCAGCCATTTATTGTTATTTTATAGGTATTATTACCTGTGCACAGATGGGTTTTTTTCTTTGTTTTTTTTTTTAACTTGGCTGCATGGCTTTCGGGATCTCAGTTCCCCGACCAGGGATCAAACCTGGGCCCCCCGCAGTGCAAGTGCAGAGTTCTAACCACTGGACCGCCAGGGAATTCCGCTGATGATTATTATAAATATTATTACCTGTGCATCCATGTCTGAGAAAGACTTCTTGAGTTCCTGCTCTCCCTCCTACCCCAGGCCTCAGAGTCAGGTAGTGAAGAGGAATAATGACTAAGAAAAGTAAAGAATATATTCATTCATTTATTTATCCATTCATTACCATGCCTCTCTTATCTAATATACCTGCCCTGGCTATAAGAATGATAAACATAAGTTTAACTTTCTCCTTGAAACAAGAATTCATACTTAAAGAATTTTAACAAAATGTGGGTATTTTAATGTTCAGAACAGTGCAGGGATATTTGTTGACTCAATAAATATTTTCAGTCCCAAAGAGAAAAGAAACACCAAGAATGAAATTGAAACTGGGACAAGAGAAGCAGTCAGGGGCTGCGCGGTGGCAGACAGTGCAAACTCCACATAAGCGAAAGCAAGAGGCTTCAGCTGTGCTTCATCTCCCAGCCACGGTGTCTGCCTGAGGGAGAGACGGGGGCGGCAGAGACCAAGGGACATGGAGCAGACTAAGAAAGGGAGGATGGTTAGCCACTCAAGGAAAATTTGGACTACTTAAGTGGTTTTCAAACTTTTGGTTAGTGGACGCCCTTTCTCCAATGAATTTGTATGCACAAGCCCACCATATAAAAGAGGAAGAAACACAGCAAAGCTTCCATCCTGTCTTTTGCCCTCAAACCTTTTGGCCACATCTGAGACCCCTTTGCAGAGCTCTGGGGCTCTATGCAGCAAAGTTTGAAAAACACTGATTGCGATGATTCTGAGGGCCCCTCTGAGCCCTGAGTACTATGATTCTGTACTTTCTGTGGTTCTTTCAACCCAAGGAGCTCTAAGAACTGGAGAGGAGAGAGAACTACAGTTTCCTCCTTGCCCAGTCTGTGGTAGATAGCTAGCTGGGGAAGGAAGTGGGTACCCATAAGCTCCAGAGACAAGCAGGAGATGAGGTCATTTTCAGAGATCAGGAGCCCAGGCCTTAGAAAGTCAGAATTGTACCAGGATCACAGAGTTCCTGGGCCTGACACTTTGTCAATGGTTGGGGACCTGAGCACAGAAGGTTTCTCCCACCAGCTTCGCCAAGAAGGAAAAATATTTATAACTTTCAAATAGATGAGAGGCATATCAAAAGTACTTGGAATTAACTCTATAAATTGTGAAGCCTGTGTTACAGGTCCTTTTTTATTCTTAATGACACTTTTTTTAAATGAACTTTTTTTTATCAAACTAGAAGATTCACAGAGAGAACTAGGGACACAAGGAGAAGGTGGGCAGCATAAACAACGCAGGTCCTGAAGTGGTCAGGACAGTGGACAGAGGTGAGGGACCCTTCTCAGCAAGCACTGTAATCTGTGAGTTTGGGCATCTCGGGCTGGGTGCAGGGAGAAGGTGGCACTGATAGCTCTAACCCTTCATCTGCTGCCACTGGCCTGGACCAAGTCCTCAGGCAGGAGCATTTTCTGAAGTCTGGAGCTTCCGGCACTGCATTTCTATGCAAAAACCTGACGTTTTCCTGGCTCAGGCCTTCTGAAGTGCCTATGATTCCCCAGCTACACAGAGAGATCTGTGTTGTCCCTGGTTCCCCCTTCCCCACTCCATTCCCCGCCCTCCCCCAAACAAACTAAACAATACCGTCTAAGAAAGAATATTTGCCAAGATCGTTTGTGACCCAAATTTCTGCCCTGTGAAGAACAGCCTGCCTAGTTGGAAGCAAATACTCAAGTCCTTCTGGGAAGGCACAGAAACAGCTGGTTGGTTCAGCCTCTCACTGTGGCCAGGGTCCAGTCTCCAGGGCTGTGTGGAAAGGGCTTTTACTCTTCAGAAACATTTGCTTTTCAGCAGCTAGGGACAGACATTTTCTCTCTTCATCCTAAGCACAGGCCCACATGCCTTCATCCCTCGGGTGCACGCACAGCAGACACACAGATACAAGAGAAGCAGGAACCCTCCCCCAACACACATACACACATGCACACACATCCATGCACTCCTTGAGGCATGCACACAGGCTCAAGTATATGCACAGGTGCAGAGGCACACACATCCCAACACAGATACACAAGAGCACAGACGTAGCTCACCTGTTCCTCCCGAGTTAGGCACCAGTATACTGACTGCCTGCTTGAAATCTATTTCTCCTTGTTTGAGGTCTCCTGAGCATGTCAAATCTAACACGTCTCGGGCTGGGACTTAACTTCTCTGTAAATCCGCTTCTCCGTCAGTCTGCCCCAGCTTGACAGATTCACTCACTCAGGCATTCTACACATGTTTACTGAGTGGTTCCTATTTGCCAGATGCTATGCTAGCTACTAGGGAACAGGGGGAAACAAAACAGAGTCCTTCACCTTGGGTTGCCAACGATCTGGCAGGAGAAACAGATAAGCAGAAATGTAATGTATTCTTGTGGTGATAAGTTCATGGGAAACAAAACAATGCAGATTAAGGGAATGGAGGGTGACAGAGTGTTCCATTTTTTGGTTTCTTGTTTGTTTGTTTTGGCCGCGCCGTGCGGCTTGAGGGATCGTAGTTCCCCCATCAGGGAACAAACCTGGGCCCCCAGCAGTAGAAGCATAATGTCCTGACCACTGGACTGCCAAGGAATTCCCAAGAGTTCTATTTTAAATCAGGCAATCAGAGAAGGGCCCTGGGTCAGAGTCCTGAATGCAGGGAGGGAATGGACCTTGAGGGTATCCTGAAGAAGGACATTCCTGGCAGAGGGAAAGTCCCTGAGGCTACAGTATGCTGGGCAAGTTGAATAAAAAGCCATGAGGCCAGAGCTTCCCTGGTGGCTCAGTGGTTAAGAATCTGCCTGCCAATGCAGGGGACATGGGTTTGATCCCTGGTCCAAAAAGATCCCACATGCTGTGGGGCAACTAAGCCCGTGCACCACAACTACCGCTCTCCACGACTAGAGAAAGCCCACAAGCAGCAACAACGACCCAACACAGCCAAACATAAATTTTAAAATAAAGAAAGAAAAAAGAAAGGAATCAAAGATGACTCCTAGGTTTTTGGCCTGAGCAGCCAAGTGCCCTTTATCAAGATAGCGAACACTGGGCCAGAGCAGGCTTGTAGGAGAGATCATAAGAGTTCAGTATTGAACCTTGTAAGTTTGAGGGACCTATTAGACACCCAAGTGGAGGTATTAGGAGATTTAGTTTAGGGGTAAGCATATAAATAGCATTTACAGCCATTGGAATGAATGGATGAGATCATGGAAGGAGTGATTATAGAAGAGATCCAATGTGAAAGAGGTCCAGCATGAAAGATGAAGAAATGGGGAAAGACCCAGCAAAAAGTGCCTTCATACTTGAGTTTCCCAAACTGGAAAACTGGGAGACATCCTGGACATCCCCTTCCCCATCATCATGATCTAATCCAAGCCATCCCCTCATCCTGCCAGTTCTACCCATAAAATACACCTGGAACTTGTCTCCAACTCTACCTCCATCATCTGGTCCAGGCCTTTGTCATCTCTCACCTTAATAACTGCTACATTTTCCCAGCTGACTTCCCCACGTCCACTCTGCCCCCTCTCATCTGCCCTCCCCACAACAGCCAGTGATCTTTTAAAAATGCAAATCATATCATGTCCATCTCCTGCTTAAAATCCTTTAATAACTTTCCAATTCATTTAGCATTAGTCCAAAATTCTTAACACAGTTTTAAGTCCCTGTGTGATCTTTCACTTGCTAACCTCACTTCCTGCAACTCTCCGCTAATACCTTACACTTCAACTTCACCAGCAGTGGCAATGTCTCCGTTCCTCAAAAAGACCACGTGAAGCACTTAGCGCAAAGCCTGGCACATAGTAGGCACTCAGTAAATGTAAGCTATCATTATTCTACCTCTGGGCCTTCACAGATGCTGTTCCCTGTGTGGAATGCTCTTCCCTTTAGTCTTCTAACTCCTACCCCCCTTCAAGTCTGTATTCGTTTTCTATTGCTGCATAAATTTGTCATCTCACAGTTTCCAAGGATCAGAAGTCTGGCACCTTTTACTTGGGTCCTCCACTCAGGGTCTCCTAAGGCTGAAATCAAGGTAGGGCTGCATCCTTCTCTGAAGGTTCAACTAGGGAAAGATCCGTTTCCAAGATACCTTAGGTTGTTGGCAGTATTTACTTCCCTGCAGCTGTAGGACTGGAGTCCCCATTTTCTTGCTAGCTGTCAATCAGGGACCATTCTCAGCTACTAGAGCCCTCGCTCAGGTTCTTGCCTTTGGCTTCCTGCACAGGCTGTCTCACAGCATGGCAGTTTACCCCTTCTAGGCCAGAAGCCAAATTTCTCTCACGCTTCAGATCTCTTCCTATAGCAAGGGCCCTTAGAACCTGGCCCACCCAGAATAATCTTCCTTCTGTTTTTAACTCAAAGTCAACTGATTGGAGACCTTAATTACATCTGTAAAATCCTTCACCTTTGTCATATAACCTAATCAGAGGAATGAAATCTATCATATTCACAGTCCCACCCACACCCAAGGGGAGAGGATAATGTTAGAGAGTGTATATATCAGGGGCTGGGAATCTTGGGGACCACCTTGGAATTCTGCCTGCCACAAGGTCTCAGCCTAAAATCATTTCTTTTTTTTTTTTTTAATATTTATTTGGTTGCACCAGGTCTTCATTGCAGCACATGGGCTCCTTAGTTGCGGCTCATGGGCTCCTTATTTGCGGCACACGGGCTCCTTAGCTGTGGCACGTGAACTCTTAGTTGCAGCGTGAATGTGGGATCTAGTTTCCTAACCAGGGATCGAACCCGGGCCCCCTCCATTGGGAGCACGGATTCTTATCCACTAGGCCACCAGGGAAGTCCCTCAGCCTAAAATCATTTCCACAAAGATACCTTCCCTGACCCCAGATCTAAACTAGGTCCCACTTTATATTCTTTCAACGTTACCCTGCAGGTTTCTTTCACAGCACTTACAGATTGTAACTGTAAACTTATTTGTATTATTTGTTTGTTTGATGTACCTGTTTATTTGTTTGATTCTCTTCTCTTGGCCTTGTGAGCTCCATGAGAGCAGAAAGCAGGAATACTGTTTTGTTCGTCACTATGTCCCTGTACCCAGCACAGTGGTTGGTAACAGTAGATCATTGAATGAATGAATGATGAACAAATGGACAAATCAGGGCACGGATTAACCTACTCAGACATTAAACAGGGAGGAGAAGGGATGAGGCATTGATTGAGCCAGGTTCTGTGCTAAGTGCTCTACAATTTCTAATTTCATTTAACCCTCACAACTATCCTAGGACTGCTCCTGTTAGTAGCCTCATTTTACAGAGAGGGGAAGCAAGGTTTAGAGAGGTTAACTTTCTTGCCCAAAGTCACACAGCAGGGAACCGAAAAACCTAGGATTCAAATCCAGGACTGTTTCCAGTGTAAATACTGGGAAACTTCTTTGGATTCCAAAGGCTTGGTTGGAGAATTGGATCTGCTGCCACTTACTGACCACACGACCTGGCACAAGTCACTTCAGCTCTGAGTCTGTTTCTTTGTGAAATGGAGGTGGTGATACCTACTGAAGAGTGGTTGGCAGAAGTAAGATAATGTGCATAAAGTTCCCTAAATATAGCAGATGGTCAGTAAATGTAACCAGTGATTCCCACAGGCCAAAGGGCCACCCACCCCACTGCTGAAGTGAAAGTCCATTTGGTTGGATTAGGGAGGCCATACAGGTACAAGGGAAGGGGGGCCCCAAGAGAGGAACCTATGAACGTGAGGTTCTCAGGTGCACCTGCTGGATGTGACCCTACAAATGGAAATCTTGCTTTGCAGAGGCTTACCAGAAAGCCTGTTTCAAGGGGACCATTGCTGAACAGAACAAGCCAGCAACTGGTTTTCCTCTCCTCTGGCCAGGGAGTTCCTAGGGCAGGTGGAGGAAGGGCCGTCACAAGCTTTGGGAGTCCCTGGCGGAGAAGGCATGAGCTCTGAGTCCTGGACTCCAGAGGGCTCGGCTTCCGCTGCCCTCTGCCTCCTGCTTTTGCCCTCTGCCTATGCTTTTCCAAGACACTGATCATCACAGAAGAGACTCACTGGGCAAGGGGCAGGGTCAGAAGAGAGAGCTGAAAAGCCAGGCCATCACTAGGATTCAGGGATGCAAGCCTCCCTCTCCCATCACAGTGTCATAAGCTTCTACCATGGACCTACTGCTTAGGTCTCCATATGACCCTCCCCCATTCCTCTTGGAAAAAGGGACTCCACCACCTGCCCTCAGCCCACAGGATCAGTCTTAATAAAACATTCATCAGATCTTCCTCTTCTGTGACATGGAAGAGTCCAGAGCCCTGGGCTGAGGTTAAATCAGAGAAATGGAATTGAACTGGCAGAGGGTTGTGCACTAACCATCACACTGCCCTGCCAGTTGACGGTCACCCTTGAGCTGGGATGCTTGAGGGATGGCAGAGCGGGAGAGGCTTCAGCATTCATCCTCTCCACAATTCCCTAATTTTACCCAGGAGAAAACTGAGAGCCTAGAGAGGGAGAGGGCTTGCCCAAAGTCACACAGCTTGTGAAGCAGCAGACGAGAACCCAAATGTCTGTCTCTCTTTATTGACTTTGCTGCCCCATTTGTTTTCCTCTGAGATACAGAAGAGGCTAAAGTTACATGGGGGCAAGGGAGTAAAGCCATTTCCCTCTGAGCCTCTGGTTCTTCATCTGTTAAATGGGAATAATTATACTTCCTGCCAACACACCGCTTGTTTATGAAGTTTCAGTGAGTAAATACAAATGACTTCAGTGGCAGAATCATCTGCCTGGTACAAGAGGACCCCAGACTGAAGGAGACAATTGAAAGGACCTGAAGGTTGGCAGGGTGGATGGGCCCAGAAGATGTGGGTTCACCTTGTCATCCTCCCCAGGTGGGGCCCAGGCCTGGGTTGCCATGGATACCGTGTCCCTGGAGCATCAGATCCAGAGCGTGCAACGCCACATCAGCTTCCTGAAAAAAGAACAGATGGCCCTGCTGCGAGACCTGCACCTGGAAATCCTGAGGCTGCAGAAACGCTGCTCAGGTGAGGCCTGGAGGGATGGCGGGGGGCGACTGTCATCATCATAAGCACTGTCCCTGATGGGGTGTCCACCGTGAGCCTCTCTGAGCCTCTTAACAATCCTGCCAGGCAGGTGTTCGATCACCCCTTTTTCTTGGTGAGGAAACTGAATCTTAGGGAAGTGAGATACAAAATGTTCATCAAGCACCTCACAGCCCTAAGAAGCCCTCAGTCTAGCTGGGGAGACACACACACACCAACAGGTAATCTAAAGATACACAAAAAATGAAGAGGGCTGACAGGAGTTCACGGGCAGGATCATGTCCAGCTTGAGGCGTGGGTGATGGAGGAGGAGACCAGGCATCCCACGCTCCCCAGAGGAGGGAGCACTTCCTCTCCCTGAGAGCTGAGTAAGATTTAGACATGCTGAGATATTACGGGGCAACGAGGGTGGAGAAAGCTTTCCAAATGAAAGGAACAGCATGGCAACATTCAGAAGGTAGGAAACCAAAAGCTCACGAAAAGCTCTATTCGACTGGATAATGCTGTGCTTAAAGCTGCTGGGAAATAACGGTTGCAGACAGATCATGGAAGACTGTGACCAATATCAGGACAGCTAAGAAGTCCTCCTGGGTAGTAGGGAGCCACTGAAGATCTTTGAGCAGAATCATGCTACATTAAGAAACTCAATCCGGGGGACTTCCCTGGTGGCGCAGTGGTTAAAAATCCACCTGCCAATGCAGGGGACATGGGTTCGAGCCCTGGTCCAAGAAGATCCCACGTGCCACGGAGCAACTAAGCCCGTGTGCCACAACTACTGAGTCTGCGCTCTAGAGCCCGCGAGCCACAGCTAGTGAGCCCACGTGCCACAACTACTAAAGCCCACGCACCTAGAGCCCATGCTCTGCAACAAGAGAAGCCACCGCAATGAGAAGCCCGTGCACCACAACGAAGAGTAGTCCCCACTCTCTGCAACTAGAGAAAGCCAGAACACAGCAACGAAGACCCAACACAGCCAAAAATAAATATAACTTAAAAAAAAAAAAAAGAAAGAAACTCAATCCAGCAGTTGTATGGCAGATGAATTGGTGGGAGAAGGAGGCAGGGAGACTAGTGACAGGTCCGGGGG